>NC_132921.1:53693478-54004728 GCF_047675955.1 Chlorocebus sabaeus
TCACTGAATTGTACACATTAAAATAGTTGAAATGGTAAACTTTATGCTGTATGTATCTTACCATAATTAGAAATACCACTAGAGCTTTAAATTCTAAATTTTTAAATTATTTTTAATTTCTAAAATTTATATTTGAACAGTTTTCAACTGTGAATAATCAATTTTATGTAGTCTTTTTACTTTGCATATTTTGGATTCCTTACTTTCTTTTTTACAATATTAAACACACATTTTAAAAAATTTTACAGATAATTCCTATACCTAAAATCTTTTAAATTTGATTTGGCAGTGTATTACATCAACTATTATTTATAATGCCTTGCTTCTTCATTTGCTTTGTGATTGTTTTTATTGTGAATTCATGTTTGCAGAAAAAACCCTGCATTTCTGGGAAATCTATGTGACTAGTACTGAAAGTTTGTTCCTTCAGAGAGTATTTGCATATGTTTCTCTTTGGTACCTAGAACATGTGTAATGCGTGTTAACTTCATGGGATGATTTTAAGCCATACTCTTCCTCTTGGGGTTTTCGGACCACACAGGTAACATGAAATTGGCCACAAAACCATGTGAGCACAGCTCATGGTTATGAATTCTGAAATCCAAAGCTACAACAGATAAGCTTTCCAACAATCTGTCTTTGCAGATGATTACTTTTCTGTTTTATTTATATTTCCAGGTCCACTCTTTCCCTGAGATTGTTACCCTCATATCCCAGCTTTATTTGTGGTCCCTGATCTGATCTTTCACTTTGTGTGGGCCCTAGGCACACATATGTTATTAGAATCAAAGCTCTATATTAAGGGCTTTACAAGTTTTCCCAGGGAAGTGAGGGACTTTATTTCACTTGTTACTGTAGATTTATGCTTTCAATTTACTTTCTGCCTCTAAAGATCACTTTTACTTTATTGCTAGCTCAGACATGAATTTTAAAATCTTCTTTTAAAAATTGTATACAATTTTTTTGGCATTTTAGCCGTAGGAAGATTTAGGATATCCATTTTGCTGAGTGCTAGAGATCATATACTCTTACATTGTTTTTGTCCAGAGATAGAGAAAAAACTCAAGAACTAACAGTTTTCATTGTCCAAATTAGCTGATGATGAAACAAATCCACCAACTCTCCTTGTCAATCTATGTGTGGTGCTTATTAGTGATTTCAAAAAATATTTCCAGCTCTTTAATTTTACACTTGAGTGTAAACCGAAACGTATCTGAGATAGGTCCCAATCAGTTTAGAAGTTTATTTTGTCAAGGTTAAGGACATGTCCATAACACAGCTTCAGAAGGTCCTGAGAACATGTGTGCAAAGTGGTCATAAGACATCAGTCAATACATGTAATATGTAAAATGGTTTGGAAGATGGGACAACTCAAAGGGGAGTGGTCACACAGGGAAGCTGTCAGGTCATAGGTGGATTCAAAAATTTTCTGATTGGCAATTGGTTGAAAGAGTTTATCTAAAGACTTGAGATCAGCAGAGGAAGTGTCTGGGTTAGGATAAAGCATTGTGGGGTTCAAAGTTTTTATTATGAAGTTGAAACCTTCACGTAGCAGGCTTCGAGAAAATAGATTGTAAATGTTTCTTATCAGACTTAAAAAGGTGCCACACTCTTAGTTCTCTCCAGGATCAGGACAAAGACCCGGAAAGGGAAGGGAAAATCTACAGAATTTGCAGGGCTTTTCAGGGCCATTTCAAAGTATGTAAAATAAATATATTTTGGGGTAAAACACTTGATTTTAGGGCCTGCCATCTGTCATTTATCTTATTTCTATAAGGAGTCTGCTTTGTCAGTCTTAAGGTCTCTATTTTAATGTTAAATACTGGTCAGCCTGGCCTGAATTTCAAAGGGAGGAGGCTATAATGAGATTTGCCCAACCCCAACTTTCCATCATGGCCTGAACTAGTTTTTCAGATTAATTTAGGAATGAACTTGCCCAAGAGTAGAGGCGGGTGAGCGAGGTGGCTTAGAATTTTATTTTTGGTTTGTACAGGGTAGAACTGCTTTCCATCAACTTGAAGTTACAGTTAGCCATGTAGCTTTATTTGGCTGTTGAAATGTGAGTAAAGGTGAAATGTGGAAATTCTGTCCAAAAAAATTAAGAGACAATGAGTAATTCAATGCATACCACTCCTAATGTTGCACAGGTCCCACACAGGTCAAGATAAGGCCTTTGTTGGTTTGCGTCCCAGAGGGATTGACCAGAGGCAACCAACCCCACCCACCTGATTGCTGATCTGCATTGGAAGTGCAGATGGTAAAAGAAAGTTTCCTTGAGTCACTGAGATTTGACTTAGTTGTTTTTCATCATAGCGTAACTGAGCCTGTATGTACTACTGGCTATACTGTCAAATACAATTAGTTTTTAAGCTCAGTCTGGTGCCCACTACTTCATGATGTCTTCCTTAATATTGCTGATAAAATAACCACTCTCTCCTCTCTACTATATAATAAGCATAACAATAAAAATGACTAATTGAGTTTACTACCAGTTAGTTATTGTGTTATGCTTTTTACTTACATTAACTAATGTAATATTAGCACAGAATTATGAAGATGATTTATTATTGTATATTTGCCATATTTGAGGAAAATAAGCTTAAAAAATTAAGGAGCAACCATATTGGTCATGTGACCTTCACCCTGTATGACTGAGATTATAAATATTAGTGTATATATATGTGGGGTGTGTGTGTGTGTGTGTGTGTGTGTTATTCTGACTAAAATTAGGACATTTATTAACTCCATATCCACTGAGCCCAGGCTAGCAGTGGACTGCCAATGGTAGGTACTCAATATTTAAAATATTTTCAATAATTATTTAAAAATACAAGGATAATTTTAAAATAAAATACAAATAAAACCACAACTGTTGTTATGCTTACCATACAAATAAACTCTTGATAGAGAGTTTTGAGTTTTCTTCTTCTTCTTCTTTTTTTTTTTTTTTTTTAAAAGAGACAGGATCTTGCTTTGTTGCGTAGGCTGGAGTGCACTGGTGCAATCATAACTCACTGTAACCTCAAATTCCTTGGCTCAAGTGATCCTCCCACCTCAGTCTTCCAAATAGCTGGGACTACACATGCACACCACAATGCCTGGCTAGAACTTAAATTTATTTTTGTAGAAACAGGTTCTCACTATGTTGCCCAGGCTGGTAATTTTCCTGTGCATGTAATTTGTAGATTGCTGGCTCAATATTTTTTATGCAAATGAATAACTCTTATATTTTAATTAATATAGTAAGTATCTCTTTATGCTCTAAACATATATTTTAATGACCTTAATTCAAGTACATAGGTAAAGTAAGTTATTTTACATTTCCCATGATTGATGTCATTGATTTTATTTATTCTTTAATCCAAAAATATTGAGCTCTTTTTACAAGGAGTGCCAGGCACTCTTGTACATACTGGATACACAAGGGAAAAAGAAAGTGTCACTGTAATGAAATTTGTTTTCTAGTGAGAGGAGACAGATAATCAATATATAATCAATATATAACCTAATATAAATTCTATGAAGAAAAATAAAGTGAAATAAAAATATGGAAGTGATGGATCAATCTATGTTTTTGAACAGAGATGCTTTCTTAATGAGATGATATTTGAGGGGAGGGCTGAATGAGGTGAGGGGTTAAGCCATCTAGTTATTTGAAGAAAGAGCATTACAGACAGATGGGACAGCAAGTAAAGACCTGAAGCCAGGGCTTAGCAGGCTCCAGCAGCACCAGGGACTCAGGAACCCAGTGAATAAGGAGGAGATTATTAGGGATCAGATAAAAATAAAAGGAGCAAGGACCTATATCTTATTGGCTGTAATAGTATTTGAATTTTACTTTGAATTTGTAAGGAAGTGATTTAAGTGTTTTGAGCATGAAAATGATATGATGAAATATGTGTTTTTAAAAGAATTATCTGGTTGCTCTATGGAGAATATATGGGGGGACGGAGAATCAATAGTTTAAGCAGGATTACCATCTAGAGCATTGGTCCCCGAACTTTTTAGAGCCAGGGACTGGTTTCAAAGAAGACAATTTTTCCAAGGACAGGGCAGGGGGAATGGTTTCAGGATGATTCAAGTGCATTACATTGATTGTGCACTTTATTTCTATTATTATTACACTGTAATATATAATGCAATAATTATACAACTCTATAATGTAGAATTCTATAATGTAGAATCAGTGGGAGCCCTGAGCTTGTTTTCCTGCAACTAGATGGTCCCACCTTGGGGTGATGGGAGACAGTGGCAGATCATCCGGCATTAGATTCTCATAAGGAGCACACAACCTAAATCTCTCATATGTGCAGTTCACAATAGGGTTCCTGCTCCTTGGAGAATCTAATGCTGCTGCTGATCTGACAAGAGACAGAGCTCAGGCGGTAATGCGAGTGATGGGGCATGGTTGTAAATACAGATGAAGCTTAACTTGCTTACCTGCTGCTCACCTCCTGCTGTCCTGCCAAATTCCTAATAGGCCACAGACCAGTACCAGTACATGGCCTGGGTGTTGGGGAACTGGGGGTACTGGTCTGTGGCCTGGGGGTTGGGGATCCCTGAGCTGGAGAGTTTCAAGGTTCTGGAAGGAGAAGACGATGGCTAGCAGCAGAGTGGTAGTGGTTTAAGTGGTAAAATATACATGGTCTGATTGTTTGGGATATATTTTGAAGGCGGGGTCAGTATGAGTCCCAAATTACATATCAGGCATAAGACAAATAATTAAGGCTTCCTCTAGCCTTTGGTTGTCTTTGATTTGTAATATACGATAAGGTTTTCAATGTATCTATAATAATAACACCTCCATGACTGTCTTGTGAATAATTATCTATATTTTTAAAATATGTCTTCTTTCTACAGAACATCTCCCTAAAAGAGGAATTATCTGTCATTAGGAAGTTTTTAGCAAATCACTTATAAGACCATTAGCACACAATTGCTTTTGTGGCAGTATTTCTTTGGTATCATTTACTTTTTGTTCTTTATTTACTTGTTTGGATATACTTTCTTTTTCTTGATCAATTTAATTAGATATTAACTCATAAATTTTTCCATTTAATTGAGATATTTAATATGGATGTGCAAACACATGTGTATATCACTAAACTGTGGTTTTGCAAGTATTAAAATTTCAAATACATTTAAAACAGGTTCACATGTAATCTTCAGGTTTTCTCATCTTTCCAAATTATATATACTTGTTTTTGATTTCCTCATTGATTCATTCATTTAGGATAATGTTTTAAAATTTCCAAATAGTAATGTTGTTTTATAATTTTCTTATAACCTAGTGGTTTTACTGTAAATTCAGAGATAAGGCTTAAGCAGTTTCATAGATATATTCTCTGTGTCAATCTTATCTATTTAATATTAAATTATCCAAACACTCTGTTACCCACAGTGATCTAAGTCTAGTGATAAATATATACAAACCCTAATTCTCAATCAAATATTAACTGCGACTTCTACCCCATGACTTAATGGCTATGAAGAACACTTTGGGCAAATGACACTCGCTTACTTTGAACTCACATCTTACCTCCCAGTTGGCAAATATTCTTCGTAATCATGTTATTTATGAAAAGTCTTACAACAGTTATTAGGAAAAAAAAAAAAAACCCTTAATTTCTCTCTCTCATACTCATTATTTCTTAGTTCTTCATCTTGGATGCATCCTGGCCTTAATATATAGAGAAAGAAGCAGGAGAAATGGGAAGCAGTTGTTCCCAATAAATAGAATTGTCTTTGCTTTACTATGCGTTGAATAAGATCAAAGAGAAAAGAAGACAAGAAATTGTGACCTAAGGGTTTTCCATGTGGAAAATATCACCATTTTGCTTTTTCCAGGGAAGGTTTTATTACCCAGGGCCATTACTAAGTAGTTTGTCCTTGATCTGAATCAGAAATCCCCATTCACAAGAGTGTAGTGGCAACCTTAATGGTTGTCTTTGTTTATGCTGCTATAACATACCACAGATTGGGTAATTAATTAAAACAACAGAAATTGATTTTTGACATTTCGTAAGGTTGGAAGTTCAAGATCAAGGTGCCAGCATCTAGTGAGGGCCTTTTTGCTGATCCTCACATGGCAGAAGGCAGAAATGTACGCTACCAAACACTGCATGGAGTCTCTTTCATAACCCTAATGTCATTCATGAAGAAGGAGATCATGCAGCCTTCTTAAAGGCCTCACCTCTCAATATTGTCATATTGGCAACAGTTGAATTTTTAGAGGGGGCACATTCAAACCATAGCAATGGAGATCATGGAAAATAGAAAGCTTTGAACTTCTATATGCTTTTCTGTGATAGGAACAACTCCCCAAGTTTAATTCTTTGCCTCTCCTTTTTCTTGCAAAATGTCTATTTCATAGAGTGGCATTGCACCATAGTATTCTGAGAAGGCACTATCTAATAACGTGCAGTATCACCACAAAGGGTGACAGATGGTGTTATCTGTTAACATATTTTAGAAAGTAGCTGCTTGTTGTACATTTCCACTCAAGAAAGAACAGCTATTATACAAGATTATCCTAAGTGGTTTTACTCTTGGGATGAGGCCCAGGAGTGGTGGGTATCTGTTTTGTATTCCTACCAACTCTTGGAGGAGTCTCTGTTACTTTGGAGGAGACAACCATTCCCAGACACTGTTCTGTGGCTATGCTGGATTTCTGCTTCATGTGTCCACTAACTCCCTGGGCTATAACATGATCATCTCTCCTTCAGTGAAAGGAATAACTAATTATGCCTGTGAGACTATTGAAAGAACTTCCAAAACAGATGGTATTTGAACTGACTTTTTGTAGGATGAATTGTAGCCTGCTATATGGCGAAGAGCAAGGGAAGAATTTTCAGGCTATAAAAAACCAGCAAAAGTTGAATTCAAAACTAGATATTTTCATATCCAAAACCAAATATGTAATGCTGTCTCTTGAATGCTGAGTTTATATGCCTTTTTTTTTTTGTTTGGAAACAGAGTTTCGGTCTTGTTGCCAGGCTGGAGTGCAATAGTGGGATTGTGACTCACCGCAACCTCCACCTTCCAGGTTCAAGCAATTCTTCTGCCTCAGCCTCCTGAGTAGCTAGGATTAGCCACCATGCCCGGCTAATTTTGTATTTTTAGTAGAGATGGGGTTTCTCCATGTTGGTCAGGCTGTTCTTGAGCTCCCGACCTCAGGTGATCTTCCCGCCTCGGCCTCCCCAAGTGCTGGGATTACAGGCGTGAACCACCGCGTCCAGCCAATATATGACTTCCTAAGTAAAAAAGTATATGTCATTTCAAAGAGTTTTGATCTTATGACACGATGATGTCAAAACAAGGTTACACAATTGGGTTTTCTTAGAATGATAATTGTGGTACCCTAACCATTGGAATCATTACAAAGCTTTCTGCCACATTCCCTATGCCTCCCTGGAATCAACAAAGTTTACTCAGACTGATGATAGTATTGACCTCACTAAAAGCGTATTTTAGAAGCAGTTTTTTTTTTCTCCTTCTTTATGAGAATTGAGTCTCCATATGATTCAGCAATGAAGATAAATACAAACTTCCTGAAAATTCTGGCCTTTCTGGCCCAGCGCCTACTCACACTCCAGGGGCAGATGACTTGGGATTCTTTCCAGCTTTACTCTTCTCCGTCTTATTTTGGAATATTCTTTCGATGACCATGTTCTTCCTGAAAATCCCACCAACTCTGCCCTGCATTCTGTCATACTGTAGAGGTAGTAAATTTCCTTTTTTTTTTTTTCTATACATGGCCACAACCTAAATATTTTAGGTTTTATAGGTTCCTTGGACTCAGATGATTTATTATACTTGATTTCTTTGGCTTAATTCCTATGTGCTGATTTCATTCTTGAGACTATTTTCTGGATTCCATTATATTGTGCTCAGAAAAAATGTCCTCTTGCTATTCCTGTACTCAGCAGTATGGCTAACTTTGCTCCCTAAACTTGCAGCTAATCCTAATTTCCATGTGTTATTGACAACAGTTAATGTTGCACGAGCTCAGACAACTGATTATGAGAGCCAGAAGCATTATAAAGGTGATGGGAATTGATAGATAATAATATCATCTAATACTCATAAGTGTTTACCATGTGTCAGACACTAATTAAGTGTTTACATATAAAAACTCATTTAATCCTCACAATAATGCTATGAGTTATTATCCCTTCTAAGAGAAGAAGGAACTGAGACATTGATTAAGTAGCTTGCCCAACACCGAACAGCTGGTAAGAGGTGGAGGCAGCATACAAAGTCAAGCAGTCCAGCTTTAGAATCAATGTTCTTAACTAGCACACTCTCTTGAGAGGTGCTGCCAGACTGAGAAAATGCTCTGGGAGGCAGTGATCAGCACCAGTAACTAACTAGATGCTATGAGAATGGAAGAAGAAACTGAGAACACGTTGCAAATAATTTGACTTGGAGATTAGTTGGGAAATACAGGAGAATATTGTATTTATTGACTATGCTATTTTTTCAATTATTTTTTAAACAGTTTAAGAATTTTAAAGTAGATTTCTCATAGAAGTAATTACTTGGCCTTTGTTAGAGAACTCCTAGCCAGAAATACAGTTTTAAAATTATTTTAGTCTATCAGTACTCTTCGAAACATATGTACATATGAACCATCCAGGGATCTTACTGATATGCAGATTATGATTCAGTAGGTCAGAGACAAGGCCTACATTTTTAACAAGCTCCCAGGCAGGGCTGGATCATAGATGTGTGACTTGTAAGTCTGCAAAAGAAACCCACATTTGAAAGAATGCTCTGCTGTCAGCATTTTAATATAGTAATTTTTAAACAAGGGGCTCTGCATTTTCATTTTGTATTAGGTCACACAATTTATGTGGCTTTTCCCGTTCTCAGATGGTCTATGGACTATACTTTGAGTTTGAAAGGATCTAGTACAGAGGTTTGCAAATTGTGGTTCACTGGGCAAATTCTGCCAGTTGTCTGTTTTTGTAAATGACATTTTATGGGAAAATAGCCACACTCACTTTTTTACATATCATCTATGATGGTTTTTATGATCTAACATGAGTAGAGTAGCTATGACTAACAAATATGATATGACTCTCAAACCTGATAATATTTACTGTATTGTTCTTCATAGAAAAGGTTTGCTAATTTCTACTCTAGTAGATGATATTAGAAGCCATAGGAACAATAACAGCATATTCAGCAAATAGTTTCCCCAGTACTTAGGATACTATTGCCTTATATTGGTAAGTATGTATTTGTAATAGGATACTATTGCCTTACATTTGTTAAGTATGTTTTCTTATAAACAAAGCATTTTTAACCTACATTAACTCAATTCCCCTTATAACACCCGTTTGAAGTAGATATCATATTCTTAATTGTATGTGTTGAAAACTTGGATTCAGAGAACTTAACATAATTGTTCAGAATAATGCGACAGTATTCTAAAGAGACTATGCTATTTCCACTTTTTCACATTTGTACACAGCCATATGTGTGTCTTCTCTATTTCCCTCTAATGGTCTTCTCAGAGATTTTTTTTTTCCTCAGTAGGGGCTGTAGCTACTTCTAAACTTTTCCTACAATGACACCATTTTTATACAGTAATTCAGTGGTTTTCAAACTGCATTCCACACAGCACTGGGGACTCCCAAAGCTGCTGCAGAGTCCTCTGAAAATGGACAAGTTACAGAGAATCAGCAAACAGGTCCAGAATACTTGGCTGACTTTCCATATTTGACCTCTATTACATTTAATGCAAATAAATATTTTCATGCAAAATTGTCTTGAATATTTGTCCACTCCAAATCTCATGTTAAAATTTGATCCCTAATTTTGGAGTTAGGGCCTAATGGGAGGTCATGGGGCAGTCCCCTCATGCATACATGAATGCCTTCCCTGGAGGGTAAGTTCTCACTCTATTAGTTCCCATAAGAATTGGTTGCTAAAAAGAGCCTGGAACCCCCACCTTGCTTCCTCTCTCACCACATAATCTCAGCACACACCGGCTCCCCTTTACTTTCCACCATGAATAGAAGCAGCCTGAGGCCCCCACCCAGATTCCCAATCTGGAACCTTCGAGTCAGCAGAATTGTGAGCCAAATAGATAGATTTTCTTTATAAATTACCCAGCCTCAGGCATTCCTTTATAGCAACACAAAACAGATTAAGATAATGGTGTTTCTCTCTCTCTCTCTCTCTTTTTTTTTTTTTTTGGCTTAACCCACTCAAATTCCTTGGAAATATCTGCTTTTCTTCTCTCTCCCTCACCTCAAACAATGTTGCACAGCACTGTCTTACAAATTAGTACAACATTATTTTTGACAAAGTTGATTATTGAATCATGTTACTCAGCATGACTACAGTAAAGCATTCTGCAAATTGGGTCTATTATTTCTTCCTTTTGTATATGAAGGAAGGATTGTTTAGGTAGGAGTAACAGTGAACATTGATTAGACATTATATCCTATTATAACACAACAATAATTAAAACAAGGGTTGAAATTCTCACAGATTATGACAAAAAGGCATATTTAAGAAATGCTGCTGAAATTCTCAAAAAATAAAAACATATGAACATTACATAGTATTAGGGCTTTTAGCTAAAAATAGTATAAAGACCAAATACAACTAAAAAGGTAGCATGTCTGGTTTCAGTGAAGACAGTAGTTTTTACTTTTGTTTGCAAGAAACAAATATCCAAGAAAAAACAAATTTTATTAGTACTTCAAGGCTATATTGATATTACAGATTGAAATGTGTCTTGTGTCTTTTTACCCCCAATGTAGGTTTATCAGAAATTATTTTAATAATTTTCTCAAATAATTTTCAACAAATCTATCGCCTACTGAAACTAGCATTCAGCCAGTAAATTCATTAAGTTTGTTATCTCCTGTTCACCCTATTTTTGTTTTCTTTCTCATGAATTTCAATGCATAGAACAATTTCAGCCTAGAAATACTGTTCACCTCACACATTGAAGCATTCTTTACCAGATACCCAATCTATCCTCAATAAACAGAAATGTAGTTGTTAAAAGTGAGTAAATTTCGAAGACGTGTATTTGATGGAAAATGGGTTAAGGTCAAATGACCTGGAATAAATGAAATTTAAAGTCGAATTCAAAATGAAAAATGTCTAATTTTGCTACTTTTCAGTATGTATATGTATATTTGTGTATGGTAAGTAAAGTATCACTCTTTCTTTATATCTTAATTCCATTTGGGGAATTTTGGATCCCCAAAAGATAATATATGGAAAAATATACATAATTTATTAAACACAGCACCCTCAAAGGTAATAATCTTTTAAAAAGTTTATAATTTGGATTACATAAAAATCAGGTTTATGTTGATTACAGTCCAAAAAAAATCCATAGATTTGTTTATATAGCTAATTATATAATGAACAAAAGGTTCATATCCAGAATATAGTTGAAAACCCTATAAATAAAATTTTAAAAAGTTAATTCAAAAGAAAAATTGGCAGGGTACTTGAACAGGGCTCTCATATATGAGAGTATCCAAATGGATAATAAATACAGTAACTGCTTCAACAGTCATTAGGAAATGATCAATTAAAATCTCAATGGGAATTCTACCAGCTGAATAAAAATCTTTTAAAAAATAGAATCACACCTTACCAAGTGGTGTAAGCAATGATGTGGGGCAATAAGAACTCTCAATCCTTGCTGGTCAAAGTCTAAGTTTAATGACCACTCTAGAAAATTATTTGGCATTATTCATTAAAATTATAAATATGGGCTTATAATATAATTACTAGTTGCAAAGAAAACATAATGGTATATACTCAGAGATATGTATGGCAGCATTATCTGTAATTGACAAAATTAGAAATAATCAATGTGCCTATCAACCATAGACTAAATACATAAATTATGGTATATTTATTTAATAACATTTTAAAAGAATAAAAATATATTAATTGCTATTAAATAGAATAATATGGAAAAATGATGAGCAAAAACAATAGGAAAATAGGAGCACTCTTAGAAGGTTACTCCATGGATATAAAGGATAAAGACTGTAAAAAATCTTAACATAGTGTTAATGTCATGATAGTGATCACCTCACACAAGAATCTAGGTAATAATTGTGAGGGTCATAAATATGGCTTTTAAGATTCTGGTAATGTTTGTTCTGGACCTTGAGGTGGTTACTTGGGTTTTCATTTTGTAATAAATCATTAAGCTTTATATTTATGTTTTATGCACTTCTGTAGAGTTATATTTCTTTTTTACAAAAGAGAGAAAGTTGTAGTGATAAGACATTATCTATATATTAAAAAATACTTTTCCAATTAATTTCTTCCAGATGAATGCAAAATCATGACACCTACAATCTTATCACAGTTCAGCAGGGGTGATTATTTCTCTTCCCACTCTAGGAATATATAATTGTCTAACACCAATTTGACTGAGCTAATAATGTTACCAATAGCTTGCAACCGATTATTGATATAGATAATTAAATCAATGGTAGAAAGGCTTTTACTATTCACAAAACAGATATTTATGCTGATAAAGTTATAAATTAAATAATTTCAACTTAAAAGTAGGGAGACATTGCTTAAGTTAGAATTAATATGCCTTTCTTCAAATGATTAAGAGATAAATTTAAACTTATTTCTGTTAGAGAAGAGGAAAGATTTTCCTTTTACAAAATCTTCAAAGAATACTGGAAACTAAGTAGATATATTTAAAACTGTAAAAGAGAAGCAAAAACGAATACTCCCTTTACCCAAATAACTTTTTATACATCCAAAAAGGAAAGTACAAAAAGGCCTAACTGTGATGCAATTACACTGTTAAATGAAATAGTTTAAAGTTGATTTCAAACAGTGGCTTTCAGTATATTTAGCAACCAGGCAAGAGGGTATTTCATTTGTCCTTTGCTATGATTTGGATGTGACTTTCCCCGCTAAAACTCATGTTAAAATCTGATCCCCAAAGTGGCAGTGTTGGTAGGTGGGGCCTGGTGGGAGGTGGTTTGGTCATGAAGGTGGATTCTTCATAAATAGACTAATGCCATCTCAAGGAAGTGAGTAAGTTTTGCTGCTGAAGAATGCATCCATTCTCTTGAGAATGGGTTGTTATAAAACCAGGTTGTCTCTCAGGTTTTACCTCTTTGCACATGTCCACTCTCCTTTAACATTCCGCCGTATTATAATGCAACCTGAAAGCACTCACCAGAAGCTTGCACCATACAACTTAAATTTCCCAGTCTGCAGAACTGTGAGCAAAATAAACCTCTTTTTTTTTTTTTTTTAATAAATTACCCAGCCTCAGGTATTCATTTACAGCAACAAAAAATGGACTAAGACATCCTCCACATAAATTGAGAGTCACCTGAAGAATAGGATTAATTCCTAGCAATATGTTTTTCAGAGTAATTATAATTAGCATGTTGGAAGTTCAAGAACTGCAAAAGATAGGTCAAAAAAAAAAAAAAAGAAAGAAAGAAAGAAAAGAAAAGCAGGAAATTGTATGGCCAAACCAAGTAATTGTCACAAGATGAGAAAATGGATATAGTTAGCAAATGGCAGGATCTAAGAAAACAAAATGATAATTTAATTATTACTTTTAAGAAATGAAACTATATTTATAGTAGGACAGTCAAACACCAAAGTGTACTATAAAAGCTAATAAAGCAATCTAAGCAATTCCTACAAAGACCACAGGAAATAATGTTATGAGAAATGGATAGTAAATGCATGTAGGACAAAGTGGGGAATATGAAGCGTGATTTGGAGCTATTGCTATCAAAATAGAAACATAATAAAATATACTTTGCACTATAATTTTCAGGAAAGAAAGATCTGGTCTATAGCCTAATCTTATGTATATAATACTTTTAGAGTCTCTTATTTTCCCTGAGAGAAAAAAAATAAATACAAACCAGTACGTTTTCACAGCAAGCCCCAATCTATGGTCAAAATGGGAGTCAATCAGAGAGATCTTAAGTGACAGCTGGGAGGCAACAAAATAAAATTTCTCAACGTGGGTGAGATTATTTCTCTTATGATCCTTGGAAGTACCTAAACAAAGATATTGCTTATTTGAAATTGTGAAAACAAATTAGTATGATTTAAATTTTTAGAGGTATTAGTTTGACTCTACTTCCTAAAATTTCAATTACATAAGTCCAAAAATAAGCACAAAAAATAACTAGGTGGAGGGGAATGGAAATGACTCTCTGAGGGTGTCATGTGTGCAAGTAACTATGCTTATTATAGGTATGTTATATGTTTTCCACAAGTTCTTAGTATTTAACTACATGTTACATGTGTGCAAATGAACTGAGGCTCACAAAGATCTTATAAATTGCTGCAGGTCACTTGATGTTAAATGCTGAAGCAAAAAGTTGAAGACATCTGTCTGATATTCCTTTTACTGCTTACTGCTTCATTCTTCCCACCTCAAGCCCAAAGAATGAGCAAACTTACTATACTTTGCATGGTTAACAATTATGCCAGTCATTTACGACATCTAAAATATTCTCTCTCAGGCTCTAACATGTTCTGAAATTCCTACTGTTCTCATCTGGATTGATCTCAGTTTTAGTGCAAACATTTTTTAAATGAATTAGCTATCACAGTAATTTCTCAGGCACTCGGTGTCTGAGATATTCAGGTAGCCTAAGGGAATAGCTAAGAAAAAGACCTGGAGGGCACTCCCATCTGTTTCTGTTGTTTTCTGGAGGCAGTTATTCAGTCTCTGCAACTAGAGCTTTTATAAAGTGTAAACACTGTCAAGAACATGCACCTCTTAATAGTGGCTCTGAAAGTAAAAACTTGATAAAATATTTTTGAACAACACTGATTTGATATGTTAAGCCTAAACCACTATTATTTAGGTGTGGATTTCAGTTTATTATTATAGTGGTAAAAATGGGGTGATTTCTTTTCTCCAAATCATAAGGGTCTTTGTTGATGCACCTGTAATAAAGAGATTAACACATTTATTTGGTCATAGTTTCACATAACGCAGAAGCCTTCAGAATGAAAACCCAAAGATACAGGCAAAACTGTCCATTTTTAAGCATAGGTTCAAGGAAGAAGTAACAGCCATGTAGAATTGTAATTGAATAAAAAGATATGCTAATAGACTGAGGTCTACCTGTTCAGCTTTTTCTTGGCTTCTCTGTGGAGCCTTTCTTCCCTCCAAGTATGGGGCAGCACCTTTTTTGGAATGGGGTCTCATGACCTACAATCAAACAAGGTAAGTCAGTAATTTCTTCATGGTCAATTCTTACACAGACAAATAAGGGAAGGTTAGAGTAATATTTCATGTTTTATGACTGGCTTTGGGCAAAAGGGATTCTGGTTTCTATGACCTGCTTTGGGTAAGAGGAATTCTAGTTTCTATGGCTAGCCTTGTGGGAAAATGAGAGGTGAAATATAAGAGGGCAGAGAAGGTCAGTGAGGAACTTTGCTTCTGAGGCTTCCACTCGGGGTATTATTTTTAAGTCCCAACATTCCTCAGTCTAAAATTTCCCAAGAAGTTTCAGAGTTCAGAAATTGAGAAGACGGAATGTCTCCTAAGCTACTGAACCAATCTCTCGGTCCCAAGAAGAGGCAAGTCTAGTTACACAGCTAACCATTGTGTCTCGTTTCAGGCAGTAGTGTTGCAGATGGACTTCCACCATAGTCAAGTCTTTGTATCATTTGAAGAATCAGAGACATTTCTATGGAAATAAAAGAAAAACATTGATGGTTAGAACGAACTATAAACTCAGTGTTTTAGTCCAGAGGGCAGCCAGTTAAGATATTCAGATCCTGTGCTTGAAGTGTTTTCAGATGAAGTGACAGTAGGCAGTGGCAATGTGACAGATTTTTCCTGGTTGCACTTTGCATCAGGTGCCTCAGTGAAACTTCTGAGTAGTCCATCCAGCAAAAGACACATATCCTTTTTATATCTAAGCTGCTGTGCTGGCTTCTCTGAAGTCTATATCAAATGGCCCAGTTTCATCTTGCAAGGCAAGATGAAAAGCAGTTTTAATTACAGTGATTCCAAGCCAGAAGGATCAGAGAAAATTGGAAATGTTTGGAGACTCACAGCCAGATATTGGATCCAGTCCATTTTGTAGGGAGATAATAAACCCTCAAAAACATGTAGGTAGAGTCTTATACAAGTGCTTAATAGTTTTTCTCTCCACTCGCCCTCATTTTGATAAAGATAATCACAGTAAGGCCAATTTGTGTATAAAATAAGTTAAGTTTTATTAACTTGGCCTGACTGCAGCAAGAATAATTACTGATCACACAGGCTCTTTTTAAGTTGGCATTGATGGAACATTTTTACAAAGGTTTTTGCATTAGACTTTTTAAAAGCCGCTTGAGGCCAAGAAGCCAAGGCAAGATTCACCGTCAGACTGTGCCTGTAACACCTTTACAAACTGGGTAAATTCCTCTCTTCTCCAGGTTTCCACAATATCTTGAGATTTCTGGGTTTGTCAGAAAGTGAAATTATTTACTGCAAGGCTAGGAAACTTATAAGGGAACTGTGTAGACAAGGTACCAGGCCAATTTTTCCAAGTTTTTTAATCAACTTTACAAACTCAACATTAGTTCCTCAAAGTTATCTGGCCATACTGGAAGATATAAAATTTCAGGCAAAGCCTTGGTAATATAACCAGGTTTCCAGTTGTGCTATTACAAGGACAGATTCTTATTGAACTTATGCAAATAACTGCATTTTCATAAAGTAAGAATACTCATGAATAGTGTCCAAATTTGGAAGGGATCAAGCAGGGGAAAAAAGAAAATGTTTCAATTCTGTTTGTAAACAGTAACATCACCAAATTGCTGTAAGCTATAGATTAGCTTAAAATAAAAAAAAAAAAGTTTTATCAAATCTGGAAAATGAATCATAAAAAGAATCAGCAATGTTTCAAACAAAAAGAAGTAGAAAATATTGTAATACTTCATCGGGTCAGCCCTGTGTAATTAATTTTTGTTTTGCTTGATATTAGGTGAGAAATTTTATGATTCCAGTTTTTTCCTTTGAGTTCTGGAACTCTTATCCAGTCCAAAGATATGACCTCAAAGTTGTCAGAAACCTGTGTTTGTTAGAGTTCTTTCCATTCCTTCCATGAACCTCCTTGAAGACATACTTTAGGATTATAAATGTTTGCAAAGAGTTTTCAGAAGAAGCATCAGAAGAAAACATTTAACTGTGGACAATGAAAACTAAAATGGTTAAAGAGGCGAGGCAAGGTGGGTGGCTCACATCTGTAATCCCAGCACTTTGGGAGGCAGAGGCAGGTAGATTGCTTGAGCTCCAGAGTTTGAGACCAGCCTGTCCAACATAGTGAAACTCTATCTTTACAACAAAATACAAAAATTAGCCAGGTGTGGTAGTGTGCATCTTTGGTCTCAGCTACTTGGGAAGCTGAGGTGGGAGGATCCCTTGAGCCCAGTGAGTGGAGGTTATAGTGAGCTGCACTCCAGCCTCGTGACTGAGTGAGGCTCCATTTCAAAATAAAATAATAAAATAAAATATATATAATGGTTAAAGATGTGATGGGAGTTCATTATAATAATGATGACATTTGTGCTTTGTTTTGTGGCAGAAAACACTTTCATATAATAACCAAACTTATGACTAGTAATATGTTAGGTTTCTAGAATTTTATACAAATTTGGAACACATATGTCAGTCACATATCCACAGAAATATAACTCCAAGAAAGTTAACCATATTTCTTAACTGACAGTGCTTCCCATATAATTTTAACCTAGCAAATAAGCTTAATTAGTTTATCATCTTTCTCTCTTGAACTTCTAGGGGCCCCTCTAAGAGGTCCAAAAGATGGTTTAAGGTCAAAAAGACTCAATTTTGATTTTGGATAGTTTGTCAAAAAAAAAAAAAAAGAAAAAAGTCAAACGTTTTAAAAATACTTGATCAAAATAAAATCACAGGTCTCTGGGAAATAATATTCATCATACCAGTGTGATGATTAAAATACTTTAAAAGCAAACACAGGAAGCTACCTAGTTATAGAAAAACATTAACCTTTTAATATTTAGTTTTCCTAGGTAATCAAAGACCCAAGAAAGAAGACAAGAAGCACAAGAAGCTATTCTGATAACACAGCCTCTCTCTCTCTCTCTGTCTCTCTTTCTCTCTGTCTCACAGTTCAATCAAAATATTTTTAAACAATTATTGTCTCTTATCAATATTATGTGAAAACCATGTTTAAAAGATAAAACCACATTCTAGTTTTTTAACAGTGTGCTTTTGATATTAAGGTGCATTTAAAAATCTTTATAATAAATTTGTTTAATTTTCATCAGTTTGATCACAAAAATCAATTTGATAAGATTCATCATTTATAACCCTTTTACAAGTTTTTTTATCCATCCAGTTTTATGTTATTTATTCTTTCATTCATTCACTTCTAAATACCCTTTAAATAATCTCCAGACAAAGTTTATTTCTTTTTCTTAACAAAAGAAAAATTCTAGTACTTTAATTTCCTTACCAAAAGATCTCTTTTTGTATACTTTGCATGCATGTTCTTTTTCTTATATATGTAGTAGTTTAATTACATATATTAATCTGAATTTTTAACTTTTAATAACCTTAATTTCCATGAAAACCTAGGAAATAAGTAATTTTTAACTTTTATATCCACCTTTATAGACTAAAAACCATTTCATAATTTTTAGAAAGATATATTTCTCAATTTTTTGTTTACAAACAAATCCAGATATATTTAGCTATTTTATACTGTATAAAAATAAGATGTTGGCCAGGCGCGGTGGCTCAAGCCTGTAATCCCAGCACTTTGGGAGGCCGAGATGGGTGGATCACGAGGTCAGGAGATCGAGACCATCCTGGCTAACACGGTGAAACCCCATCTCTACTAAAAATACAAAAAAATTAGCCGGGCGTGGTGGCAGGCGCCTGTAGTCCCTGCTACTCGGGAGGCTGAGGCAGGAGAATGGCATGAACCCAGGAGGCGGAGCTTGCAGTGAGCCGAGATAGTGCCACTGCACTCCAGCCTGGGCGACAGAGCAAGACTCTGCCTCAAAAAAAAAAAAAAAAAAAAATAAGATGTTGAAGTATGTATACTTAAACTTATGCTTAATAATTAATGTTTCAGTACTTAGTTGGCTCAGATAATTTATTATTACTTATCATTTAACAAACCATGAATTTAAAACTTTAAATTACTAAAAAAAGTTCTGAAAATTTGATATATATATATAAACGTTATTTTATTTACATTTATCTCATTTACTTATTTAATAATTATATTTAAATTGCTCATGGAAAACAAGCAAGTCTTTTTTTAAGTTTACTTTTCTGTTTTTATTTTTATTTTTTTAAGTAAAACCAAGCTTAGCAAGTATCAGCCAGCCTTGTTTTAACCAAAACCTTTCAGACACTGGACTCAGGATGCAATCATACTGGGTTTGACCTTGTCTTGCAGCTGGTAGCCCAAGTAGCTGGTAGCCCAAGTGCTACAGACACACACATGTCCCCAGCATTCACCTTTGCTACCTGCTCAGATCCCAGAATATAGAAGTTTAAAACCAAACACAGAAGCTCACAGCAAGATGTGTGGAAGGTTTTGGGAGAGTCCAACAGCTGATTTATAGCATTAGCTCACCAATACATTAGACAGGTATCACAAATATCACAGGAGCAAAAACTGTTAAAAGTTAAACTTTTTTTTCTCTTCTTAAACATCTAGGAAGCAACAAGTTTATTTGACTACAACTCTTGTGAAAAAAAGTATGTTTGCATTACAATGAATGCTGACAATTTTAAAAACATTTCTATCTTACCAAAAATTATAAACTAACTTTATTTACCAAAGATTATCTAAGATCAAATATAACTCATATTTTGGTACTAAAACTGCAGGAAAAAATAGCACACATTCTCAATACACACATATACAGACATTCACAAATGCACAGAAAGAAGCAGGTTTCTCAGTTTTTTAAAGGAAGAATTTCAACTTTTATTCTCTATTCAGATGGTACACATGCAGGATGGTTACATGGCTACATTACTTGATGCTGAGGTTTGCAATATGAATGACCCTGTCATCTAGATAGTGTACATAATACCCAACATTAGTTTTTCGACCCTTGTGCCCCTTCCTCTTTCCTTCCTCTATTGGTCTCCAGTGTCTCTTGTTGCCATCTTCGTGTCCATGGGTACCCAGTGTTTCGCTCACACTTAAAAGTGAGAACATGAGATATTTGGTTTTCCGTTCCTGCATTAGTTTACTTAGTTTAATGGCTTCCAGCTGCATCCATGTTGCTGCAAAGGACAAGATTTCATTCTTTTTTATTGCTGCATAGTATTCCATCATGTATATGTGCCACATTTTCTTTATCTAGTCCACCACTGATGAGCACCTAGGTTGATTCCATGTCTTTGCTATTGTGAATAGTGCTGCAATGAACATATGAGTCATCACATGTGATGAACATATGTCTTTTTGGTAGCATAATTTATTTGTTTTGGGATATATACTCAGTAATGGGATTGCTGGTTGAATGCTAGTTGTTTTAAGTTCTTTGAGAAATCTCCAAACTGCTTTCCACAGTTGCTGACCTAACTGGCATTCACACCAGCACCGTGTAGGCATTCCCTTTTTTCTGCAGTCTTATCAGCATCTGTTTTTTCTTTTCTTCTTTTTTTTTTTTTTTTCACTTTTTAGTAACAGCCATTCTGACTGGTATGAGATAGTATCTCATTGTGTTTTTGATTTGCATTTCTCTGATGATTAGTGATGTTGAGCATTTTTTCATGTTTGTTGGTATGCCTTCTTTTGAGCAGTGTCTGTTCACACTTCTTAATGTGGTTATTTGTGTTCTGCTTGTTGAACTGTAGTAAGTTCCTTATAGATTCTAGATATTAGACCTTTGTCAGATTATAGTTTGTGAGTATTTTCTCCCACTCTGTAGGTTACCCTTTTACCTTTTGATAGTTTATTTTGCTATGCAGAAGCCCTTTAATTAGGTCCCATGACAATTTTTGTTTTTGTTGCCATTGTTTTTGAGGACTTAGTCATAAATTCTTTCTCAAGGCCATTGTCCAGAATGATGTTTCCTAGGTTTATTTCTAGGATGCTTATAATTTGAGGACTTTCATTTAAATCTTTAATCAACCTTGAGTTACTTTTTGTATGTGGTGAAAATTAGGACTCCAGTTTCATCCTTCTATTCTACAACTTTAAGTTTTTAATTTGTCAGTTTTTAAAGAGTTTCTCTTTCCTTTCAGATTATAAGTCTTTAACTACCTGTTCCATTGCCCTAGGCAATAGTTAGGAAACCCTAAGTTTGGGCTTCTAAGGAGATGACTCTTAGAAGGAACAAAAGGGAAAATTTATATCTCAAGGTACAGAGAAGGAATGAACGTTTGTTTTTATTTGATTTTTGTTTGTTTGATTGGTTTTTTTCCCTCAAGAAAGACCTTTTGGCATATAGCTTTTATCAGAGGTCAATTTTGTAGGGACTGTGAGCTAAATTTTAAGTCTGAATGTGTCCAGAGCTTATCTGGGTGGACAAAATATCCATTTCTGCTAAAACTGAATTTATTGCATTTTTCTCTAATTTGAACTTAGATCTTATCTGTCTGGGGAGTGACTATAAAATCTATCCATGCCCTGACAGGTGTATTAAGATAGCCACTCTCTAGGAGAGCCTTGGCTAGGAAGGGAATTAGGTTCAAATGTGTCAGTTAGATGAGACATACAGAAAAATTTAAAAATGGATTCGCAGGCAACATGAAATCACAGGAAATTACTACAGGATTTTACAAATACACAGATGAGCCTTGGGGAAAATCAAAAGCTTGTTTGAAATAATCATTTGAATGCCAGAAAGTTATATATTTTGGAGTCCAATTTAGTTAGATCAGTAACTTTTCAATTTAGCCTCAATTTCTTAACCAGATTATTGAGTTTAGGGTGGAGTCCACTAATGAATAGAGCAAACAAAACTTCTGTAACTTCCAGGACTAATACTTACATATTTAGAAGGCAGGAATAGTTAGAAGATGGGGCACGTAGATTTCCAGAAATTCAGAATTCCATTTTTATGTTGAACCCTGGATTTTCCAAATTTCCAAACAGGGAAACGCCATGAAACTGGGCCATGCAGCACTCCCACAGGGTATCCAACAGCAAGAATGTACCCTCTAGGGTGGTGAGTGACAGTGCCAACTAGCCCATTCTGTGATGAACTCACTGCTTGATGGGTGACTTATCCATTGGTTTCAAGGGCTCTGAGACCAATTGCCAAAAATAAGCCCATTATCAACCCATGGCCCCATCTTTAAGATCCTCTCACTAGCAATGAAGCCAATGACTTTTCTCGTAGGAAATTACCTTTTATTGTCAGTTTCTGTCTGGCCCCTGCAGTAATAACCATTTATTGCAATCACTGTCGGTTACCTTAAGAATTAGAGATTCTGTCAGTGACTAATCAGTTTCCACCCACTCAAAGTGCAAGTGCCCTTTCAAGGCATACAGTAACCATCGGTGCCCCCCAAAATCAAAGGAATCTCAATGTAAAAGACAGTAGAGCTTCATACCTGAGGGTAACCCAACCACAACTCTTGGGGGTCCATGAGGAAGACAGGACCACGAAAAAGAGAGTCACTGGTGCCTCTTTTGTGTTCCTCAAGGGGTTTCAGGGTCACTAGAAGTCTCCTTTAGATCCTCTCTTTTGGTAGTCAGCACTCTGATATTCCCATGGGACAACCAGGATTCAATAGGCAGAAGAAGGGACTCTTAAAAAAAAAAAAAAAAGGACAGCCTGAATATCAGCTAGTTAAGTCAACTTCTGACCATAAAACTCTTTTTAAAAAAATTCTTTCAAATACCTTATCAGATTTTAGCCAGGACAAACATCAAATATTTCTGACTTCTTATTTATTGATTTATTTTTCTTTTAAACCAATGTTACTTAACATATGACGAAGAACCAAAATCAATAAACCTTTTATGACTTAACCAAGGATGCATGAAGCTTCTCCAAAGAGATACAAATATACAGTCTTCAGAAGATCCAGAGTCATCCCCAAAGACAGCAAAAGGGAAAAGATACATAGATAACTTATTTAGAGCTGGTGGCTGTTGGTTCACTAACCACAAATGGGGCCAACCCACATTTCTATCCAGCTGCATTCTTTTTATGGGGTCCCTAGGCTTTTGGTTTATCATCTGTACACACAGACCTGATAACCCATGTGCCCCAACAGGAGGCAAGCCAAGCCACGTTTTCAGAACACAAAATGAGATAAACAGGAAAATAATAGCTGTCCAGGAGAGGGAAAAGGATCAGTAATAACTGGGTGCCCAAAGCCAAATTTACAAAAGAGTCATAATTCAAGCAAACGATTTTCTCCTGCTAAGCTGAATTTGGAAGGGGAGGGATATGAAGATATTTTTACTCTCCGTTCTTAACTGGGCACTATATGTAGAGATCCAGGGGAGGTGACATTGGTAAAAATTATTAACTTTCTTTGTTTTCTTTTTGTCAGTTATCCCAGGACTTCATCTGCAGGCTCTGGGGCAAGTCAGGTGTCCCAACCACCCCATTCTTGTTACCAAAACTGTATAGGTGGAGAGGGGTGATCCTTTTCTCCCCACCATAAGAATCACAGCCACCACAGTTATAGCAAAGACAGATTGACAACAGAAAAGCAGAATAGATGTATTTGACCATAGTTTTACATGACACAGAAAACTTAAGAATAACACCCAAAGATACGAGGAAAGCCATCCATTTTCATGCACTGATTCAATGAAGAATGAAAGCCATGTAGCACCGTTTAACAAAAACAATATGAACTAATGTTAGTAGAGTAGGTGGGGAAACTCAGCGTGTTAGTCCATCCTTGCCTTACTATAAAGAAATACCTGAGACTGCGTAATTTATAAGGAAAAGATGTTTAGTTGGCTTATGGTTCCACAGGCTATACAGGGACCATAATGCTGGCATCTGCTTGGCTTTGCGGAGGCCTCAGGAAACTTACAAACATGGCCAAAGGTGAGTAGGTAACGGACACATCTAACATGGCAGAAACAGGAGAAAGAGAGAGTGAGGGAGGGGCTAAATACTTCTAAACAAACAGATCTCATGAGAACTCACTCACTATCATGAGAACACCACCAAGAAGATGGGGATAAAGCACTCATAAGAAACACCTCCATGATCCAATCATCTCCCACGAGGCCTCACCTCCAACATAGGGAATTACAATTCAACATGAAATCTGGACAAAAGCACAGATCCTAACCATATCACTTAGTAAGGCCTATCCAGATTCTTCTTGGCCTCTCTACGCAGCATTTGTTTATTCTGTGTATGGCGCAGGACCTTTGCTGAAAGGAGGGGACCTTAGGGCCTTCAATCAAACAAAGTAGGTCAGAGAATTTCTTTATAGCCAGTTAATACGCAGCAAAATGGGGGAAAGTGAAGAGTATATTTTATGTTTTGTGGCTGACTTTGGGGAAAAGGGGTTCTGGTTTCTATGACCTGCTTTGGGGAAGAGGAATTCTAGTTTCTATGGCTATCCTTGGGGGAGAATGATGGATGAGAGAGGGGTGGGTAGGAGAAGTTCGGAGAGAGACTTTTTTTTCTGAAGCATTTCAGAGGCCTTCACATTAGGGTGTTGCATTCTGAGTGCCAACATTATGCATATCCATTTATTTAACAAATATGCGTTAAGATCCTACTCTATGTCAGGCATTCCGGCATGTTTGAGGACCATGTGAAGGAAAATAACTTTGTCTCTGGAGTATGAATTTAAAAATCTTAAGTCTTTCAAGCTGACAGACTAATCTCTGCATGCCACTCTTCCCGCCCTTGTTTCAATTCCACAATCATGCCATGTTCCCTAAAGCCACATTCCCTAATGAACATTATATGCTGTTCACCCCCTCCTGCTTCTCCCCACCAAAGTGAGACCTACTAATCCTTAAAGTGTCACTTCTTATGATAAGCCTTTCTTTATCTGTTAGTCTAGGTCATGAGAATAAATAAATATTTGTTTATTACTTGAAAGATTGAAATAACAAATGAAAGATGCTGAAGGATAATTCAATGTTTTTTGGTAGAGAAGATTTTGAATTGGGGAATCTCTTTACATCCATTGGGAACCTCATATGTCCAGATGTGAATGTACAAGCTCTTTGTTTTTGTGGAAGTTTATTTAATCAACAGAAAATAGTCTCACTGATTTTAACTGTCTATCTCTCAGTCATTCTTAAATCTTTTATTAAAATATAAGTAAGGTTCACCATGATAGAGCTACAGACACACTACCTCAAAATATGGCACTTGGCATTTGGAAAAAGCAACAGAAGTAGAAAACTCACTCTCTTCTTCCCCTTGCTCTTTTCCTGAAGAGGTGCATAAAACCTAGCAGACCCTAGCAGACCTTTCTCTGAAGTAGGCCATAAGATTCTCATTCCAGGAGGGTCCCTTCTGTGTCCAGAGAAAAGGACTATCACACAGAAATATAGAGAAGAATCTGAACAAATAGGCCTTGCTAAGTTCCACCCAAGTCATTGCCATTAGATCATAACCTGTTAAGCTCCAATCATACTTCAACACAACTGTCCATAAAAATGTACAGTTTTTCCTGTTTCTTTGGGTCTTCATTTCTAAAGGCTCTTGTGTTACATAAAATTTATATTAAATAAATTGCTATGCTTTTCTCTTGTTAATCTGTCTTTTCTTATAGGAGTATCAGCCATGAGCCTAGCAATGGGCAAATAAAGAAATCTTTTCTCCCTTACAACCATTAGAAATAGTGATTTTAAAATTCACCTCCTGTCATCTCCCTATGAAACTTTCCTCGACTCCTCTGTCTTCTGTCATTGAAAATAAAACTCATGAGCTAAGACATCTTTTTGTCCAGATCAGTTCTGTATCACTAGTGCTTAGAACAATACTCAGAAGAGTTGATGAATAAATGGTAGAGAGCATGAATACCCTTTTTAATTCCCCATGGATGTTCACTGCCTCCATGTCAACATCCATTTTTTTTTTTTGATTATGGCCATTCTTGCCAGAGTGAGGTGGTATTGCATTGTGGTTTTGATTTGCATTTCCCGGATCATTAGTAATGTTGAGCATTTTTTCGTATGTTTGTTGGCCATTTGTATATCTTATTTGGAGAGTTGTCTATGCATCTTCTTAGCCTACTTTTTGACAGGATTTTTTGTTTGTTTTCTAACCAATTTGTTTGAGTTCATTGTAGATTCTGGATATTAGTCCTTTGTCAGATGTATAGATTCTGAAGATTTTCTTCAACTCTGTGGGTTTTCTGTTTACTCTGCTGATTGTTCCTTTCGCTGTGCAAAAGCTCTGGATCTTCACCTCTCATCTTATACATAAATTACCTCAAGATGGATCAAGGTCTTAAATCTAAGCCCTGAAACTATAAAAATTCTAGGAGATAAAATTGAAAAACCTCTTCTAGACATTGGCTTAGGCAGATATATCATTTATTCAACCCAAAAGCAAATGCTTCATTTGAGCCACTCCCCATCACTCACATTACCACCTGAGCTCCATCTCCTGTCAGATCAGTGGCAGCATTATATTCCTGTGGGAGCATGAACCCTATTGTGAACTGTGCATGTGAGGGATCTAGGCTGTGAACTCCTTATGAGAATTTAATGCCTGATGATTTGGCACCATCTCCCATCTCCCCCATGTGGGACTTATATATATATATACACACACACACTACATATATGTATATGTAATAAGGTATATAACAAATGTATTGTGCTCTAATCATCCCAAAACCATCCCCTGCCCCCAGTTTATGAAAAAATTGTCTTCCATGAAACTGGTCCGTGGTTCCAGAATGGTTGGAGACTGCTGGTGTAGGTAATTATGTAAGTAGGTGATTGGATAAATGAGGTTTAAACACATTTCTCAGGAAAGAAGACTGAGTTGCATATATGGTTTGGGGACATGATAGTTGATGCTATAGCACAGTATACAGAGTTGGAAGGCTGTAGTCCAAATGCTGGAAAATATTTAAATGGAGGGAATATGATTGCAGAGTAATCAGTATAGAATTTTATACACAGTGAAGTACATAACAAACTGAGAAAATGGAATGGTTAAAACAATTGTAAAAAATTAGTGTCAAGGAAGGAAGGACTGTCATCAAAGACAAAGAAGTAACCAATTGAGTATTTCCTATTAGGTTGGTGCAAAAGCAATTGTGGTTTTTGCCATTGAAAGTAATGGCAAAAACCATAATTACTTTTGTACCAATCTAATAGATTTGACAATTAGATAGTTTTGATGACCAAAAGCTTAGAGAGAAAGCAGAAAAATTTAATTCAGGTAAGTATAGTCATGTTCGTAAATAGTTCAAGAGTAGGTTAGATTCTGTAAATACATAAAGAAATAAAATACCAGAAACCAGAAGCATTTGGTGTCAGAAAACATGGGTTAAAATATGTGTGGAAAGAATGTAGAGAAAGCCATTTGGAATATTAATTTGCTGCTTTGTCCTCTGAAAGATAGAGTGATTTGCTCATATTTGAGATTCAAAAAATTAAATTTTGACGTTTGAACATTGTTATCTCGTGTAAGATATTATAGATTTGATAATGGTTGTTTCTGATTAGATTTTTAAAATAAAAAAATATTTTTAAAATTAGCTTTACAATGTGCTTGAGGGCGTTGTTTTTTTTTTTTTTTTTTTTTCTGGAGAGGGAGTTTTGCTCTTGTTGCTCAGACTGGAGTGCAATGGCATGATCTTGGATCACTGCAATGTCTCCCTCCAGGTTCAAGCGATTCTCCTGCCTCAACCTCCCAAGTAGCTGGGATTACATGTGCCCACCACCACACTAGGCTAATTTTTTTTATTTTTAGTAGAGACGGAGGTTTCACCATGTTGGCCAGGCTGGTCTCGAACTCCTGACTTCAAGTGATCTATGTTTTAAGATAAGGTTGTGTACAGTCTACATAACAGAGACTTAAAATATCATTGAGAATTTGGAAACTACATATATACATGGCAACGACTATAGGTATAAGAGTACAGTATGTATGAACATGTATATGAGAATTTTGAAAGTGTCATTGGGAGTAAAGAATTATATATGCAAGGCAACAAGGCTGAACAGATATTTTGTGAGGTTTTCTGAAGTGAGAAAGTCTATTTCTAATCAGTATAATATACAATTGACAAAATGGTGTCTTTGATTTTATAAAGGCAAATGGCAAAATGTCATTCCTAATTCTATTCCCATGGGCATGTTAAGTCCTGACATATTTAGAAAATAAGTCATATTTATGAATATCATATATTCCTACTGTTAACCAGAATTTTTATTGGTAAATATGTGACTACAATTCTGAAAAATAATAACAGCCTTAAAATTTAAAAATCAAATGCATTAGGAATGTTAACTATTTATTAGCTAACATGTTTCTTCAAAAGTGGAAATATTCCAAAGAATCTAATTAGAGATTAACAAATACATGTATATATATAATATCTTTTAATACAACAACCAACAAGTTGAAGTTTCTAAGACCAAATCCCCTTTGCTTTTTTTTTTTTTTTGAAAAGTAACCCAATACAGAAGAGATTGTACTACAGTAGCTATTCCAACCTAACATGCTGCACATCTTATGACTTAGAATTTTCATACTTATATCTGTTGATATGTGTTCTTATGATCACCAAAGACATGCAAGAATGTTCACAGCAGAGCTACTCATAATAGCCAAAAACTGAGTACAATGCAAATATCCACCAATAGTAAAGGAGATAAATAGATTGTGGTGTATTTCTACAAAAGACTACCACGAATCAATGAGAATCAACAAACTACAACCACATACATGAATGAATCTTCTAAATATTACTGAGTGGAAGAAGCCAGGCACAACACAGTACGTACTGGGTGATTCTATTCATCTAAAGTTCATATGTAGGTAAAAGGAATCTATAGCAATCAAGTAAGAATATTAATTACATTAGGAAGACTGATGACCATAAAAAGACTGAAGAGGGGCTCCTGGGCTGTTGCTAGTATTCCCTCTTTTGATCTTGGAACCATTTATAGCATATTCACTTAGGGAGAATTCATCAAGCTGTACCATTATGACATGTGCACTTTTTATTTGTGTAATACTTTAATTAAAATTTGCATTAAAAATGACCTGTTTGGGGAACTAAGAAAAAGTATATTGGCAAGTCCCTCAAGAAGGATCCTAGTTTCGACTTAACTACTTTACACTTCTTCAGCTACACTGTGACTAAATCTTCACCATCAATGTGGGGTGGGTGGTGTAAATTCAATAACTATAATATCCACATTTGTTTGGGTAATTTCAGGGATTTTTTTAAGTTGATACATGTGTATAACCATAGCCAATGTCTGCTAATAGGGATGTTTAGGAAGAAGATAATTTTAGGTGCTTTTGATGAACAGATTGTGAATCCAGATGAGCTCTGTTGGATATTTATTCACAGCTCCCCAGAACATATGAAAAGCAAGCTTTTTTGACCTTCTCAGGAACAGATAGACTTAAATTTTATTCATTCTCTTCCATTTTCCCCAGCAAGGCATTGTTCTAATAAAACATCAAGTCTAAATTTACTGAGTTAAATTTTGCATGAGTTTTCCCTTTCTAGACGACTTAAAATGTTTCACTTAGAAAAAAAAGGACTGTAAAATTATATCTGTTGTAAATAAAACAATATCATGTTTTTTTAAAATGTGACAGCAAACTATAAACTGAAAAACCAACTGGCTTGCATAGTCAGAGGTGCCATATGGAAATAACAAGTCAGTCAATCTGTCAACAAACATTTGTTGAGCATCTACTTTGAGCCAATCACCATTCTAGCACTGAGAATTTAGTGGCAAGCTAAACAAATGTGATACCTGCCCTCATGGGGCTTGCTGTAGAATGCATGTATAGGTATGTATGAATATATATATAAATTATACCCAACAGTTTGTGGGTATAATGTCAATATCTATTATATTCTTATATTGGCGTTTTACATTTTATTTTAGTTTTCATTAAACACAACCATATGATCACTGTGTGATACCCAGAGTCATCTTCTTTAAATGGAGTACGAACTTGCTAACACTTGCAAAGTGGTCTGAATGCAGAATACCTCTAGCTATTGATTATTTTCCACATTTTTTTTTCAGTTTTCTCTACTACATCTACTTTTCATAAATTAATGTCTCTTTATTGATCCTTCCCAAAGCATTTAGCTGAATTTTTATAGAAATGACAATTCTATTTCCTTCCATACTGCTATGTCATTGATTTATAAACAAATATATTAAATTATTGTAATAACGGATATAACTGGCATAAACAGGTTTGAAAAAATACAGTTGCTACTTCTTAAGTATATAATTCAAATGGTGGGAGCAGATATTCATGGATGTACAATATTCCCCCCTTACCTGAGGTTTGGCATTGCACAGTTTCAGTTACCCAGGGTCAACAGCAGTCCCAAAATATGACAGAGAGAGAGATAGAGGGAAAGAGGCTACATTTATATAACTTTTATTACAGTATATTGTTATGATTATTCTTTTTTATCATTAGCTATTTTTCTTAATCTCTTACTGTGCCTCATTTATAAGTTACATTTTATCATAGCTATGTATGTATAGGGAAAGATAGTATTTAGAGAGAGTTTGGTACAATCTGAGGTTTTAAGCATTCACTTGGGTCTTGGAAGTATCTCCCATAGATAAGCAGGGACTACTGAATAAAAATGTTGTATGTGAACTCTGGCTACTCAGCATCCTATAAGCACATTTTGTTGAACAGAAAGAATGAAGAGAAGTGATTAATCAAGTAAGTTGTTCAAGTAAATGTAGAGACCAAGGGAGAAAGCTTCCCCTCTCACCTTCTGGAGGTTCACTGCAAATGGACTGACAAAAAGTGGACTAATAGGAGAAAAAAGGCATACACATTTATTTTAATGTACATATCACAGGGGAATTGCAGGGCGATGATTACTCAATAACCCAGTAGGGTACAGATGCTCATATATTCTTTTTCAGAGGGAAAGAGGAGATAGGGAAAATGTGGCAATTTGAGAAAGGGCAAAACAATTTTTAGGGGAAATGAATGGCTTTAAAACTTAGATAATTATTAGTAAATATTTTTCTTTGAAAATTAAATGAGACAGAAAAGACAAAGGTTTGACACAAAGTTTGCCTGGCTCCAGATGTGGTGCTTAATTTTTAGCCTCTCTTCCTCTGTGATATGAGTTTTAATTTTCAGGGGCTAATGAAATTTCAGGGAAGGCAATTGTTTTTCTCTTTGGCAGGTCTAGTTTCTAGGTAGATCAGAGAAATTCAGAGAACCATAGGGATAGAAGCACCATATTTCGGAGTGAGGTTTTCTGATCCCCAATATAAGTGTAGGTTCAAAGAGCTACTAAAGCTGTTGTATCCAACAGGGAGCCACGTGTGGGCCTTGAGCTTTTGAAATGTGGGTAGTCCATACTGAGATATGCTATAAGTGTAAAACACATACTGTATTTTTGCTATATCTTTGTCATAAAAAATGTAAAATACCTCTTTATTCCATGTTTATACTGAGTACATTTTGAAATGTTAATATTTTAAATATATCAGTTTAAGTAAACATTTATATTGGGTTAAGTAAATATTATTTTTGCCTGTTTCTCTTACTCTTTTTAAAGTGGTTGCTAAAAAACATAAAATCTTACGTGTGGCTCACATTTATGGTTCTCATATCTCTATTGGACACCGAAGTCCTAATATGCACATATATATATTTATATTTAACTTATACATTCATGAAATAGGTGTATTTCATTTACAAATAAGAAAATTGAGGAACACAAGTGTTACGAAATATGCTCAACATCACTGTGTAGTGAACCAGGTTAGAAATCGGGCTGTTATTCCCAAGGCCATCCTCTTAAATACTACCATGCAGCCTCCTGTTACCACGTGTCGCACACTAGCACGACAACTTTCATGTGTTACACCAATAAAATGACAATTCTAAATAGTCATGTTCAAACTGGGTCAATTGGAAAGACTTCAATAAAGGATCAATGTATAAAAATGTGGACAGAGTTTAGGGATAGAAGTAAGGGAAAATGTAATAAACTCAGCAGCATCAGGGAGCCTAACTCCCCCTAGTGCTAAAAGGACAGAGTAGTTTCCAGAACATAGAGAGGTCACCCAGAGGGATACAGCTAACAGATGGTAACAGTAAAACGGTGCCAGGGGAACATATATCCAGTCTTCATTCTCCTGCCTCTGATCTGCTAGTGTCTCCTATTGATCAAAGTCAACAGGAAGCCAGAGGGCAAGGGCATCATTAAGCAAGCTAAATGGATCAGCTTCACAGACCACAGAGCAGGGTGGAAAGAGGGTGAAGGGTAAATCTAACCAGACAAATGAAAGATATTTAGCACTCTATCAAAACAAATTATGAGCTTATTTCTAACCATAAACTTCTAGGTCGGATAGGTGTACTTCAGTGCAACAAAAGACAATCAGAAATGTTACTGCATGTAAATTTCATGAATACTAAAAGGAAACTATTTTTTTTTAAGGGAGAGATAATGAATATAATGTAGCAATAGCTTAAATCATTAGGCTGAAAAATAAGAATATATCTATTTTGAACTCAGATCCACAGCTCAATAAAATCTTCTGTTGTGTATATTAAAGATTAATTTTATAAAGCAACAAAAATGTTACCCCAACTATCTAATGGGATTATGATAAGGAATTCACAGCTTGAGGGGTATAAAACTATGAAGTACTACACAATTTAAGACACGCTAGTTAGAGCTAGAGGTCTTTAAGAACAGAAAGTAAACAGCCTAACCTCTGATCTAAACTCTGACATGACCAAATCTCTCCCGAGTGTTGCTGCAGATTCCTGGGGTATCATGTTCTCATCTCCATCCTCCTCCCACCCCAGGTTCTAGGCTCCTGCTTCTGCTGAATTGGAGTTAGGAATTGTCTTATTGACCAACATTCACTTCTTCTGTGCTACAATGTGAAACAAAACATCTTTCTCAATTTCCATTAAAACAATTCAGTGCCACTCAGAAAATTGTGTGTGAAATAGGCCTGATTTTTTATGTAAGGGAGAAAGTGTTTATGCTAGAAAATCAAATATAGTTGTAATCGACTTTGTAACTTTGGGTGCATTATTAACATCTTTATCTCTCAGTGACTTCATTTATGAACATAACCTGGCTAAAAGATTTTCACAATTTTTGAGAGTTTTTTGGTCTAAAAATAAAAATAATATATAACAGTATGATAATTTACAAGATAATGATATAATCACTAGTTTGGTCAAACATTTTCACTTCTTAGTGGTTATGTTCATGTTATATAGCCACAATAATAAATTTACTCAACAATTAAATTCTCTCACATTTATTAAGAAGATAAACTAAAAAGTTTATAAAACTTTAATACAACTTCCAAATCATTCCCCATACTAAAACCGGACCTTTCTTCTAAATCCTAAATAGGATTATGCCAGTAAGTTTCTAACTACAGAATATCTCAAAAGCACTCTCATATGCAAGATCAAGTTTAAATTCCCTAATGTGAAACTTCCTGTTTACCCTTCCAGCACTCCTCCTCTTCATCACCTTCTACCAATATCTTCAGCATTTATTCTGCTCTCCAGTGGCACCCATTTGAGAGATGCTTCCTCCCAGAAACCTGCATGTATCCACTACTTCCGCCATGATCACCATCAAGGCTGAGATTATTTATCCAGTATATGTTTTCCTCTAGTCAGTCTGAAATAGCTCCATACAACTTAGTATACTCTATTACTGTTATCTGTTTACTTATTTCTCTCCCCACTATACTTTTAAGAAATTTCAGGACAGAAATTGTTTCTTATTCATTATCTTGTATGAATCATTTATCTTCTTTATGTCTCTAATACCTGGCAAATAGATGAAATAAAAAACTAGACATTGAATGGAAAAGTCATTTGTAGTATATATGAAAGTTGGCCAAACTGATTAAATAGGTAACAAAAGAAAAACATTCAAAATAAAAGATTAATTGACAGCAAAACCGAGCTAGAGAGCTATTCTTTAGACACAGAGGTGTGTTAGTAAAACCCAACACAGTTGTTTAAGTTTAGGATGAAAATTAAGAAGCAAATTACAAGAAATTTTGAAAAAAAATGAAGCTGTCTCAAGAATAGTGTCCTACTAAGTATAATTCTATATTTCAAACTTTTCTTTTGTCAGAGTGACAAAAATAATTTTTATGTTCAAAGAGTCAGTATCTGTTTTCTTCATGAAACACACACTAAAGCAGTTATTATATATCAATTTAAAATGAATACTTTATGCCCACAGATTTCAGGTATGCCAAGGGCCATTTGTAAATGCATAATTGTTCTTGGAGAGTGTTATATACCTTAGCCTAGCATCAATAAAGTTGATTTGTAAAATTTGCACAGCAAGTTGATGTTTAAAGGTCTCTGTCAAAAAATAATTGTACCAGGTGGATTTAAACTGCAAGGAATACTTGAAAGGCTGAACTCAACTCTCTTGAAACAAAAGGTGAAAGAGTTTTTAGGTGCTGAGATGGACTAATAAAGAAATACTGAAGGAAGTTGAGTGGGGTAGGGAAGGGTGGTTAGTCAATGCATTGAGACCCTCTGTATTTGCTAATTGGTGTTTATGGAAGCTAAGCCCCTGCTCTCCCACAGAAACTGGGAGAAAAGGGCACTATGCCATTCAATGATTACATTTCAAAGATATGGCTCCCAGGTCCCTGAGAAAGACATTTCTTGGTTGCAGAAGATGTACATCTCAAAGGGACAGATGCAAAGTTACAATGAAATGTTTTCTAAAGTGTATGCTGTAAGAAAAGGGAGGTCAGGAACCTACAGTCAGAAAGAAACCTCTCTAAAGTTTATTCAAGCTTAGGAGAACTTCAAGGCCATATTGATTACCTCAAAGGTATGGCTGTCATGCCTCAAAATCCCTCCCAAGGGAAGAGTAATATGAACTATCTCATTCCATGTCAGCGTGTTTGTCTTTCCCCTGTTCTCTCCCCCATAAAAGGCAGGTGTCAGTAGAAAAAAAAGCCCACAAAATATGCATCTTCCAATATCTCTACAGATAGCTAATTTTGAAAATAGGGCATAATATTGCCTGATTCGTGGATAGAATAGATGTTTGCTAGAACATAACTTTTCCTTCTTCTATCAAGTATGTATGCTTTAATACTCAGAATCACAAATGTTGACTGAGTGCCTTCCGTAGCTGAATCTTTTACTTAGAACAATGCTAACTCCTAAAATGTGCTAGAAAAATAGTATTATACTCACTTATCCTATGAGGATAATGCAGTTTGGAAAGTGCTTAGTCCCATTACAGATACAATTGATATCAATCATGTTCTTGTATTACCAGATATTCTAATATATTATGAGTTTTTCAAGAAACCTGTATTCTAAGCAGCAAGACCACTTTCCTTTTTTCTAAATTGAAACTGTTTTAGTACCAGTAATTTTCTATTTATAAGGAGACTAATTGGAAGATATATATGTATGTATTCTTCCCAAAACCCACTAGCAGGTAAGCGGCTATCAAGTATTCAATCAAAAGTTGTATTTTTCATAATTTTTAAAATGATAAACTATTTAGTAATGAATTTAACAAAACTAAGCAAAATTTTAATGAGGTGAGCCATAAAACGCTCCTGAGAGACAGAAAAGTTGATCTGAATAAATAGACATCCTTTATGTTTGGTTGGGATATCTCCACATAATGAAGATGTTAGCCCTTCCTAAGTTTAATTTATGTGTTAAGGAATTTCAACAAAAACACCAAGAAGTTTTTTAATGAAGCTAGAAGATTTGACACACAGTGAGAGCCAGAAACCACTGAAAAAGAAAAGATATGGGGTAGAGATGGTGAACTAGTCCCAGAAGACATGAAAACAAGCCAGAAAGTTGCTATAATTAAAAGAGTGTTCTGGCACACGGAAAGATAGAGAGACTAATGGAAAGATTAGAAGGTCCAGAAATAGATAAAACTACTCGTAGAAATCTAGTGAAGGTGGACTCATAAATCAATGGAGTAAAGTTCTGCTTTTGTGTGTTTTTTAAAATAAATAATTTTGGTTAAACTGTTCAGCTATTGTGAAAAAGATAAAATTAAATCATTTCTTCTCAGCATACACATAAATAAACTCCAAACATACAAACGTGTATATATGGTTATATACATAGATGCTGTTATACATATGTATATATGTATATACACACATATGTATATAATTTAAGTGTTAGAAGAAAATTGGGTTGAATTTTTTAACCCACATGTAAGGAAAAGTTTGATAGCTATGACTAAAATGCCAGATGTAAAAAAAAGTAAAGATTAATACATTTTACAAGATTAAAAAAAGCCAATTCATGCTTTAAAAAATCCTAAACAATGTCAAAAGGCAGATGACAAAATAAGAGAAAACATTTGCCACATATATTATAGAAAAAGCGCTAATATCACTAATGTACAAAGAACTTTTTACAATTTAGAGGAAAAAGCCCAAGAATCCTATTTTAATAAGATAGGTAAAATTAAAGACAATTTTAAAACGTATAAAAACAACCTTAAACATAAAATGTTGTCCAATTTCACTCATAGTAAGGGAAAGATAGAATGAAAACACACAGAGTTACAATGTTTCACCTGTGAGATGGGCAAAATCTCTAATAGTGGATAACACAGGTTTCAACAAGGCTTTGGGCAAACAGAAACCCCACAGGTACATTGCTAGTAAGAATGCAATTGATCCAGTCCCAGTGGAGGAGAATTTAGCAAAATCTGAGAAAATTATGTATGCATGTATCCTCCAATTCAGTAATTCTACTTTCAGGGATGTACCCTTTTGGTACACCTCCAACATTATTAAAAATTCAAATGGACAAGGTTATTCACTGTATAACTGCAAAATAATGGAAGCCACCTAAATATCTAAGCATAAGAAATTGGTAAATACAGAATGGTATGTACACAATGGCATAATATGATACTGATAACAAATAAATGAGAAAGAATAAATAAAAAGGTGACCTCTATAATTAATAAGGATTGATTTCCAGGTGATAGTGTTGATAAGAGCAAAAAACAAAGTACAAGTAATTATATATATACACACATATATACATATATACATATGTACACACACACATATACACACATATGTGTATATATGTGGTTATATCTTTTATGTAAAAAAGGGAAAAATTAAAAATCTACATATATCTGCTTATCATTTCAAAAGAAACACAGAAAGCACATCAGTAAACAAACAAATCTGTTACTTCAACAGAGGGAGGGAAGACGATGGGATGGAAAGCATATGAGAGAGACAGTGACCAGTCTCTGAATATAACTTTTTGTGTTTTTCTGTCTTTGGAACCATGTTAACATGGTACATATTCAAAAAATAAATTATTGCCCTTTGAGGCTCACGTATAGTATCTGCTGGGTGGCAATACCTTTTGGCAACACCTGCTGGCTCAGTGGCAACTCAGTGATAACATATTTGTGTGGTGTGAAGTCACTGTAGGACCTTGCTATATCCTCCAGAAATCTCTCAAAGAGTGACCAATATATTGCACTGCTTCTTTCACAGGCAAGGTTTGAAGTCTGGGAGTCAAGGGGTAGAAATGAGAATGTCTTTTGTGTCACTATTTATCCACTGTCAAAATTTGGCTTCCCATTCAGCAACTTTGGGTTCTGTTGGTCTTGAAGTCTTGGTTCCCAAGAAAAAACACTTCCACAGGACACCCAACAGTCGCTCCATTATGCTGGGAGCTGAGACTGCCACCTGTCCAATGTGGCTGCTTATGCTACTGAATCAAAAGTCAAAGAAGGGGGTTATTTATTCTGTCTAGAGTGGTTGCTCTGATTATTAAGTGGTAATTGGGTTGAATTTATACAATGGGGATAAGAAGATATATGTTTGGAATGCAAGAGATGCCAGGGAAGTTCTTAGTAGTCCAACAGTTTGTGATTTAAGTCAGAGGAAAAGCAGAGCAACCCAATACCAAAAGGATTTTTCAACAGTGAAAACTTGGCTAACTCCATCCATCAAAAACCATGACCCAAAGAGAAGCTTGCTGAGAACAGAGACAATATGGAATGGGTTGTGGGGAAAGGTAGTTATTAACACCAACTGCAGCCACTTGTCCAGCCACAGACAAGGACTCTAATAGTTATAACTATTTATTTGATATATTTGTGCATATACTATTTTTATTCTTTTCCTTTCTGTCATTCCCTTGTCATCTAAAATATTATGTGTTATAGTAACTCACCTTATATTTTAGTATGAAAGTCTCAGGATGTCAAAAGGGAGAGATGTGACCCTACTAGAAAAGAAATTAGCATCACTCAAAGGTGGATAGTTTGAATATTGTATGGAGAGTTTTGCATGTATTTTTGCCATAGAAGAGGTAGCTACATTAATTTATGCAAAATGATATAATTTTTACTATATTTCTATATGAAGTTTTATATATATATAATATATATATGTAAAATACATATGGATGCCAAGTTAACAAGTTATAAATTGTGGTAGATTTATATTGTGTCATGTTAACTAAGTTGGGATTATAGTTCCCAGAATTCCCTTCCATATGTGGTTGGCGTTCATGTGGGTCACAAAGACTTTCCCACCAGAATGAGAAGGTGGCAGTAAAAGCAGCTATATTCTTTTTGTGCTTGGGAGGTCAGCTCAAGGCCTGACACTGTTGCAGATCATGCCTGTTGTCACTTACATGCCGCTCCTGATTGACACGGGGGCAGTAACTAGGGCAATGCTCCTCCAGGTTCTGAAGATCCTCTGCTTCAGCTTTTGTAGCCCTTCGTCCAGTAGGAGTTCATCTTCGTGATGAGGAACACCAATGCAGGCCACCCCATCATGGATGTACATTCTATTCCATCTATATGGGTTACTACTCAGCCTCACAGATGTTAGATTTTCCTTGTTTTCACCATTTTATATCTCCCTTGCCTTTTTTACAGCCTGGCCTATGAACCTCATCGTAGAGCAGCTAACAGAAATATCAGCCTTCAAATGGATAATTTAATCAGCCCCCACAATTATATAAGGCCAAATCCTAATATATAGTGGCTCTGCGCTGCTGATCGAATTATACTGATAGAGTTACCTGCATAAATTATAAGGAAATAGGTTGGAGGATATTTAGAAAGAAGCATTTTCCTGAGTATGTTTTTCATGCAGTTTTGGTGACGGGAGCATGTAAATGTTCTGTATGTTTGAAAAATAAAATTAAATCAACAAAGAAGGAAAGGAGAGAAGAAAAAGTAAAATTGAAAGCAAACAGAAGCAAGTAAGCTCAATTGTGCTTCAAATTAAAATTAGAATACTACTGAAGGGGAAAAGGAAAGCAATAATTCTAGTAATATATGAACAAAAAATTTAACTATGTGCTCTCAGTCTTGGGCCATGTTGAAGAAAACACTTTTTAGCAGATTGGGGCATTTTTTGAAGTAGGAATAGGTACAGATCAATTCTGAAACACTTTAGGTATTTTATAACATTGTCAAATGTGGATTCTCACTGTGAAAGAGAAACATACAAATATGGAAGAAGGAAGGCAGAAAAGAAACCTGCAGAGATGGATGGGAATTTACAATATTGGTGTAAACATATTTCTAAAATATGTATATGCATGCATATGTTCATATGTATGTATCTATGGGTATGTGTAGGTGCAGCTGCATATGTATATATGTATATGTATGAATTATTTCTGAACTCTGTCTGCTTAAAGGTTCTAGAAAAAATTCTAAATGAACATACCTTACACCAAAGTCTTTATTTCTAGTACCATCCTACACTAATTATAACCTAGGCTATTTAAGTAAATAAATAGCTAATTCCAAAGCTGGAAAAGAGTAGGCATAAGAAAATCCTAGATCATGTTATGCCAAAAAGTACACAAAAAGTTAATGAGGGCATGTAACAAGGATTCAGAAGCCAGCTTAAAGGGTAATTTGAGTACTCAAAGGATTCAGTATAGTAATGAATATTAACCATTGAAAATAAATTATGTCCTTGTTGACAATAGACAGTGAAATAAGCGGTAGAGAATGGCAAGTCTCTTGGTGAACATGGAGGGAGTTTTGGAGGTGGACAATAAATAAGTACTTTGCAATTATCACAGTAAAAACTGACAGTAGCATGAATCAATTTTTGTTACATTTTGGTGAGGAGCAGGGTGTATGTGCCATCAGCCATCACTTAATGACAGGAATACGTTCTGAGAAATGCATCTTGGGCAATTTTGTTGTGTGAATATCAGAGTGTACTTACACACATTTAGGTGGTATAACCTACTACATACCCGGCCTGTATGGCAGAGCCCACTGATCCTAGGCTGAGAATCTGTGCAGTGTGTTACTATCTGAATACTGTAGGCACTTGTAACACAATAGTAAGTATTTGTGTATCTAAACACAGAAAAGCTACAGCCAAAGGATGGTATTATAATATTATAGAACCCTGTTAGTATATGCAATCCATTATTGGCTGAAATGTCATTAGACCATCCATGGCTGTATTATCTTGAAGTGTCTATATCAGACTTACTGGTTGCAAGAGGGAAAGTTTTAAATATCATAGAAGAAATCAACAACTCTTTGACAAGGTAATTAAAATTAAAATCAGCAATGAGGAGCAGATGGGTATCTAGTATCTGGTAGACATCTCCAGATGTGATAAGCTAAGAATGACACAGAGTTACATGGTGTTGTGTCTGGAAATGCATAACCTGAGATGAATATGAGGACTCATTAGAGAAACACGAAATAACACTTTTCGTATTTTTAAAAAATGTTTTTCAAAAATATTGTCAAAAAATACAAAGGAAGACTATGTGAATGTTCCATATAAATTGAATTTAAAGATAAATGACAATTAAACAAAATATCTCATCCTAGACTGGATCCTGTACTGGAGAGGGTGAAATGCTATTTAGGGCACTATTGAGTCAACTGGCAAAACTGGGATATGGATGTTAAACGAGTTAAAAGTGTTATTTCAGTGATCAATTTACTGAATTTAGAATTGCACTTAGGTTATGCAGAGAATTAATAAAGGAAATTTCTTCTCTAATAATTCACAAAAGTATTGTGCATATAAACACACACACATACATCTACACTTATACATACATACACATACACACATGGATGTGGGACACAAATGACCAAGAAAATGAGCTGAAATAGGAACAATAGTTGAACCTGGTACTGTTTGTACTATTTTTATGTTTATATATTTGTAACTTTATAAAAATCTTTCTAAATAAAAAGGTTTTATTTTAAAGCATACTTGAAGCTATGCCATGATAGTTGTCTAAACAAATGCTGAAATTTCCTTAACCCAATGGCATAAATCTTGTATCAATAGATGAGTATACAAGAAGCTTCTTTAATTTATTGTACTAAGAAATGGGGAATTGTACGAATTATACATAATGAAAGCTGGATAAGCTGTTTTCTGTTTGTGATCAAGCATTTATTAGAACAGTTTTCTTTTTCATCTTTTTTTTTTTTTTCTTGAGAGACCTGAGCCTGAAGTATGCAGAAGTTAATGAGTAGTTTTTTCACAAATGTTGATTGGTTTTTTCCTTTTATACTAGAATTCCAGCAAGTTTCCTGAATGGACTCCCATTCACTGCTCTTGGGAAAGAATGTCTTGAATGAGTTAGAGCAGAGCCATAATCTCAGATGATCTCAGAATTCTTTTCATCACGTGCTTGAGGAGAATACATCAAATTCTGTTTGGAAGTCATTTTCCACGAAGAGTTGATTTTGAAATAAACTGAGTTGTTTCTAGATAAATGGTTGCTTAGAAGAGGCAATGACTCAGTGCTTGAAATGGCCAGCCAAGATTCATAGTGACTAAAACTATTTCAGAACAGGGCCTTGCCTCAGTAAAGCTGCATGATTATTGACAAAGAGCTCAACTTACAATTCTTTATTTTTCACTTCGCTATATTAGGAGCTATCTGAATGTGGATTAAACAATGTTTAGTTTTTCTGAATATCCACAAAAAATAAAATAATTCTTGCATGCTTTTAAATGAAAACTAACTTTGGACAAACTTACTGTATTTTAGTTAAGCTGTGGAATCCATGTGGCCAGACCCATGCTTGTTGTTTTTCTCCTCTTTGGCCAGGACTTGGGAGAGCTCTGGTAAGAGAGGGGGAAATCTTTCCTCTCCCCTTCCCAGGGACTCAATAAACATTCAGGCACCACAGCCAGGGTATTCATTGATCAGAGGTGCATCCTTCCTCCACAATAGACAAATCAATCACTCTGGATCACCAACAAGATCTACCTTGTTTGCATAATAACAATAGTGGGATTTATTACAGTGTAATATTGTAATGACTTTTTGTCCAGGAAACTTGTGAACATCCCATTTTTATCCACAAACTGTTATTCTTTCCTGCAAGGTCCCCAAGGGAAGTATACATACAATACAATTAAAGCGCAACAAAGAAGCATTCTATTCTGCGTTTACCATAAACTCTAAAGTGGAATTTCAAGACACTAAGTGAAAGCATACTTTATTTTAAATGTCAGATATGCTGGTATGTTATGTATAATCAATACTTATGAGACCTGTTCTCTCCATTTGTCCTAGAGAGGCGGGAAATTAAAGAAAAATAAGATTAAAAAGAAAGAGAAATAAGTTTTCCTGTATTAGGCTAACTTGTCCCAGAGGCGGCAACAGGCACAGCCCAGACCCAGGAAAAGTCTGGCTAGTATTATCTAATGTGCTCCGGAGACTCTCTCAGCACTGCTTCAACATAGGAAGAAGAAAACACAAATTTTCCTTTGTTTTATGGAATGAGTTTATAGATTCCTGTTCTCTGTAACTAGTGACTTCAAGTATTGTTTTATCTAAGAAGTACAACGAAGGTCATGAGAAGCCTGAGTAGACCTAAACTACAGCTGCCTGGGCACCGTAGGGAAGGTTATGGGATAAGCCCGTGCCTAGGCAAACCTAGATCTGGGTTGCATAGCAATGGTTATGTGCAATCATAAGTTATAAACCTGTTACAATTTGATTAACTGTCTTTGTCCTGCTTCTGTATCCCTGCTTTCACACCACTGTAAGCTCGCTTCAAGCTAGCCCACCCCCGTCTGTGAAGTGTATATAAAAGTCAAGTGTTGTCTTTGTTCTGGGCCCAGTCTTAGGATGTGAGTCTGCTGGGCCTGAGTGCACTCAATAAAAGTTTCTCCTGTTTTAATTCGAGACCTGTCTTGTCCTCCTGAATCCTGCAACAAAAGAGCCAAAATCTTGGTCATTGAATTTTCTCCTTTAATGGGACAAAGGCTTCAGGGGCCACCACTTCTTGAACTTCCATAGAAACTGCTCTGTGTTTGGCCTACACAGACTTGATTTTACCATCTATAAAATGTAATTTAAAAGTAGTCTCAAATCTGACCAACTCAGATAACTTTTCCTTGTCTCTGAGAATGGAATAAAATGTGATTCAGGGCCAGGCATGGTAGTTTATGCCTATAATCCCAGCACTTTGGGAGGCTGAGGTGGGTGGATCACCTCAAGAGTTCGAGACCAGCCTGGTCAACATGGTGAAACCCCATCTGTACTAAAAAATACAAAAATTAGCTGGGCATGGTGGCGGGTGCCTGTAATCCCAGCTACTCAGGAGGCTGAGGCAGGAGAATTGCTTGAACCTGGGAGGCGGAGGTTGCAGTGAGCCAAGATCAGGCCATTGCATTCTAGCCTGGGCAACAGAGTGAGACTCCATCTCAAAAAAAAAAAAAAAAAAAAAAAAAAAATGTATTTCAGAAGGACTTCCTTCTTCTGGTGATCAACCAAGCAGGTAGTGTAAGAAAACAGTTATTTGTGACTATGCAAAAATTTAGACACAGAGTATGTCAGACAGATGCAAACCTGTGTTCCACAGGCAGTATAGTCTATAAGGTCTTAGATCTCTACTTTGGAGAGAGTTCTGGATTCAAATGTTGGCTCCATTATTTAATGCCAGGTGAATTTCAGCAATTGTTTTAAACCTAATTTCCATAACTAAAATATGAATAATAATAAAGCTGATTTCAAAGGGTTATTATCAAGCTCATTCTATGTAACAGACATCTACTGCATGCCAGGCACTATGAACATAATGGATTCAAAAATGAATAAGATATAACTCCCTACGTTGTGACAATACATGTGAGGCAAACATTCATGTGAAATATAGATTCATTTATACAGCATAATAATCACCATAATGCTGGTACTCATGGGGCAATGGGTGCATAGAAGAGAAACACTGAGCCCAGCTTAGAGACTCAAGAAACACTAAATAAAGAAGAAGATTGCTATCCTGAGTCATGACAGATTTGTAGGAATTACCCAGGAGAAGAAAGTGAAATATATATTCAGATGTTAAGCAGGAAGGCAACAATAATACATTCAGAGCACACCTAGGAACAAAATATCTATGACAAAGATTAAAAGATAAAACTTCAGGAAGTCAGAAAGGGTCAAATCATGAAAGATAATATATGTCGGCTTCAGAACTTTCTGAAAATGCTGGCACTTCACAATGCAAACACAAACAAATCAAACAAATAAAAAAATAAAAAAGAAAATAAAGGCCTATTTCTATGTTTGCCTATTCCCAAAAGATTTTGGATAGATAAAAATGTAATCACCCCTTTTGGAAGCAATGAGATTCATGGTTGATGTGGAATTATCATTTTATACATCAGCTCCCCCTCAACTCTGCTCTTTTTGGGCGTTCCTTTTAAAGTCGCACTTCTGCTGGCCAGCGACTGATTTATGCTGAATCCTAAGTAGTATTCAGGGAACACTGGAGAGGTTGAGAGATGCAGAAGATTCACAATTGGACACACTGTAACAAATCCAAATAAAAAGGCAGCCTCTGACCTACATGATTCCTTCTCATCCTAAGAGGGGTGCCAAATTATTTCTGTTGTCACAATGTTACATAAAGGATGTCAGGTGCCAGCTGAAGTTAGACTGGGGTGTGGGCAGTTCCAGCTAAAGAAGCTATATGCTAAGCTATAGTGCATAGTATTTCAGGATCACTTTTACTCAGAACTCAACCATCCTGAAAAAACTGGAGCAAATAAGGTGAGACATACAATTCATATGTAGTTTCAGCAGTGGGGAGAAAATGGTTGCAAAGAGGAAGTCTAATAGTAAAAATAAATGATTGGAAATGGTTGACTCCTAGGCAGAATTAATGTAGAAGTAAATCTTTCAGCTCAGAAAAATAGTGTAGAAGACAAATCAGAGTTGAAAAGGTAAAGGAGTGCAGATGAAGGTAGCAGGTAGAGTGATTATAAGAACTGAAATTGGGTAGGCTTGATGGGTTCGGGTCAGAGAAAGATCAGGATTAGAGATGGAGGTGCTGCCTTCCAGGAAGGAAACAGGATAATATCAGTCAAGATGGGCTCCTGTGTGTGCCTGAATGCCCATATGCTCATTTGCTCCTTATGCTATATTTCTGCTTTATTTCCAGGGAAAATCTTTGTGACCTCAGACAATGTATGATACTTAAATCTTTGTGAATCAGCTGTATGCTAAGGATCATGCCTACAGGATGACCTTGGCATAATGACTGTGTTCTTGTGCCCCTAGATGATGAAAAATGTTGCATCCGTCAGGCAGAGAGACATTATATCTGACCCTTCACCTAATCAGTCAGTAAATGTGTTTTGAGGATTCTGCAGCACATGCTATTTGATACAATAGAAGTTAAAATAGTTAATAGACACTTATATCAATGCTCCTAGCCTAAGTTGCTTAGAATCCAGTGCAGAAGCTACATAGAAACACACTCAGGTTAAATAACAAAAGGGAAAAAAATATCACAATGCAACATTTCAAGAAGTATCACAAAGAAGTGCATAATCAATTGTCTATTTGGAACTCAGTTCCAGCCAGATTAATGGACTACAATGTGAATTGTACAACAATGCATAATATATAAATGATATATAATAACATTATTCAACTCATGTTATTTTTACATTAGCAATTTTTATGACTCTATTACTTTGTTATAACTTAAGTGTGTGATTATCTGCCTAATAACAGTCCAAGAAATAGTATTGCTGTCTGGATAAAGTGATTATGCAATATGAAGAAAGAAAACGGGGATTGTATTTTTTAATAAAACTAAAATATTATCATTGTAGAAATGTAAATGACTAATAAATAATATACTCAGTAATACAAATTAAAACAAATAAGATGTAATTTTCTATCACGCAATTTTTCAAAGAGTTTTCAAAATTTCAAATTTGTCAAGGATATTATGACCCAGTTTCATATATGAGTGGGAATATAAGTTAATACAACCTTCTGGAAAGCAGTTAGGCAATATGTTTCAAGAGCCCTAAACACATTCCTACCTTTTGACCCAGCAATTCAGCCTTTTTATATTGAATGAAGTAGTCTTGTTTGTATACAGATATGTGTATTGAGATTTTTATGAGAAACAATCTAGTATTTTAAATGACTTACATTTCTAATAAATACAAGAGTGGTTCATTGAGAGCATATTCAAATGATGGGTGGTTATAGCTGCAACAAAAGATATTTCTGAAGAAGACTTATTGACATGAGAAAATGCTAGAAATAAAATCTGCTTCAGAAGGCTTGCGTCTTTTGATTTACCTGGGCAATGATGGACCTGTGGACTCTTTCTTTTGCCACATTACATAATCAATTTATCTATCTAGAAATGCCATTTCGTATGCTTTTCTTAGACAGATATTCACATATCGAATTGATATCCAAAGTAACACAATCAGATAAAAATTGTTAATATAAAAATAATATGAGTTGAACAATGTTATGCACCATGTGCATATAACACATTGTTGTACATCTCCATTTTAATCTATTAATATACTGCAGGGCTGTGACAGACAGGTAATGAGTGTTGCAGAGACATCTCATCCCGCTTCAGTACCAAACCCCTATTCCCACATCCTACCACCCAACAAATAGACTTTGACAGAAATAAGGTCCAGGGCTGCAGCCAGACTCAAAATCTAACACCAATAAATAAAAGAAAGAGGAAGAGACTTGAGACAATCCGGTCTGGATCCAGGAAATCCACAGCAGTGTTCCTGTAAAGGTCTGTGGAGCCAGAGGTCAAGGACCAATCCAATTCAGAGTTGTTTCATATGTTATGATAGAAATGAGAAGAAGTATATAATGGCCTCAGCTCAGAACAGTGATCTCTGTGATGCAGCTCTTGCATCTTTCTGGTTACTTCAGAGCCCTGTGATGTTAGAAACTTCCCTGAGCCATGGTTTCTTCTATTTAAAATAAAATTCATAGTTATCTGCCTGAGCTCTAAATTTCTGTAATTCTCCAATTCTAACATATTGTATGTTTTTAATATAAATTTTTAGAAGAGAATGTCAGGATAAAATAAGGTATACAAAATGGCTTAAAAACTACTTCACAAACAATATTGTATTCTGATGTATAATATCCTTTGTTAAAGAAATAGTCTTAAACCATCTTCTTTTTCTAACAATCTGGTCCAATTATTTTTAAAATATTTGGTGAAATTTAGCACAAAACATTTAAATGCACAGCCAAGTTGAATATCAAAGTCTTTATACTTGGTTTATTTGTAAAGAATAGGTTAACATTTTACAATGACCTCTCATATTTAACTATGAAAGAAGAGTTCCAAAAAACATCAGTATTTATACCTGTGAAGTACCAACATACTTAGGTGTTAAAAAACTTTATTTTTCAGAACTTCAGATTTTGATTGCATAAAAGTGTTTTATTTTCACAGTAGCCAGGCAAATAAATAGATACAAAGTGCTTTTATAACCTGAAGGCAAAGTCATTCCAGCTAGTATGTAGGTCATCGGCTGTTTTCTGGGTTCTATTTTTGTCCAAACAAATACTTCTTTTCACTCTTCATTGACTATTAAAGCCCACTACCATTCTTCAAATGTTATTTTTCAAATTCTTTTCCATTAGTGAAATCTTGGAAATCTTACAATGCAGAATTTAGAGTAGGATTCAACAGAATAAAGATAACTCTCATGGTAAGTATGAGGGACTACACAGAGGGGCGGGGAGCATGGGGGTGGCACAGTGTCACACTATTCTCCAGCATAGATGGAATCAGCAGCCCCTGCTCAATGTGATTGGAGAGTCTCCAAGCTCTTTCTGTCATTAACATTTCCCTCATTAATCTGGTTTGATTTCTTCTTCCCCACTTACTTGGCCTGGAGATTTTTTTTTTTTTTTTTAGAATCTTAGTGATTAAGAAAATAAAGGCAGAATAATCTCTTTGTGTGACAGCTTGGTATAGCAGTAAGAACATAAATAATTTCTGCAATCAAGCTCCTTTTTGAATCTTGGCTCAACTACTAAAACTTAACCTATCCGGATCTCAGTTTTTCAAAATGAGGCAAGATAAAGAAAGAACATTTTTACTTCTAGCTTAAAGTGTTGTTTTGAGAATCAAAGGATATCAATACTACATATGACAATGCTTCACAGATCTGATGACACTGTGTAAAAATTAGGCCACTTTAGAGTTTATGCTTTATTTAATATGAAAGTAGAGGACCCTCTATCTTTTTGCTACATTAGTTGCTCGCCTTAGTTAATTGTCATCATCTAAAGAGGGAGGTGGTTCAAGAAAGTTAAGTCAGGTGTGTGGCAACAATAAAATAGGAGGGAAAGTTTACTACCTCCCTCCTCATCAGGGGCTCCGAGTAATTAAGTACTTTTTGGTGGGAAGTATAGTTCCTTTGCTTCCAGGTGAAAAACTTAGAGTTGAAATTTACATCTCAGGGCTTCTCATGAGAACTTCCTGTGTCCACTTAAAATCAAACTCTTGCTTCCTTCCCCTTTCCTGTCCTGCTCCATGTCCCCGTCTCCTTTCTGAATGCTCCTGGAAACACATCCTTAATGCATCACTTGCAACTCCGTCTTTGGCTTTGGATCTGCATCTGGGATAAGCCAACTTAAGAAACCTGACAAATGAATTTTTTTGTATTAAATCAACAAATATTTATTAACATCTACTAAATGCCACCACTGTTCTTTCCCATATGGCAGAGGGGAACAAAACAAACTTCTTCTCCATGTACCTTGTATTTTACTGGGAAGAGTTAAGAAATAAATAAATGGATAGGTCTATGTCACTATTCAGCAGTAAAAATTCTATGACAGAAAATGAACCAGAGTAATTTAGGGAGGGGATAGAGAAAACGTAAAGTACTATTTAGATAGAGAGGTCAGAAAAGGCCACTCTGAGAAGTCACTGTTGATTATGAACAGAAAATATCTTCCACCCAAATATTATCTTGTTACTTTTTAATGTTGAGGATTATGTTGGCTTAAGCCTGCGTGAGAACTTAACATGTGCTGAGCTCTTTGATACGTCCCGAGAAGCCACTTCCTCACAGAAGAATAGAAGAGGCATGGGGCTGAGATTGAGTTAAGGAGCTGTTTCAGGGTGAGTGGGAAGGGATGCGTCCATTTCCCGCCCCTGTGTGCCAGCAATACAGGACAGAGGTAGGAGGAGATGTGAAGATGCTGAGGTATGTTCTAAAGATTAAGATATTGAGACCATTCAGCCCTATGGGAATCCAGTAAAGGGGCTTATTTCGTTAGTCTCTTGCTCGTCTTTTAGGGAAAACATGTACTCTTACCTATTTGTATGCTGCAAAGTAGTGTGCATGCTTTTCTGTGTGCAGAAAAGCTCTTTCTGTCATTAACATTTCTTTCAGTGGTATTCCTTAAATGTTAGTTTGATTAGAAAAGTGTATGTGTGTGTTTGTATGTGTATATGTGTGCACACACATCCCAAACTTTGTTTTACACATATAAGAGTTAACTGACATCTTCTCCTGAAAGTTTAGATTAAATATTTTCCCCAAACCATTGTTTAAACCAATTATTGTGATGAGAGAAATAGTAATATACAATTAAAATATGCATATCTATATAGAATATATTGCATATTATTACTCTAAGTTCACTTTTATCTATACAGATTCATCCTTTTTCACATCTTTTATTTTTAAAAGTACAACATTTTTCTTTAAAGCATTTGATTTTTGCCTGTGATTGCATTAAATGCATGCTAAAATAGAGCTAATATATAATGTGTCCTAGACTTCTATGTATTTCAACCCTTGGAGACAAATCAAAACTGAAATATAGCTATGATTCATTTTGTAAAATTCAAGTTTCCCATAATCTTAATAAAATCTTCTCAAACTAAGCATCCAAAAAGAGCTATTCAATAATCAAATACTGCTGGCTTTGTTTCCTGGGAGGAAAGGCTAAATGGAATATTTTAAGCAAATCATGGATGCAAATGTGATGCATTACTTCAGAGCCTCTGTGCCTGATTTCAAGAACATCAGTTCACTGGGCTGTACCAGGATCTAGTCCAAAATGAATGAACCATGTGGACTTAAAAGTGGATCTGGATGGCAGCAATTCACCACAGGTTATTTCCATCCTGTGAGATTGCATTCCCCTTGTTCCATTTCTGTGAATAAAGAAAAAATAAATAGGTCTAGCAATGTAATTCCTTATCGTATTGATCAGACTCTCGGCATTAAAAATGCCTGCCCTTTAACCTTTTCCTTTTCATAAATCTTTCAGTGACTCAGATGAGCATGACATGAATGTGTTCCCCAGAAGACACTGTAAGCAATACTTTTTTTATTACTGACAGTGTAAAAAATGGACATGTTTTAAGCCCTCTACAAATTGCTATTTAAAAACACAAGACATGATTGATCACCAGATGGAGCAGTAAAAATGAAAACTGGGAGATAAAGATGGAATACAAATATTTAATAATAAATGGGAAAACAATGAAAATCTGAAGATAACTATATTCTGCTTGCAGATAATAACCTTTCATATGAGAATGAGTCACTTATGGAGTCTAACATAGGGACATAAATCCAGTTGCATCATAAATACAAATTTTTGCCTGGAACACTCTTGCTTATGACTGAAAACATTTGTTTAGCTATTCTAACTTGGAAATGTCTAATATATTAGAATTTTGACATCACTCCAGTCAAGAAACATTACTTCTTATACCAAGAAAAATGTATTGGCTGTGTCCCCACCCACACCTTATCTTGAACTGTAGTTCCCATAATCCCTGCATATCATGGGAGGGATCCAGTGGGAGATAATTGAATCATGGGGGCCATTGCCTTCATGCTGTTCTCGTGATGTGGATGAACTCTCACGAGATCTGATGGTTATATAAGGGGCTTTCCCCACCTTCACTCTGCACTTCTCCTTGTTGCGCGTTGTGAAGAAAGACATGATTGCTTCCCCTCCCACCAGAGTTGTAAGGGAAAGGTTCAGCATGGCTGAGGTCTCTCCAGCCATGCTGAACTGTGAGTCAATTAAACCTCTTTCCTTTATAAATAACACAGTCTCGGTTATGTCTTTATTAGCAGCATGAGAACAGACTAATACAGTCTAATATATTAGAATTTTGACATCACACATGTCAAGAAACATTATTTCTTATACCAAGAAAAAAGTCACTTTCTTCTATAACTTAAAGAAAATATGACAGCATCACAAAGCGTATTGAAAGCATTTTGAGAAGATACTGGATGCAGAATAGTAGAGGCCTTATGAAATACTTTCTTTGGGATTAAATAGTTCAGCTCTCAAGGGTTCCAGGACATTAAGGAAATAGAAATTTATTTTAAAATATTTAACAGATGGCATTGCATTATTCCTTTATGCAACTGAAGTATTTAAAATCACTTACACATAATATAACATGTTAGACAAAACAAATTATTTAATCAAAAATTAATTATTATTTAATAAGACATAGATATTGAAGTTCAATATACAAAGATATTGGGATAAGTATAGGAATTGACTTTTCTGTCACAATGTAAACTACAATAAAAAATAACTATATGAGAAGTTGTGTTATGAGTTTTCCAGCACTTAGTACAAGCACTGAATTGTAGTATTCACTAAAGAAAGCATGTTAAATTTATTAAATCAAAGCATCTTGTGTCAACTACTTGTGTACATTAACTTCTTTCCACCCCACAGCACCCAACAGAGAGCCTCTGCTTACTGTCATATCCATTCGCTATGCCATCCTCACATTTTGAAAAGTCCAACCTCTAAATATTAATAATTTGGCCTCTGCCCGAATACACTGCAATAAATCAAAATACTTAGTGTAAGGGATGGTATTTGTGAATATCTGGTATTATCATTGAACATGACTTTGGTATTTGTTTATATAATGCTTGATGGCAGGTTTGTCTTACAGTTTCGACATAATTCTTCAAGTCTACAGTTTTACATATTTAGTCCATACCTCCTGGCTCACTGGCAGTAAAGAGTCAGGGAGAACAGGGCAGTGGCTTCTCATAAAAAATCTAATGTGAGAGTCACATAATTGCTTTTATAAAGGATTAGTATTTAAGATGTGCGAATAGTGTGAATGGCTTGAATTTCAAGACTAAAGAAAGGTCATAATGGTCCTCTTGCTTTCCTGCCTTCTCATAATCTGTCAGAGTACCAATCAGGCTAACACATTAAGGAGAGTTCAACTGACAAAAGAGAAACAGGGTAAGCTTCCCAAAGTAATTCTTTCTTAATCAATGTGTGTGATTCCACTGAAAAATTCTTCCAGGTCCATGTAAAACATCTCAAATATCATCTGATTGTGACCATCCATTTCTGGTACTTTTATTCTTTGAGTTTTGAATTTTCTTATTGTCCAGTTTTCACCAAATTATCTACCTGTGCACTAAATTCACCTGACAAAGTCATGTTAATAAATAATTTGAAAACACCTCGGTAACTTTACCTTTTGTGATATATTTTCTCATCAAAAGAAAATAAAGACAATGAGTACACGAAAAATAAAAATTAAGAAACTAAATCATATCACAAGAGAAAATCACCTTCACTAGAGAAAGACAGGAAGAAAATGAAGAAGGAAGAGAAGATCATGAAACAACTGGAAAACAAATAACAAAGCAGCAGGAGTAAGTCCTTACTTCTCAATAATAACATTGACTGTAAATGGACTAAATTCTCCAATCAAAAGACATAGAGTGGCTGGAAAAACAGGACCCATTGATCTGTTTCCTTCTAGAAACACACTTAACTTATAAAAACAAACATAGACTGAAAATAAAGACATGGAAAAAGATATTTCATGCCAATGGAAATAAAAAAAGAGCAGGAGTTGCTATACTTATATCAGACAAAATAAATTTCAAGACAAAAACTATAGGCAGTGGCAAAGAAGGTTACTATGTAATGATAAATGGGTCAATTCAGCAAAAGGATATAACAATTTAAAATATATATACACCCAACACTGGAGCACCCAAATATATAAAGGAAATATTATAAGAGTTAAAGAGAGAGATAGGCCTCAACACAATAATAGCTGGAGACTTCAGTACCCCATTTTCAGCATTGGACAGATCTTCCAGGTAGCAAATTAACAAAGAAAATGCAGGCTTAATCTGCAATATAGACCAAATGGATCTAATAGTTATTTACAGAACATTTCATCCAATAGCTGAAGAATATATATTGTTTTCTTAACACACAGATTGTTCTCAAGGATAGATCATATATTAGGTCACAAAATAAGTCTTAAGAGTATTCAGAAATTTGAAATATTATCAAACATATTCTCTGATCACAATGAAACAAAACTAGAAATTAATAATCAGGTAATTTTTGGAAATTATACAAATACATGGAAATTAAACAATATGCTCCTGAATGAACAGAAAGTCAAAAAATAAAATAAAGAAGAAATTTGAAAAATTTCTTGAAACAAATGATAATGGAAACACAACATAGCAAAACCTATGGAATACAGTAAAAGCAATACTAAGAGGGAAGTTTATAGCTGTCAGGGCCTACATCAAAAAATAGGAAAATTTTCAAATGAACAATCTAATGATGCTTCTTAAAGAACTGGAAAAGCAGGGCAAACAAAACCTAAAATTAATAGAAGACAAAAATGAAGATCAGAGAAGAAATAAATGAAATTTAAATTTAAAAACACAAAAGATAAATGAAACAAAATGTTAGTTTTTTGAAAAATTAAACAAAATTGACAAACCTTTAGTCAGACTAAGAAAAAGAGAGGATCCAAATGAATAAAATCAGAAATGAAAAAGGAGATATTACAACTGATATTGCAGAAATTTAAATAATCATTAAATTATTGGCTACTATGTATAGTAGTAGCCAATAATATCATAGTAGCCATTAAATTATTGGCTACACAGTATAATTTGAAGCCAGATATTGATCAACTATGGCTACTATGATCAACTATATGCCAAAAAATTAGAAAATCTAGAAGAAATAAACCAGTTCCAAGACACATACCAACTACCAAGATTAAACTGGGAAGAAATCCAAAACCTCAACAAACCAATAACAAGTAACAAGAGCGAAGCCATAATAGAAAGTCTCCCAGTAAAGGAAAGCCTGGATCCTGATGGTTTCACTGCTGAATTCTACCAGACATTTAAAAAATAATTAATACCCATTCCTACTGAAACTATTCCAAAAAATATTGGAGGAGGGGATACTTACAAACTTATTCTACGAGGCCAGTGTTATCTTGATACCCAAACTAGACAAAGACACATCAAAAAAAGAAAACTACAGGCCAATCTCTGATGGATATTGATGCAAAAATCCTCAACAAAATGCTAGGTAAGCAAATTCAACAATATATTAGAAAGATCATTCACCATGACCAAGTGGGATTTATCCCTGGAATGCAAGGTTTGTTCAATGTACACAAATCAATCAATGCAGTAGATTATATCAACAGACTAAAAGATAAAAAATGTATGATTATTTCAAGTGGTGCTGAAAAAACATGTGATAAAATTAAATAACCCTTCATGATAAAAACCTTCAAAAAACATGGTACAGAAGGAACATACCTCAAAATAATAAAAAACCATATATGACAGAGCTACAGCTAGTATCATACAGAATGGGGAAAAACTGAAAGTCTTTCCTCTAAGATCTGGAACAAAACAAGGATGGCCACTGTCACCACTTATTCAACATAGTGCTGGAACTCCTAGCTAGAGCAATCAGACAAGAGAAAAATATAAAGGGCATCCACAATGGAAAGGAAGAAGTCAAATTGTCCTTGTTTGCAGATGATATAACCTTATAAGACTCCAGAGGAAAATCATTAGAACTGATACATTCAGTAAAGTTGCAGGATACAAAATTAACATACAAAAATCAGTAATATTTCTATATACCAGCAGTGAACAACATAAGAAAAGAAATAAAAGTAATCCCACTTACAACAGCCACACATAAAATTAAATACCAACGAATTAACCAAAGAAGTGAAAGACCTCTATAATGAAAACAGTAAAACACTGTTGAAAGAAATTCAAGGGGACATTAAAAAATGGGAAAATATTTCATGTTTGTGGATTGGAAGAATCAATATTGTTAAATGTTCATACTACCCAAAGAAATTTAAATATTCAATACAATCCCTATCAAAATAGCAATGACTTTCTTCACAGAAAAGAAAAATATATCCTAAAATTTATATGCAACCACAAAAGAATAGCAACAAGAATAGCCAAAACTATCCTAAGAAAAAAGACCAAAACTGGAAGAATCACAATATCCGGCTTCAAATTATACTACAGAGCAATAGTAACCAAAATAACATGATACTGGCCTAAAAACATACAGACATATAGACCAATGGAACAGAATAGAGAACCCAGAAACAAATGCACACACATACACTGAACTCGTTTTTGACGAAGGTGCCAAGAACCTATACTGGGGAAAAGGTAGTCTCTTCAATAAATGGTGTTGGGAAAATTGAATATCCAAACACATATGAATGAATCTAGACCCTTATCCAACACCGTATACAAAAATAAAATCAAATTGAAGTAGATTTAAATCTAACATCTCAAACTATAACACTACTATAAGGAAACATTGGGGAAAATTTCCAGGACATTGGTCTGTACAAAGACTCTTGAGCCATACCCTACAAGTACAAGCAACTAAAGCAAAAATGGACCAATGGGATCACATCAGGTTAAAAAGCTTCTGCACAGCAAAGGATACAATCAACAAAGTGAAGAAACAACCAACATAATGGGAAAAATATTTGCAAACTACCCACCTTACAGGAATTAATAACCAGAATATATAAGGAGCTCAGACAACTCTATTCTAAATAGTCTAATAATCTGCTCAAAATATGGGCAAAATATTTGAATAGACAGTTCTCAAAAGAAGACATACAAATGACAAACAATCATATGAAAAGTTCTCAACATCATTGATCTTCAGAGAAATGCAAACCAGAGCTACAATGAGATATCACCTCATCCTAGTTAAAATGGCTTATATTCAAAAGTCAGGCAATAACAAATGCTGGTAAGGGTATGAAGGAAAGGGAACACTTGTACACTGTTGGCGGGAATGTAAATTAGTACAACCACTGTGGAGAACAGTTTGGAGGTTCCTCAAAAAAAGACAATTAGACCTACCATATGATCCAACAATCAAATAGCTGGGTCTATACCCAAAAAGACAGGAAATCAATACATTAAAGATATATCTACACTCCTATGTTTGTTGCAGCACTGTTTACAATAGCTACGATTTGGAAGCAACATAAATGTCCATCAAGAGATGAATGGATAAAGAAAATGTGGTACATATATACAATAGAGTAGTACCATTCAGCCATATAAAAAAGAGTGAGTCTCAGTCATTTGCAACAACATGGATGGAACTGAGATATCATTACCTTAAGTGAAATAAACCAGGCACAGAAAGACAAACATCACATGTTCTCACTTATTTGTGTGATCTAAAAATAAAAACCATTGAACTTGTGAACATAGAGAGTAGAAGGATTGTTACCAGAGTCTGGGAAGGGTTATGGGGATATAGAGGGGAGGTGTGGATGGTTAATGGGTACAAAAAAAATAGAAAGAATAAATAATACCCACTATTTGATAGCACAATAGCATTATTATAATCAATGATAATTTAATTGTATATTTTAAAATGAGGATTAAAGGAGTTTACTTGGATTGTTTGTAATTCAAAGGATAAATGCTTGATGAGAAAGATACCCCATTCCCCATCATGTGCTTATTTCACACAGCATGCCTGTATCAAAACATCTCATGTACTCCATAAATACATATACCTACTATGTACTCACGCAAATTTTATACGTTTTAAATATCTTTTAAAAAATTATTTTTCTCAGCCAATTGATGAAAGTACAACTCTCAAAACATCCCCTATTGGTGCAACAACAAAAAGCAAATAAAGACCAATTCACTAATGTTGAACTGTTAATAAAAAACTTTTCCTTTTGTCCATTTCAGTTTCTCATAGTCTAATGAGTTCACAGTAGTTTTCCAGTATCTCGCTGTTTGTGGAACATCCAAATTGTAGCTCAGAGCCCTGGAATTCAGACTATTCAATAATGCCAGTGGTGATTCACTCAAGAATGCAGTTCATTCACAGAGAATGCTTAGCGGATTATACAGTGATCCATAGCAATCTTTCCTTCCGATTCTTTTCTGCCACTTCTAGGTAATATGGATATGAGTAAATAATACTTTCCTGGAGGAGACCATTTGCTCTATTAGATTTCAGGTTCCTATATTCCTAATACTCCATCATTTCTTACTAGATCTATTAGCCTTCTGAGAAAAAATAGAAAATTCAGCTGTGTCAAATCAACCAATTGTCACTTAGATAGACAGGAAGTCTAGCATGCGCTTTGTTCACTGCTGTTTTCCTCAGGTAGGTGCCCACTGCTGGGTCCATGAGCGCTAACTGAATTAATACAAAGTTCCCTCTTGATAGGAAAAGAAAATGATTTGATAAATACAGGGTTCAGTAGTATCAAACGTTGAATAAGTTTACTTATCTTATTGCCTGGGTGATTATTTAGTTGTTTAAGGGATTGCACCCAATAGAAAGAGTTTTACTCTCAGATAGAAACAGTCTAACTGTGAAATGGTTTAATAATACTTCATAAAGTTATGAAGAGTAAATGGAGTAATATCTGCTAAGTGGCTAAGATATGATGCTTAGCACAATTAGATGTGGTCAGCAAATGTTTATGTTCATTGTTAATATTTAGTGTAGGTGAAGTTGCTTATAATGCCACTAAAGGTAAAAATTAATATATACTGTTCAGTTTGCACTAACAACTCAATAAAGTGGCCCAAAAAGAAAAGTAGAAGAGAAATAGTATATCCTTGCTGATTCTAGACGATAGCATCATAGAGATGTTAGATGTTGCTATCTTTATCTTAGCAAGTTGATTAGCAACAAGCAAAATGGTAACTGAAGTTTTGATTCAAATCCAGAATTGTTATGAAGCAGCACAGACACCAGCAACCCTGAACTATGAACCTCACATGGACCTGCTTCTCCTGTATCTCCCCATATCTTCTATACTCCAATTGTTTCATCTGAAGTTTTCAATTCTGCATATTACAGTTTTGACAGTAGTTTTTTGTATCAGCTAGATCATCTACTATTATCTTTGAGAAGATGCTGATAAATTAAAAGTGGTTGCTTTTAATTGAGGGCGTATATTTGCACTTTAATAGTGTTCTGCAGTTGGCTTGAGTCACTCAAGAGTGACTCAGGATCCAGGATCTCATACTCCCACTCTGGCTTCTCTGACTCATTCTTTTCCAAAGGAAGACTCATTTATCCCGTGAGTAAAACTGTGTTTCCTAGGTTCTTCTTTTTCTGGGATCCTTAACTATATATTTACCACTCTATCATGAAGTTATCTTATAGAGTATGTTTTGCACTGCAGGCATCACTGCAGGATTCTGGATGCAGAAGGGACATTGTGGACAAGGGACGGGGAGGAAGTAGAAACATGGTTCCAGTCTGGGGCTGAATTGCATCTTCCAATCCAAGTTTTATTGGTTTTTAAAACTTAATTTTTGAATACTCATTTGACTCCTGTTCTTGTTTCTCAGTTGCTTCTGAACATGGAGAGGAAAAGGGTGAGATGATTACCTAAATTATTCATGTAAATTTCTTAAACTCCACAGTAAACAATTTATGTCTTTGAATTCATGAGAGACCATTCTATGACTCTCCAGGCACATGATAATTTGGGAAAGAAAAAACAAAACAAATTTGAATGTGGAAACATGATCACTTATGACAGAAGAACTGATGATTATTCAGAAATATAGTTATCCACATCTTTGGTAAGAAAGGTGTATCAGAAGTTGGGCATCCATTATTCTTCCAGTAACAGCTGACGCCCAGAGTGACACGCAGACATAGATGGTAGATTCCTTTGTCAGTCACCAGTAATTCCAGCTTTGAAAACAAGGCCGCTGCTTGTTACTTTTTCATTTTTCCATCACTTACACCATTTCTGACAGAGGCTAGGGTGAAGGTGCCAATGTGGGAGTTGAATATTTAGCACTGAGGTTTCTTGCCCTTATCCTCTAACACTCCTAATTCTTATTTACTTTTTTTTGGCAAATATGTCTGCTTCCTTATAAAGATCAAGTCTCTGAAAATAATTTTACAGTTATTAATTGAAATGAAGAGTCAAATTTTATTTTTAAAACTGAGGTCTCATACATTCTTAAAATTGGAAAGCAGTCTCAAGAGTAGGGAAAACACTTTTCTTTTTGTAGCAGACAGCATTTCATTTGATTCACAATGAATATGGTTTCTTCTGTCTGACAGCTGCACATGCTGGACTTCACAGAAGTACATAGGTATACTTGGAGAGAGAGAAAAGTATATTTTGGAATATTACAGGATGTTAGCCTTTATTATTATTATTTTAATATTTCCTGAAGTTTGCAAAATAGTTAACTACTTAAATCAACCTTTAAGGGATTTTGATTCCTGAACAATTCTATATGTTCACTAATGTTTCTCCTCCTTCTCTTATTTTTACTTCATGGGAAACTGATGGGATTTAACTTTATTCGGTGGAAGAATGGGTTAAAAATTTTGGTAATGCTCTCTTCTGGTACAAAACATGAGATTGTTCTGTCATTTCTTTACTTGAAATTTTTTTTTATATATAAATAAAACGTATTTGGAAGTTTTTCATTTATTGAGGACAGTAACATGAAAGTGTTACTTTTATTTTGATGTTGCACATGCTGTTTGAATACCCCCGCACATACAGCATTTCAAATGGGTGAGAATATATCTTTTGGATAAACTCCAAGGAATGGAATTATTGGGTTGAAGAGTAGATGCATTTATACATTTAGTATGTTGCTAAATTCTACCCATAGCAATAGGGTCTCTTACACTGCCACCAGCACTGCTGCAACTCAGCAATTTAGTAAAATTGAATTTTTGCCAAATAGAAAGGTAAAAGAATCAGTAAAGGCTTAGTTTGTGTTTTTCTAATTATGAACAAATTGAATATTTTGTTAATTTTTAAAAGTCACATTACTTTCTATTCTGTAAACAGTGTCTTTATTGTGTTACATAGTTCTCTATGACTGTGTTGATCTTTTCCTTATCTACTCATAGGAGTTCTTTATGTATTAAGAATATGGTAATTTGTCTATTATATAAGTAGTGGATAGTTTTCTGGACTATTATTATTTTAACTTTGCTTATGATTTTTTGTGGTATAGATTTATTTATTTTTATGGAGTTGAATTTAACAATTTTAAAAACTATTTTGTGTATTGGAATTTTGAAATCGTATAAGAAAGTCTACTTCCATTTGAGGTGATAAAATAAATCCGTATTTTCTTCAGCTATATTTATGTCTTTATTTTATATATTTGAATGTTGTAACTAGTTGGACTATATCCTGGTAGTTGATGTGATGTGTTAATGCTAATTAATATTCTTATCACACCATTTTAGACTTGTTTTCACATCGTTTATTGCCTAATCTATTTATAAAGTTGGTTTATTTCTGAGTTTCCTATTCTTTCCCATTGGATTTCCTTTTGCTTCGTGTGTTAGTAGTATACTGTTTTACTTATTGAAAGCATTTAAAATCTTGAAGGGCTAGTTTATCTTCTGTTCTTTTTTCTAAGTTTTCTTGCTGTACTTTCTTGTTTATTTTTCCTTAGAAGTTTATATTGACTTAGCTTGTTTAGTACCACTGTGTTTTTAAAAAGGACTTGTGTATTTGCATTTGATTCATATTTATTATTATATAAATTACTTTAAAAAATTAACTTTATTCAATAGAGTAAGTGTTCAAAACCTGGATCATTCCAACCCTTTTGCATCTCAGGCCTCTCACTCATGATTGTGACTCATTCTTCATATATTGTATAATATATAACAAATATATTCAAAAGTTTGCTTTGATCATGTTCAACAAACATTAATGGAGACATTTGGCTAATCACAGTACTTAACTAGTTATGTGGGCTATTAAATGCTGCACAAATCACTTTGAATTGTTCTGTCCTTTTGCCCACATTTTCCACCCTGGACAAATGTCTTACGCTATCTCTGACATGCACCCCTTTTTAGGACCAAAGCGTATCTGCACTGACCATCTCACATAAGAGTGTTTGCTCTTTCCTTTGAAATCTGCTTTTCCTTCTTCTCTGTGTCAATCATTTGCCTCTTGCCTTTGACTTCAAGGTTAATGACCATTTTATATGTAGCAGCTCCTATTTTTTTTTTTTTCTTTTTGAGACAGTCTTGCTCAGTCGCCCAGGCTGGAGTGCTGTGGTGTGATCTCAGCTCGCTGCAACCTCTGCTTCCTGGATTCGAGTGATTCTCCTTCCTCAGCCTCCCAAGTAGCTGGTATTACAGGTGCCTGCCACCATGCCCGGCTAATTTTTGTATTTTTAATACAGACGGGATTTCACCATGTTGGCCAGGGCTGGTCTCCAACTCCTGACCTCAAGTGATCTACCTGCCTAGGCCTCCCAAAGTGATGGGATTATAGGTGTGAGCCACTGTGCTTAGTCGTATCTTCTTAGATTATGAATCGGTTAAAGAAAGGTACTAATTCATCAATGTTTTCTTTTTTTCATAGTCCTATAGACAAGAATCCGGGTCACAGGGAGTGCGGCAGGGTGCATGTATTTCTACTCTCTTTGCATTAGTTTCTCAGGATTTTTCATCTCCTCTAAGTGTTTGTCCTCAGCAATTCAACATAAAAAGCCCACCTCCTTCTATTCTAAATGATGAATTAAATATTTGACTCTGTTCCAATAAGCAGACAGTTCTTTTTTTTTTTTTAATAGCAGCAAGACAATACTCACAATCCTGCCTTTTGTAATTAATCCAGTTTTTAATCATGAACAGAACTTTCCCTCTCCTTCTATTGCCAAGAATTTACAGGTTCTTGGGAATTGACATGCAACAAAAAAATGGATTTGTCCAGGGGCAGAAGCTAACTCTGTGGTCTCTGGTAAAGCTGGACTGTAGCTAAGCCAGGTGGTAAAAAAGCTTCTTGTGTGTTCTCTAAATGTAGGTACAGATTCCCACTGTCAGGTGATACTCAGGATAAAAATATCTCTTTTAAGAGGCATTGAAAGTCTAAATTGAGTACATCTGGCAAACTTCCTTTATTTACTCTTCGTTAAGCATCATAAAGTATCCTTTCAAGGCAGAGGGGGAATGATTTACATTTGCAAAGCCCAGGCTGATTTATTCCTAAAGAATTTTGCTCACCCAGATGATTTGTGTTCCACCTTCCAGGATCTTTCAAACTAGTTTTCCAGGTGCAGAGGTGAGAGTTGCCAGTGTATAATTTTTGGATTACCCTTCACTCCTTTCTGCAAGATTTTCAACACTTTGGCTATGCTCCCATCTCCAGCAAGAGTCTCTGCTTGAAAGGATATATTACATATTTTTTGTAATTATATAGAAATAAAAACACATTTTACCAGTGAAGATGCCAAATCTGCCAACTACCTTAAAACATCTTTATTCTCATGCACTCAAATCTAAAAATAAGTTTGATTTCAAATTAGATCCCTTTTACAGGGTTTTACCAGCTTATAATGAATCTTAAAAACAAAATTTAAAATACTTAGATAGTATAATTAATGATCATTTTAAGAAAGGCATAGCAGAGTAATTGTTTTAAATATCAGACAAGACCAGGAACTAATAAGATAACAGTTATTCTCTAGGGACCTCTCCATTATCTTTAATCTTTAGCTTACAAAGACATTGAAATAGGGCTCACATCTATGATTCTCTACTTAACCAATCAGGAAATACATGATTCCTAAAAAGTTGTAATTAATTTTTACAATATCAATAGGAGGCAGGCATTACCCACATAGACAAAGTGCTTAAAAGAAGAGTTGTTAAAGTACGAACCCTTGAAGCATTAGGTAGTCAGAGAAATAGCAATATTTGGGATCTTATCTACAAACTCCAGCTGTGTGGTTCGTCTACATAGAGACATCCTGCATTAGTTATGTAATGACTTAACATCAATGCATTAATACATTTGATCAATGAAATAATTGAACTTTACCTCAGGAGCATTTGGTTAGAGCATGGACCAGCATGTTTGAAATGGTATTAAGGATGATAACTTTGCATTAAAATTTAAATCTCTCCTTAAATTTATCCAGGAAAATAAAGTTATTGTTTCTCTGTAAAGCCATTGAAATAAATCTAATTGAAGAAAATTATTACTAGAAGGGAAATTAAAACCAACACTAAATTAAAATCACACAAGTACTAATATATGATAAATAATCAATAATAGTCAATTAACAGTGAAATAAACAATGATATTCCCATAAGAGAGGTAAATGAACAGTAAGCCTTATTAAATTTCATTGATCAGTGTGTAAATATATCCCTAGACCAAATGCATTTCAGCAAGTGCATTAGCCTCCCCCAAGCAAAAGTCCAAATCCATGACCTTGCATTTTAAATAGTTTACTAAAATGGATATGGAGAGAGAACAATTGGAATTAACTGTCACTCTCTGAATGTTCTTACATAAACTCTTGTGTGGAAATCAACATCCTAGCATTTTTCACACTGCAATTATTTCTTTTATTTACTTTTTATTCAAATAATACATAAAATTTAAAAAAAAAACCTTAAATACTAACAAAGGGTGTGCAATAAAGTTAACACAAACACCTCAATATTCCTCAGACCTAGTTCCCTTATCCAGAAGCAACAATTTACAAATATTTCTACATTTAATTTGTCCAATGAATACCCTAAGAATTAGGAACAGTAATACACCCCAAAAAAGTAAAAAGTAAATTTTCTTTCAGATTTTTCAAATGTACTCATTGTCTATTAATATCTCACTCTAAAAAGCCAGGCTTTTAATTCGCCACCCATGTATCTACTCCCCACCCCCAATAATTCACCCATAATTCTCAGTTTCTATCGTCACTGTTCCCATCTGCAAATTCAAATGACTATTTATGGTCTATGAACCTTAATTTTTATGTCTTGACACCCACTTTCTAAGATGAGGGCATTGCTGCACCCATTTCCTCCAACTTTATTAACTCTCTGTATTTTTGCTTTTATATTCTTATCTTAAAGCAAAGTTAATAATCTCATAATCTGTCTACAGGTTTATCATAAAAGTATAGTGCAAATGTAAATTAGAGTTTAGAATAGGGCCAGGTAGTACGTTGATTACATCTTCTCCTTTGTGATACACTGATATATTTATATTCTATTATAGGTCCTTCTGATCTAAACTAGACAAGAGGTGAATTACAGAGTGACATATCAGAGCTTCCCTATCTTGTTCTCTTGTATTTCTTTCCTGATTTTCACATTTTCCTTTCTTACTCATTTAATTTGCTGGAATATGACCACAATTAATTTCCTAAGGAAATTTTTGGCCAAGCATACTTCCCGAGTTCTTTCAGATTTCAAAATATTTTATTCATTCCTAACATTTTAGAGAAAGTATTCATGAGTATGTAAGTCTATATCAAAAATAATTTCTGCTAAGAATTTTGAAAACATGTTTCCATTTTTATCTATAATGCTAAATGAATGATAGTCCAATTATATGTCATTTACAGGTGATTTTAGGATTTTTTTTCTTATGTTTCTCAATGATGTGTCTAAATATTTTAAGGTGGAGTACATGGAAATCCTTTTAAATTAGCTTGGTTTCTCTTATTAGCTTTTAAAGAATTTTTGGTACCGTGTCTTTGATCATTTCATCTTTATTCTCTTCATGCTTTTTACCAATAATTCTTTTAGCCAAGTGTTAGCCATCCTTAACTGATGTTATTTTTTCTCTTCCATATTCCTTTATTTTTATTGTAGTTATATCAAATGAGCAAGTAACTTCATATTTATTTTCCAACTTTCCTATTAAATATGTTATTTCAATAATGCCTTTAACTTCCAAGATTTTTTCTCCTCATTACCTTCTTTCCTTCCTTCCTTTCTTTCTTCCTTCCTTCCTTCTTTTCTTTATTCCTTCCTTCCTTACTTCCTTCCTTCTTTCCTTTATTCCTTCCTCTTTTTTATTCCTTCCTTCCTCTTTTTTTTCCCTTACTTTCTTTCTTTTTCTAATTCTCAAGGCCAAAACCTCAAATTCGCCTGAGGAGACTTTAAAAAATTATTTTGGTTTCCTAAATTACTCTTATTTACTCAGGATTAGTTTTTACTTAATATATCTTCACCATTCTATTTCATATTGCAGTACCTTTATGAATTTATGGCGAGTCATGGCAGTCAAACCATACTTAACAATAAGAGTCTAAGAAGATTGATAGAGAGACAGCATTCAGCAGAAAATGCTTTAGAAAAAGAAATCATGGGGGTGACTCTTATGCTGCAGGACCCATACATAACAGGATAAGAAAGTACAAAGAAGATTTCACTCTGGGTCTCTGTTACTTAAACTAACCAACCTTCTTTCCCTCAGATGGCTTTGTCAAACTTGTATTTGTGCCTGGGGTAAAGGGTTCAATGTTGAGCATCCAGCATAAGGAGCTGGAGAAAGAGATGTGGGTGATTTACATCTGCCATGTAAGTCTTCCATTATTCGTCTTGTCTTAGTCCTATTTCTTCCTTGTACCCATCAAAGCATTGGCATTTCTTAGTCTGCATCCTCTTGGGGGTTCTACTGAAGAAGTCTGCTTTTCATTAGCTGCAACTTCCTCTTCAAGTGTTCCAGGTTTTGTCTTTCTGTTCTTTGATTAATGACTCACCCATTCATCTCTTTTTGTCTGCCAGAAATGTCTAAACCTGTCTTTAATTGATGCCCCCACCCTACTCTCAGCGGTCAATTTATTTATTTACCTTCTTTACCTTTATTTTACTTGCATGTTGGGACCTGAAAAAAGTGGAGGTAGGTACCAATGCCTTATCTAGTATCTTGCCCTGACGAATCCACATCTCACATGAAACAGCAAGTTACTGAAAGGCAGCAATTGTACCTTTTTGTCTTTATATTTCTAGTGCTTATCATGGGGCCTGGAATATATTAAACGCTCAAAAAAGTGTGTGAAAAAAGGAAACAAAGATACTTCTATCCTAGGCAGATGTGTGGTATCTAAAGGTCATTGCATTGTCACTGTACAATTCTTGCAGAAAGCAAGGCTGTGCTGTGTGAAGCAAAATGTCACAACAAAGTCTGCCACCATTCCAAATCCTTCATGTGATAATTTCTGAATTAAATTGTTATTATAATGAGGAAAAATGAGGAAATGGCAAATTTTCTTAATAGGGAAAATAGTAAAACCATGAGCCTGTGAAATTAATAAGACTTTATAAATGAAATATATTTACAATGAAAACTTCATGCAAGGGAAATATTTAAATTACATGAAATCCTTGCACAGAACAGCAATGATAAATATATTTGGATTTAATGGCATGTACTCACCAAATACTCATATCTGTGCATCATATAAAACATTTATATACAATTACGTTTGTCACCAATGCAGGCGGTTGATAGCTCAGTAACTCATTCTATGTCATTGATTCAGAACAATGATCTTTAAATATTGCCTACATGGTAGCTCTGGAGGGGTTTTAAATGAATAACATTATTATAACTTCTAAGTGTTTATGGGGAACATGCAATTTAATTCAACATCATAGTGAAATGTTGTCTTTTTAAAAAGACAAAGTAAACCAAAGCAGTGTTTTCTTTTTCAAAACTCAGTGAACATTTTTCTAAATGCCATTTCATATCTCACTTACATAAAAGAGAGAAAAGATAAATTCCTACTTAAAAGTCAACTGACACCCTGATGCTATACAATTACCACCCCATTACACTAGTTTTTCAGATGAGGAAATAGAATCCTAAAGATAGTTTAATGTGCACTCAATCCTACAAAGTTATTTACAGTGTTAGAACCAGAAATAAGAACACCTGGATTCTAGCTCAATCTATTAATCTTTATATTACACAGTTTATGGCCCATAAGGGGAAAATTTTGGGGGAAGCAGGAAACCATCTGAAAGATAATGGTTTGGATAGACTTATGTATTAAAAGACTGGTCTTCAGGTCCAAAGAAAACAAGGAATGATTCTTTACAAACCATGCCCATAAAGAATTCCAGGGAACAAAGAAGTTTAAGACAACCTGGGCCTTAAGAGAGGAAACTAGGAATGTTGTTTGGTGATTTCTCATTAATAGTTTCTGAACAACTGAATATGGATTCCTGCCAGTTACGGCTGGTGTCACCTTTCTGAAGGACACATCCATGTTGATCTCCACATAGCACTTCTACCGACCCATACTGACATGAATCACACCTTAAGAACGTACCTTCTTGGATAAGAAGATGAAAAACTTGGAAGCACAGATGGCATTGTCATCACATAGTCTTATTGAGAGTTAGGAGTTGAGAAAAATAACCTAACATGTGAACAATGAACGTGCAGATGGTATCAATAAACAGCATCTCAATTCCTGGATAATGGAATTGCATGTCAGAATTACGAGCTCATAGCTGGGGGTGAAGTTCACCTTATGAATAAAAGAAAAATTATTTTTACTGGAGCCTGCAGTGCCTGCTCAGAGGGCTTTGTTCTACATACAGATCAATGGGGGAGAAAAAGGTAATAAATGTCAGACAATGACTAGCAAATGAGCAAAGCACAAACAAAAGGAGGATGAATGGTTTAGATGATGTCACATATCATCACAAAATGTCTGGCTGGGGTTACCTGGTTGCCCCTCTGGCCACTTGCCCAGGAATGTACCTTGGCAAATATGTACTCATTTTTGATCTGAGGCTTTTGTGGCCTTGTAAAAATATTTGAAACAGTAGTCTGAAAAATGTAACATGATTAATAAAAGATCAACTGTTACTGGTTTCCATATGGGATATGTCTAGGCAGAAGACTGCTATTTTCTGTAACAAGAGGATTCTACTCAGGCACTATAATACATTTTCTGAAGCTCAGTCTCAGTAAGCTGTAAGTAGAATGTGCTGTCGTAAAACATAAAAGTAAATCTTTTCCTAAATATTTGCTTTAAGGAGCATATTGTCAGTAGATGCAGCACAGTATGAAGACACAAGAATTTGCTAGACAACCCCTGCCTAGGCTTTCCAGCATAAGGTCTCCTTTCAGACAGCGAAAGGAGATGCACATCAGTGAAACAAAGGGCAAGAAAGGGATGTCCATCTGATCTTACAGAGGAGCTGCCCTTCGGATAACTATAATGTCTAACTATTTTAAGCCCTATATCTGGGTTTCCTGAGTTTTTACCCCTGCCTACAATTGTCTATGCTTGGAAGAGTAATAATTAGCTCTGTAATTCTTTAATATTCACATATGTAATTATTACTTTGCATTCATTGAGCTGTGAAAATTTCTGTCTTCTGCTTTAGCGATATTGGATTGGAAAAATAAATGAATTTCATCTGAAGAGAACTAACGCAAACATACACATATACACAGGAGTGCACATAAAAATTAATCTTCAAGAGGCTAGAAACAGGGGATGGTGTAGTTCCTGCCATGGAGTAGTGGTCAACTGGTACCAGAGATTCAAAATTGCTGAATGGATCGTGGGGATTTCTGTCTTCCCTGTCATAAGGAGTAATTCAATCAGGAAAATTGGCATGCATTGTTGTACTGTGGGTGCAAGAGCTGAGAAGATGAAAAAGACATAGAGAAAGGGGATATTGGAAATAAAAGGATGTTAAAATGATATAATTTTTAAGAGGGTTGAAGAGAAGGAATATGGGATATTTATATTCCTCGAAATTTGATAGATAATGATGTCCACAAAGAAGAGTTTGGTGAAATAATTTTAAATTTTGGTGAGCACAGACTATCAATGCCACACACAATGGGTAATTTTCTGTGTCAGCTTGCCTAGGCTGTGATCTCCAAGTGTTTGTTCAAACAGCAATCTCAGATGTCCTTGTGAAGGTATTTTTAGGTAAGATTAACATTTAAATCAGTAGACTTTGAGTAAAGCAGATGACCCTCAATAATGTGAGTGGGTCTGATTTGTTTTAAGTTGAAGTCTTTAAGAGAGAAAGATTAAGGTCATACATGAAAGAGGGAATTCTACTGCCAGATTTCCTTTGGACTCAAGCTGCAATATCAGTTCTTCCCTGGATCTCCAACCTGACAGCCTGTCCTACAGATAAGAGCTTGCCAGTCCCCACAATCACATTACACATGTGCCAATTCTTTTTTTTTTTTTTAAGACAATTCTTTAAAATTCTTCTCTGTCTCCCTCTCTCTCTCTCTCTCTCTCTCTCTCTCTCTCTCTCCCCCCCTCTGTGTATACACACACACACGCACACACACACATACATGCATACACACACACACACACACACATCCTATTCATTCTGTTTCTCTGGAGAACCCAGACTAATGTACTTCCTCAGTAATTGTTTTAGCATTCTGGAGTCTGTTACTTTACTATCAGCCTTAATATTGCAAAAAGAAGAAGGAAAGTTTTATCAACCATTTCAGACACTAAGTTTTCAGCCTTTTGGGATAAAGGAAAATACAATCCATATGTTTTGGACTCACTTGCTATTATCCAGAACATTTATATCGGAGATGGTTTAAAATTTCTATATTTATATTTTTCTTGAAAACAAGTAAACAAAACAGTAGGTTTTCTACTATATCCAGATGCAGAGCATAAAATCTGTTTTCTAACTCAGATTTTCCAAAATTTCCTTGGATTCCAATGTTGACAAAACTCTCCCTTAATACTGAAACAAAACAAAACTAAACTAAACTAGCTGCTGGCAGTTATACCTTTGCACTATAAAATATGTTACTCAGTCTGAACTAGGTCAACAGGAAATAAATTGATTGTCAAAAGCTGCATATTAAAAAATCTTTCATTAAATGCATTTGATATGAAAAAATCTTTCATTAAATGCGTTTGATATGAATACATAGCTGTAAAAGGTATATATTTCTAATGTACATATATGACATAGATAAATCTGAAGCCAAGCTATACTCTTTTCCACAAAATAACTTAATTTTGAAAAGAAAAGCTTTCTATTCTTCCCTGACCATTCAAACAATATACTGAATGTAGGCTTCAAAGTGCCAATTAAAGAATGCCTTTTTGCAGAATGCCCTATTTGAGGTGTCAGGCCATGAAAGATTATCAACTGGGATTAGAGAAAAAGAATAATATTCCAAGAGAAAAATATTGTTGTAATTTAGTTTTATTCTATATTTAATGAAATTATTTCAATAGACCTCAATCTGAAGAAGTAAAAGCACACAAATATCCAAGTAATTACTGGCTATTTAAAACCCCCACTTTTGTTTGTTTGTTTTTCATTCTCTAGAGTAAAAACATAGAGCAAAGGAAAAGAAAAGTGATATATTTATTGTTTTCCTGATAAAAGATTAAAAATTTCTGAGTAAGTCTTACTATAAGCATCTGGTATATTATTTACCATCATTGTATGTCAACTAAACATTGTATAAAACATGACATACTGTAAGTGGGGGAGAAGATAGTACCAGTTTCATATGTTTGAGAAACATAAGTTTTATCTAGATAGGCCAACCTTTCATCTTCTATCAGGATATACTCAGAGACCTGATAGATGTGCCTTGGACTCTTCAGTCCCATACATCATCAAAGTCCACTCTTATGATGTTCTTATTATAGTTAACATTTCAATTCTCTCATTTCAAGGGCCCAGGATGGCTTGTAGCATGACAAGACCAAGGGTGACTGCCTCTTTTTTGACCTATTACAACGACCTTTGGTCCCAAAGATGGTCAAAATGTAAGCCTCTGTTACTCCTAATGATGTCTCAAGAATATGTGAAAAGGGCTGGCATACTCTGTAGAAAATGGCTACATATGTGGAATCTAGTGATGACTTTTCATAAGCTCAATAATGAAGACTTTTTCTAAGATCAGGTAAAGGCAAGACAGTAGCGGTTTTACCTCTACTTCAGCAAAACATCAAATACCGATGCATATCTACTTATTTTAAGCATTGGATGACTAGCGCAGAATATTTTCAGATGTTGCACCACAATATTTTTCTAGCATTTGTCAATATTTGATTGGCAATCTGCAACTTTAGAAAGTTCTATAAAATTGAAACAGATCAGAGGAAGGAATTGTAAACATGCAATACAATTTTAAATAATTCTAAGGAAAGAGATAGCTGTTAGGAAATACAAAGGAAAGAGACAGGAAATATTTTAAAAAAGAAAAGTTTAAGAAATATTAGAGTGAGGGGCAATGAACAGAGTATGATCCAGGAAGAACTAGACAGGAAGCACAGAAGCTCCATTTGCCTACCTGTTGAGGAGAAAGCAGGTCTACACTGGCCTAAGAGAGTTCATTTTAACTTGGCCAAGACAAGGTATTGAGATGCTGGGTAATTCTACAGAAACCAAGCATCGTGAAAGTGCACATGTCTTTTATTTGAATGTTTATCAAGCTGACCAGTCTTCAGAAGAGCAAAAAATTTGATGATAAAGAGCTGCTACTGTGATTCAGTTATAGGTTTGCAAAAATGTCTCACTCGCATTGATCAGATCATACTAGAAACTGCTGGCACAAATGTTTTTGTGACCAGACATTTGAAATAACAGCTTAATTATTCAGTCATGCATAATAGCCCAGAAAAAAAAAAGTGACAAAAAATTATAACAACATAGAAAATACACTCCCTTCCACTACTGAGGGATGGTGACATTGATTTTGCTTCATTATGAAACACAGCATCCAGAAAAATAACAGGATTCAAGCACGTGGAAGTAAACATCTTTTACAATTTCACATATTACTAATAAGGTTTTTAAGATTCAGACTACAGAGTCTACGCCAGCTAGTTTAAATAAAAATTGGTTTATTACAGGACATTTCAACTTACAAATTACATAACCTAAAACAAGGAAGCCAGAAAAATGCCTAACTATATCACAGGACTGACTCAGCAGAAATCCTAATGCTGCTGCTTGCTAGTCATGAGTCACAAAGCCAGGATCTATGCCACAGCTGTATAGGAAAGAAAAATGAAATGCCTTCATGATCATGTTTGTGAAAGACCTTTCCCTTTCCAGTTCCCACACTGGTGCATCTGCTACTAAATTCCTGGTCACATGCAGGGCACCAGCTGCAAAGGAATCTGGGATATGTAGTATTAATACTCCATACTCTGAGCTAGTCCTGAGTATTAGTCACTGACACTCAGAAGTCAAAATGGAATGATCATCAAAACGTTGGAGAAAGATTAGAGAATTATTAGAAGAGATACTAGGGGAATTATAGTCATAATTTTAATCTTTTGAGAGTTTGAATTTATAAATCTCTCATAGATTACATAGATTAACTGAATTACTACCAGTCCAAAAAGTATGTATTTTATTTTATACTGTATTATAATAGGTGTCCTTTTACTTTCAAAAATTGTAGCATTTTTAAACTTATTTTCTTAAGAATGTGATAGAAAACTGCAAAACAACATATTTATATTTTATCTGATTTTATAAGAGTTTTATTTTTTTCAGTCAGCTGGTGAAATTGGTAAATCCTGCCAATAAGTCTTTATAGCAAATGATGTTTTAAAATTAGTTTCATAAAAGGAGCAACAGCATTTCCATGCTAGACAAGATGTGGTCATTTATAGTCAATTTAACTTGAGGCATTTGAAATAAAACAATTGTATTTTTATATTTAAAATTATTTATTATAGGAACTTGATAACATAATCAACAATGTGATGTGAGGTACTTGTCAAAAATTTTAGAGTTTATAACACATAAGTAAACATTTGAGAGCATACCAGTTTGATTTATAAATATTAAAAAAATAAAATTTAGCAAACTTTTTTGTTTTTTTTAAGAGATAAAGGTCTTGCTTTGTTGGCTAGGCAGGAGTGCATTGGCTATTCACAAGTGCAATCATAGCACACTACAGCGTCCTGAGATCAAGAGATCCTCCTGTTTCAGCTTCCCAAGTAGCCGGGAATATAGGCATGCACCTTTACATTTATGAATGAAAAATCTCCTGGTATCACAATCGCCTGAGTTATTCACATTTCTCTGTTGCTTATAACTACTTGCCATCCAAACGCTGTTTTTTTTTTAAACGTGTCAATCATTCCCTATGCCATTTACCTAGCACTGAGATCTCAATATGTCTGAACTTTAACCTCATTTTTCAACTTTGTCCTACTGTCGTCATTGACAGGCATTTTTGTTTAGACTGAAATGTTGCTTCTGGAACTGACGAAATGCAGTGGTTTGCGTTCTCTTGCATGGAAAGGAAAACTCAACTTACAAAACAGAGGAGTGGAACGCAATAGCTTTTTTTTTTTTTTTAAATGTCAAAATTATAATTATCTTGAGCCTTAGGCCCCTCACATATTTTTCTGTCTCATTTGTGTAAACAACTCTGTCATGCTTCAGTATTTGTGAAGAGAGTCTGAAAATTACAGACACAAGTGTTTAGAAATTTCCACTTAACCCTCCCTGAAATGGCACTAAACAAAAAAAAAGAAAAGAAAAGAAAAGAAAAGCATGTTTATGCTTCTTAACCTCATAGCTAAAAACTAAAAAGGTTTTCATTTACGTAATTTATCTAGCACTAGCTTTAAGGTAATAGGCTAGCTTCTAAATAGAATATATTCCTGAATTGATTCCATCAGCAATTTGGTTACCAGGTATTTCCTCCTGGTAGTTGTAGAAATACAGAAATACACATATTTCTCTATTAACTATTTCTTTCTTATCTTTTGAGAAATTCTCATAATGTCACGGAATGTTATGCTTCACACTACGTTAAAATGTAAAACGGGTTCCTCTTACCAAGAAGTGTAGCTGTTGTTGGCTAGCGCCTCATCAGTGAATTTCAGACAGATGTTCTGCTTCCTATCTGCACACTAAAACCTAGTGCTTTCAGTACTAAAGATCTTTGTCCCGTCGCATTAAACTATGACAGGCCCTGAGCCATCCAACTGATATGAAGACTCAAACAGCTTTATTTACTCTGAATATACTGAAGGAGTTGGGGGTCAGGGAGGGCATGATATCTTTAATTTGAGCCAGCTGTGAAGCTTCCAGAGACTCTCTCTGTAGCCAGTCCTGGACTAAGATTAAACCAGGCAAAATGCCTGAAGAGATACTGAATAGGTTTGATACAAATTACATTGTCCTGCTGGTTTGAAAGTGCACATTACTGGAGTCATTAACCATAATCATCCTCAATTACAGGCACTACAAGCGTGCATACAGCAGCCCAGTAAATGTAGCCGTTGTTTGTCTGCAGTGTCCATAATCTATGAAGACATTGCCTCCCCTCACTGGTCAAGAAGCCACCTCCTTTCTGTCCCTGCCCTCTGTCTTTTCTGTATAGTCCCAGTTTCAAGCTTTGTCTCCGAAATAGTGAAATCTGTCAAAGCAATTTTTTCTTTGACAATTCAATACTGTTAAAGATATTACTTTCCCTGTTCCATGCTAAGGAATATGCATTAGTTATGACAAATTTCAGATTCGCTTTTGCTTGCCCTGTTAGCATGGCCAATTTTTTTTAAACAATAATACTTTTCTAATTATTTTGCAATGGTGTCATAACACTTCATATCACAAAGTGGTAATAAAATGGGAACACAAATAGGATACATGGTTTATAACTCTCATATTGTAACATTTAATTATCAGAATTTATATGCTTCCAGTTAAGGTTGAACTGAGCAAGAGTTTAAAAAGACACACACACACACACACAATATATATAATAGTACAAAATAGTAGAAAGTATTGTCATATCTTTCCCCCTACATTTCATGAATGTTAACATTTTCTTCATACATGCTTTATCATGCTCTTCACTTTCTGTCTCTCTATCCATCATCTATCTATCTATCTATCTATCTATCTATCTATCTATCTAATCATCTGTCATCTCTATCATCTATCTATTTTTGTCTGTGTGTTACACTTTGCATATTTGTCCCTTTTAAAACTCATATTGAAATTGAATTGCCATTGTAACTGTATTTAGAGGTGAGGCCTTTACAAGGTGTTAGGCCCCGAAGGCGCCATCCTCAACTGTAGGTTTAAATCCTTAATAAAAGGACTTCAGGAATGAACTCTCTGTCTAGTCTTCTACTCTTCTACCATATGAGAACACAGGATTCCTCCTCTCTGGAGGGTGCATCATTCAAGGCCCCATCTTGGAAGCAAAGAGTGGATCCTCACCAGACACCAAATCTGCCAGCACCTTGATCTTGAACTTCTCAGCCTCCAGAACTGTGAGAAATGGATTTTTGTTGTTTATAAATTACCCATCTATATTATTCTGTTATAGCAACATGAAACTGGCTAAGACACTTGTGTGTTTTGTTTTTTTAAAATACATTTTTTGCAAGTAAGTTACAGATGTTACATTTAAATACCCCTTTACCTCTCAATATTTCCATGTGTTTATAAATTCAGTATATTTCTAAAAATAGGACATTTCTTAGCCAGAATCCAGTTATTAAACAGAGGAAAATAACATTGATAAAGCAGCATTGTCTAATCTAAATATTTTCATCAGATTTTGCCAGTTCTACCACTAATGTCCATTCCTGTTCCAGAATTCAATACAGAATGGCATGTTATCTTTAGTTTTCACTTCTGTCAGACTTAATATTACCTTACATATTTAAAAAGATCAGGACAATTATCTTGTTGACTGTCCCTCATTTTGAGTTTGACTAATGGTTTCTAACTAATAGATGCAGATTATAATATGTTTGCAGGAATATAGCAGATGTGATGTGTGTTTCCCAGTATTTCTTATTAGGAGGCATCTGGTATTGATTTGTCCCATTGCTCATAATGTACATTTTAAATCTGCAGTTAAGGTTGTGTCTACCAGATTTCTCCACTACAAATTTACTATTTTTTTCTTTGTAATTAATAAGCATCTTATGAAGAGATGTTACCAAGTAAATATTCAGTTTGTTGTCATACTTTTGCCCATTATCCATTGATATCCTTGCCTGAATCTATTACTACTGTGATTGCAAACAAATGGCAATTTTTCTAATTCTGTGATTCTTTTTACTTTTATTCTTTGAAATTCTACAGTAAGAGTTCTTCACTTTCCCCGTTTATTCATGTATCAGTTCACTTCAGCATTGAATCCTTGATTTTTATTATATTCTGTGTGTTATATTCTGTTACTATTACTGTGATTTTCATTGGTCAAATTGTTCCAAATTTGGTCAAGGGGAGAGAGTTCAAGCTGACCCTTGTGTTCTTTTTACATGTCCTCATCGTTTTCTGAGCTTGCTTTTTACTTCCTAACACTACAAAATGTTCTAAGTACATCTTACAGTTTCCATGTTTTAGTCCTAGAATCAGTCATATCTACAAGGATACCTGCATACCTTTTAGAAGAGAATAATACTTAGAAGCAAATATCTGTGTGTAATGTTTGCTTAGTGACAGTGGGATGTTATTGCCTTTAGGAACTCTCAGAGTTGGAAAATATATTCATGTATGTATGTACATTGCGTGTGTATGTGTGTGTGTGTGTATATGCACAACATATCTATAACTATTTGCTATAGATACAGTGTGGCTGTTACTTGCTGAGATTTGGTGACTAGTTTTTTCTTTGTAATTTATAAGTAATTTTTAATTTGGGGATTTTCTGTATTTGAGCATATTATTTTTGCTTTTTTTTGTTTTATTTATTTATTTATTTATTTATTTATTTATTTGTCTGCATTGTTTTGGGAGGAACTGTGGGCTAACATGGATTTTGTTGGGTGATGTTTTCTCTGGCTCTGTGGAAGTCTGAGCATAATCTTCCCCCTGTATTTCAATAGTTTTCACTGGGAATTTTTTTATTCAACAAATACTAGGAACTACAAGAAATGTTTGAGATACTTGTTATGTAAGGGAAATCGAAAAAAAGATAACATTCCTTATCTTTAAGAAAAGATAATTATAGTACAGGGCAAACAAAACCTAATGTCATGAATATCAGGTATCAAAATCAGTAATAAAACATTATTTATTACTAGGCTCTTTCTTTGTAGTTATTTCAGTGGCTTTTGTTTTGGACTCTGACAGTAAGTTTCACTGAATTTCTTGCCTTATTTAAAGCTTTCCCGCAGGCAAGATGGAGACTACATGTGGAGTTCATTCAAAACCAAGTGGATTCAGTTTTGTATGTACAGTTGTTGCTGACATTTCTTGTCAACTCACTTTCAGCTGAAAAAATCTAACTCAGCATTAGATGAAATTATCTTGAGCCCTTTTAATAACTCCTTTCAAGCAGTGAGATAAATATTGACAATAATTTTTTGCCAGAAATATGCCAGTCCTTGAATATTAGTTAGTGATTATTTCAAATAAAGTTTTTTATATCCCTTTAAATATTATTGTAAATTTATAATTTGAATTATGCATTACTCACAAAATATTATATTATTTCAGAATTAAGTTAATAAGTCCATTAATATAAATTTATCTAGAGCTTCTTAAGTTGTTTTTATGTTATTTAGTAATTTTCAATTCTCATATTTTTCATTTGAGTAAGGGTTATTGTATTTAAAGCCATTCCCCTCAGATATGAGGCACTGTTGAGATTTTAAATCTCAGCATTGTTGAGATTTCAAACTTCATATATTTATAATTTAATGTGGATATCATAAATATGGATATCATTTAACAAGAGTGGAAATATGTACCCATGAGGCATCCTATAATTTAAAAACAATGGTCAGGTAGGAAAATAAGAAAGAAAAAAAGTAATTAATTTATATATAAGTTAAATAATTTACCTATATTTTTATTTAGAATAACTTCTTTAAGTTACTAGTGAGACAAATAATTTCATATAACAAAAAAAAAATTCTACCGGGAAATTTAAACAAAAAATCAGAGCATACGTTATTTCTGAAATGTCAAGCAATAACCTTTAGCAGTATTTCTTGCACTCTGAAGTAGATATAATAACTTTTACTACCATCTCAACTATATGCTATTATACATTGCTGCATTTTTGTAGTGTTTACCATGGGCTGTGCTGTGTCCTAACTGCTTTAAATAAACTAACTCATTATTCTTATAATACCCAATGGATGAGGTTCTAATATCGTATCACTTTTAATTTGAGCAAACTGAAGTAGAGAGACTTTAAGTACCTTGTCTAACATTACTGAGCTAGGGAATTGAAGAACAAATCACCAAATAACAATCATACTATTACAGCAGAGAATGACTTAGTCACTGAGAGGCATTTGGGTTTTAGCTTCAGAGTTTAGGCCTTCTGATTAACAACATTTAAAACTCTAATATATAATTAGAGAGTTGTGTACCTTCATGTTTTACATATCCACAGAAAATTTGATGTTTTCCACTGGGTATTAATAATCCGTAACAAAAACAATAGTGTAAAACAACAAATATAACTACTTTATTATTGAGCCTTTTTGGATTTTACCTTTTACCTTTCAGTGTTTGATTTCTAAAACTTTATACTTTGGAAATTAAAATGCTACATGTATAGTGTGCATTAAAAATAACATTTCCTACCTGATCTTACACATTTTAGAACAATGGCTCTTGTTTTCAATTTGTAAGTTCATTCAAAAATCACCCTTATTTTAATTTATGAATGCTTTTTATCAGGTCAGTCTCCTACATTGAACATCTACTCAAGTGCAGGCCATTCGCAGTTTATTGAACTATATGCTGCTATCATTACAGAGAAACTCCTTTCCAGACATACGAGCTTCTCAATACCACAAGGAATATTCTCCAGGATAGATTATATGTTAGACTACAAAACAAATCTCAACGATTTTTAAAAAATTGAAATGATGTCAAGTATCTTTTCTGACCACGCTATTATAAAACTAGAAATCAGTAACAGGAAGAAATTTTAAACAATAGAAATATAGGAAAATTAAGCAGCATACTCCTGAACAACCAAAGAGTCAATGATAAAATTAAGAGAGATTTTTAAAATGTCATGAAATAAATGATAATGCAAACACAACATACCAAAAACATATGGAACACAGCAGAAGCAGCATTAAGAGGAAAGTTTGTAAAAATAATTCTAGATTCATAAAAAAGAAAGACCTCAAATAAAAAATTGAATTTTGTGAGTCAGGGAACTAGAAAATGAAGAACAAATGGAAACCCAAAATCAGTAGAAGAAAAGAAATAATAAATATTAAAGCAAAAATAAATGTAATAGAAACTAAAAACATAACAGCAAAGATCAATAAAATGAAGAGTTAGTTTCTTGAAATGATAAACAAAATTGACAAAACTTTAGCTAGACTAAAAGAAAAATACAAGAGGATACTTAAATACATAAAATCGTTAATGAAAAAAAGTCATTACAACTGATACCACAGAAATGCAAAGGATCATTAGAGACTATTATGGGAAAATTATATGCCAACAAATCAGACAACCTAGAAGAATGGATATATTATTAGACACATAAAATTGACCAATAGTAAATCAGTAATAATGGAAAAGTTGAACAGACCAATGACAAGTAATAAAATGGAATCAGTAGTAAAAAGTCTCCATCAAAGAAATGCAGAAATGCTCAGGACCAGATGGTTTCATTGCTGAATTCTAACAAACATTTGAAGAAGAACTAATTCTTCTTAAAATATTCCAAAAAATTGGAGAAGATTATCTCCCAAATTCATTGTACAAGGACAAAATTACCTTAATACCAAAACCAGACAAGAACAAAACAAACAAAAAAGCAAAGTACGGGCCCATATTTCTGATAACCATAGATGCAAAAATTTTTACAAAATACTAGCAAACTTAATTTTAACAGTCCATCAAAAATATTATTCACCATGAGCAAGTGAGATTTATTCCAGCAATGCAAATATGATTCAACACATGCAAATCAATAAGTTTGATACATCACATTAGCAGAATGAAGGAAACAAAAAAAAATGATCATTTCAATAGATACTGAAAAAGCATTTGATAAAACATAACACCCTTTCATGATAAAAACTCATAACAAATTAGGTATAGAAGGAATGTACCTCAACATGATAACGGCCATATATAAGAAACTCATAGCAAACCTTGTACTGAATGGGGGAAAGCTAAAAGCTTTCTCTCTAAGATCTAAAATAACGAAGCCCACTTTCACCACTTTTATTCGACACAATACTGAAAGTCTTAGCCATGGCAATCAGGCAAGAGAAATAAATAAAGGGCCTCCAGATTGAAAAGGAAGAAGTCAAATTGTCCCTAATTGTATATATAGGGGACATAATCTAACATATAGAAAACCAGAAAGACTCCACTGAAAAAGAATTAAAACTAATAAACAGATTTAGTATTGTTGCAGCATAAAAAATAAACATACAAAATTCAGTAGTGTTACTATATCCCAATAACAAATTACCTGAAATTGAAATTAAGAAAGCAATCCCTTTTACTGTAGCTAAAAACAAAACAAAAACATAGAAATACAGTTAACTAAGGAAGTGAAACATTTCTATAATGAAAACTATTAAAAAACTGATAAAAATCAATTGAAGCATACATAAGTGGAAAGAGAGCCCATGTTTGTGGATTGGAAGAATTAATATTGTTAAAATATCCATACTACCTAAAGTGATATATAAATTCAATGCAATTTCTCAAAATATGAATGACATTCTTCACAGAAATGGAAAAACACCCTAAAAGTTTTATGAAACCATAAAATAATCCTGAATAGACAAAACAATATTCAGCAAAAATCCAAACCAATGACATTGCAGTACCAAATTCAAAAAGTTCTACAAACTATAGTAACTGAACAGCGCAAAAGAACACCAGACCGTATTCCTCCTATCTCACTATAGCTTTGTACCCATTGACCAATCTCTCACCACCTCCTCCTTCTCCCTAACCTCTCAATTCTCTGGTAACCACTATTTTGTTCTCTACTTCTATGCATAGATTCTACATATGAGAGTGATCATGCAATATTTGTCTTTCTGTACCTGGCTTATTTCTCTTAACATAATTTACTCCTGGTTAATCCATGTTGCCACAAATGATAGAATGTTATTCACTTTTTATGACTGAGTAGTACACCATAGTGTATGTATACCACATTTTGTTCATCCATTTATGTAGTGATGGACATTCACATTGACTCTGTGTCTTGGCTATTGTAAACAGTGCTGTGACAAACATATAAGTGCAGACTGCTCTTCAAAATACTGGTTTCCTTTTGTTTGGAAATCTACCTGGTAATGACATTGTTAGATTATATGATAGTTTTATTTTTAATTTGTTTGAGGAAATTCCAGCCAGGAACTTTGGGAGGCTGAGATAGGCAGATCACTTGAGCCCAGGAGTTCGACACCAGCCAGGACAACATAGCAAAATCCTGTCGCTACAAAAAATACAAAAATTAGCTGGGCATGGTGCTACACCTGTAGTCCCAGCTACTTGGGACGCTGAGGTGGGAGGATAACCTGAGCCAGGAAGGTCAGGGCTGCAGTGATGAGCCCAGATAATGTGGCTGCACTCCAGCCTGGGTGACAGAGTGAGACCTAATCCCAAAACAAAGAAACAAACAACAAGAAAACACAAAACTGTGTGATACCCTACACTCATACCAGAGTAACACAAATAAAGTTGCAACAGTAATAAAACAAATTCAGTTAGATGTTAAAACATTACTCAAAAGGCGTGCAATGATTCTGTTTTGGGTTAGAGACCTAAGAGTTTGGGATGGAGAACTTGGCATAAATGGCTCTCAGCACAGGTGATTGCATCAGGCTTCCAGAAAAGCAAAGGGACGTTGTAAACAAATCTTCCTACCTCAGACCTTTGAGAAAAAGTTAATAATGTCTTATAAGGAAAAGTTACAAAGAACGTATGGGCAAATTAAAGCACACATAAAATTGGGACAAGTCATAAGAGTTTTATGGACATGGGCATGCTGTTTATAGAGCTATTTTTCTTCTTTTCAGCATCAGTTTTGTACTGTGATGAATAAAAATGGTTAAAAGTGTTTGGAGCTTGCAATGTTTACAAAAACCTAGTCCATGGTTTTCTTGCATTCAGTTATTTTTGGGTACTTACTAGAAAAGGAGCTTTGCATGTCATAGCCCAGACCTACTAGGTAGGTATCTCAGGTGGTTGATTCTAGATAGGTGCTCATCTACAACATTACAGGTGAACATTATGCATCTGAAATTTAGGAACCACTGGAGTAGAGACGATGTATAGCCCAGGGAACATAAAAATAGCATCACCCTCATTCTTGCTTTAGGCTTAATTGGAAGGTTAAGCAAAATTGTAATAGTCAAATAAGCATGCTAAAAGAAGCAGATACCTTCCATCATAATCTTTAGCTTTATATTTTAGGATGCAACACCTTCTCCATAGAGTGTCAGCATATTCAAACCACAAAGAATAATGTGATGGAAGGAAGAGGATAAAGGAGAAAGAGGCATATAAGAGAATTATTTATATGATTTAAACTACTGGAATTGTAAAAGTAAATTATTAAGTGATAAAAATGTTACACTAGTACCGAAAAATGCAATTCATTTTTTTCAGGCTATTAGCCTGTAAAAAGAGAAATGAGAGAATATATGAATTATATGATATATTCAGATATGCCTCCACATACATGATAACAAAACCAAATGTTTCTGGGTTCAGCTTCCTCATCTCCATTGGCCCTGATATTAACATCCAAATCCCAGTATCTACTCCCACACTCATTTTTCTCCTTAAAACTAAACTACAGAAACTACTTAGATCTCACTACATCTCTTTGCTGTAAGTAAGCACTGGTAAGAACCAAAAATTTCCAACAGTCTGAGGAGTTAATTTTATCTGGGTCCTATGGGGCCTTTCTTCCTTCCCTTTACTGCAGTCAGTGGCCATCCTCAAACCATCTTCGTTTATTCTATTACAGCATAAGTTTTGACTTCCTTGAGTCCTGTTGCTGAAGTTCAACCATAAGTTATGTATCCCAATCCAAAGCCTTTGATGCATACATACAAACACTAAGTCATCGATTGACTATTCATTGAGGGAAGATGAGGAAGAGGCACAAAATATTAACTCTAAGCCAAATAAATCAAGATTTTCTGGACCCTCATTAGTACTCTGTAAAGGAAGCAAATACCATAGTTTCTTTTCATGATTGTCCAGTATTTTGGAAAGTTTTTAAATATAATAATAACAACAGTTTGTATTTATATAGTGTTTGACAGTTTTGAAAATTCTTTCACGTATTTTTATTTATTAGATTCAAAATAGAACCATGTGAGTCACGCAAGGCATGCATTATAAGAATTTCACAAATAAAGACAATGAATAGAATTTTTTTCTTAATTCATGCAGCTAATAGAAATAATCTGTATTCAAAATAAGATTCCAAATTCAGAAACGTTTCTTGAAATTTATATGTTAAGTGTTGGCTCTTAAGATGAAAATAGAGGTAGTGGTCAAGAGTATAACCATAGTTGAGAAAAAAAAAAATGAGAGTTTGGCAAACATATTCTACTCACTTTCTCTGATATTGTATCAACTGGATTGATTGTTCATTGACCTTGGAAAGCAGTTGTAACACCTTTTTTTTTTTTTCAGGGTATGTCAGTCAAGATGTCCAAGATAAGAATCAGTGAATGAGATATCGTTACCTTTCATGTCTCTGAAACAGAAAATCCACCAAGTAAAATTTTTAGCCCTACAAAATACATTGTACTTGATGTCTATTGGACATTTAAATGAAAACAATAATAGATACTCTACTAAGAAGTCAATATTTTGAAGCTCAGAAGAGATGATGAAGAGTTTCCAGGTTCATGTACACTATCAACAAAATAACAATGTAGGACATTGCAGAGATAAAAACTCACCAATATATAGACTTTAAGGAGTAATCAGGAAAAAAACTAATGAGATTGTTCTAAATGAAAGATATTTTTCTGTTACTAAATGGAGTTTAGGTAATGATACTTTTGAAATGCAATGACTTAAAATTAGAGTATAATTCAAGTGAAGCAGGCAGTTGAGATTCACAAAGCATTTCATACATACAAATCATTTCTTATACTGCTACCTCATCTCAAAAAGAGAAGATAGAATCAAGCCATATGAAAACTGTATAAAACTAGATCAAGAGATCTTTTTTCAGAATGGTATGTATTCAGCAATATGACAGAAATGTATAAACTCAGCAAACTGCTAGCTTTTTGCTTTTTTTGTTTTTGGTTTGTTTGATTTAGTAAGAGTATATGATTTTATTGACAGAAAATTGCAGCACTGAAATATTTTATACTACAGTCTATTTCAGGATCCCTGGAGGTTTAAATAACTTAAAGCCACTCTTTGGAGAATAGCAATTGACCTCTGAACAGGTCATACTTTACAGTGTTATTTACTTCCAAAAGAAATCAGAGCACTGGAAAGATTCCGAAAGTCAATCAGTATTGTAGAAAAATAAAGTCATAATTTGTTCAACAGTTTATACCAATAATCACTGTCAAAATTAGGATATGATTTAGGTTAAATTTCAGCTGAAATACAATTTAAATATAGGGTTCTCAGCTTATATGAAAGCTTACCTGAATCATACATAACCACATTGAAATAACAGAGATCCGTGGGTGTAGTGAACATTATGGAAACAGAATTATTTTGCAAAACATATAAACAGTTTCATAGAGTGAAAATAATATTGCATCTCCGAGATTTTTCACCAAGCCCACTGGCAAATCCAAGCAATCAATTTCTTAACATATGTGACATTTATGGCATGATTTTTGGATGTAGAGTAAGGGGAGCTGGATTGGTATTTGGCAAGTGACATTTCAAAGTAGAAAATTAAATTACAAAGAGGCTAAATGTTGCACCACAGAACCAAAGGGTTTGGCAGGAGCAAAAGCTGTGAAGTCATTTTTCATATATTCTCTAAAGGATCGTTTCACAATTTATGCCGAAAACCCAACATTTCAGTGGTAATTAACAGAAGTTAATCCAGATGACTGTCTGTGGAATAGACTTCATAAACTTACAAAATGTGAATTAACTGTCCATCAGTAAAAAAATAAACTATTGAAGAAGCAGATTCAACATAACTATAAGAGAAGTAGAATTGTTTATTTTACACTGATCAGCTGCAAAGTAATTTCACTTCAGCAAATGTCAAATACGATACACTAACGATAAAAGCTAACATAGAATGTTGGTAATCAACATTTTGTTTCACAATTTTAAAAAGATATTTTACCCAACTTACACGTTGTCTCTGTGCTATCCACCAGAAAGTAAAAAAAAAAAAAGAAATTGTCAAGTTATTTATAATTTAAGCCATGCATGTGGTATTATGTTTTCTAAATTAATGAAGGAAAAAACAGGTTTTGGGTCTACTGGAACCTGACCATACCAAACATAGATATTAATGTATAGTAAAAGTTACATTTAGACCTATGGATGCAGCAGAAATATTTTGTCACATGCGTTGAATAAAAATGCATGCTCCAAGGGAAATTTCTGGCCATCATTTCATGATATCCTAAACCCCTTATTTTCTTCTTAAATCCATATTAATAAAATAGTAAGTTTGTTATGTTTACTTAGATTCTTTCCTTAGGGTTTAAATTCTATGATTCTGCTACTAATTAGCTGACCAATCTTGAGCAAGTCAACTGAATTTCTATGTGTCTTGGATTTCTCAGCTATAAAACAAGTGTATAGGCTTAGACGATTTCCAAGAACACTTCTAGCTTTATGTACTATAAGCTTTTGATTATCGTAACTATCTTAAAACTTCTTGAGAAGTAACATTGTATATAATCATATTTTCAAACTTATTCAATTTCAGAATTTGGAAAGTTACTGATTTTGTGACCGATATGACCTTGATACAACGAAACTTAAATACTGTGATATTTCTAATATCACATATATTCTGATATCATACAAATGTTATAAAATCAAATTTAATATTTGAAGACCTAGGACAAGATTTGTGAATTCTGGAAACAGTTAGGAGATGGCAAGACTCATATTAATTCTTCCTAACACTGATCCTTCTCACCTAGCTCGGTGATTGTTGCTGTTGCCAGCACCCTCCTATGCCTCTAAATAAAAATACTCATTTACTCTATATTTCTCTGTATTCATCCTGTCCTATATATATATCACTCAGCAAATTCTGTCTTTTTTACCTCAATGGTGATGCAAAAATATTCAATATTCTTACCACCACATCTGTAAATTTGTCATCTTTCACTGAACTATCATAATAGAGTAACCTAAATTACCTACCAATCTATTACTAGCTACTACTTTCCTCAAACTTTACACCAAAGTGGATGACACAAATTAACAAATATAATAAATCTGGCCTATTGATGCATTCCATCTGGTTATTGCAAAGTGTATATATGTGCATGTATGCACACAGAGTGTATATGTATGTATGGCATAATAAATATATTTATACTTATTTAAGATGATTTTAAACCATCCAGTTCATCGCAAGTCACACCACTCCCTACTGTATTTTTCCAAGCTGCTTTTCACTTCATAGATGAAAAAGCAAACTGAATGTTGGAATCCCGCTACTTAGAGCTCTCCTGATTTGCAAATCAATACAATTGCATAGGCCATTCCTACTACTTTAATGCACTCACCCAATTTGTCTACCCCTAAAAATCCCATCTGCTTTTCAAAACTCAGCTAATGCATTATATCTGTGGAAACGGTTCCATGAAATTTTTTCAATTGGGACTTTGCCAACCTGTTAATACTTAAGAATTGTCTTTATAACTTGTATGTACTTAATCTATCTTTCTTCAAGCCCCATCATATATTTTTACCTTTCAAAAATCCTGTTTAAATGAAAAAAATAAGCAAATTGAACATAAGGTCACACCCTTTTCATCTCTTAATTCTATCTATAAGCTTATACCTGGTAAATTGTAGATGCTCAATGATGGAATCAAGTAATTTCTCTCTATCGGACTTTCACAAATAGATTTTTTCCTGGTATACCTTGAAATGTACAATGTATTTATAAAACGTAAGTAGGAAGTATAATATGTATATGGAGTTTAATTGCTAAGAAAAATGTTCAAAATTTGATGCTTAGTCTGTAATAAATATCCAATAGGTCCAATAATACATACGTTATATTATATGCATTTTAATATGTATTTGATATAAAATTAACACTTTGAAATTACACATAATAATGACTAGTGGGGGGCGGAGCAAGATGGCCGAATAGGAACAGCTCCAGTCTCCAACTCCCAGCGCGAGCAACACAGAAGACCGGTGATTTCTGCATTTTCAACTGAGGTACTGGGTTCATCTCACTGGGGAGTGCCAGACGATCGGTGCTGGTCAGCTGCTGCAGCCCGACCAGCAAGAGCTGAAGCAGGGCGAGGCATTGCCTCGCCTGGAAAGCGCAAGGGGGAAGGGAATCCCTTTTCCTAGCCAGGGGAACTGAGACACACAACACCTGGAAAATCGGGTAACTCCCACCCCAATACTGCGCTTTAAGCAAACAGGCACACCAGGAGATCATATCCCACACCTGGCCGGGAGGGTCCCACACCCACGGAGCCTCCCTCATTGCTAGCACAGCAGTCTGTGATCTACCGGCAAGGCAGCAGCGAGGCTGGGGGAGGGGCGCCCGCCATAGCTGAGGCTTAAGTAGGTAAACAAAGCTGCTGGGAAGCTCGAACTGGGTGGAGCTCACAGCAGCTCAAGGAAACCTGCCTGTCTCTGTAGACTCCACCTCTGGGGACAGGGCACAGTAAACAATAACAAACGCAGCAGCTCTGCAGACGCAAACGACTCTGTCTGACAGCTTTGAAGAGAGCAGTGGATCTCCCAACACGGAGGTTGAGATCTGAGAAGGGACAGACTCCCTGCTCAAGTGGGTCCCTGACCCCTGAGTAGCCTAACTGGGAGACATCCCCCACTAGGGGCAGTCTGACACCCCACACCTCACAGGGTGGAGTACACCCCTGAGAGGAAGCTTCCAAAGCAAGAATCAGACAGGTACACTCGCTATTCAGAAATATTCTATCTTCTGCAGCCTCTGCTGCTGATACCCAGGCAAACAGGGTCTGGAGTGGACCTCAAGCAATCTCCAACAGACCTACAGCTGAGGGTCCTGACTGTTAGAAGGAAAACTATCAAACAGGAAGGACACCTACACCAAAACCCCATCAGTACATCACCATCATCAAAGACCAGAGGCAGATAAAACCACAAAGATGGGGAAAAAGCAGGGCAGAAAAGCTGGAAATTCAAAAAATAAGAGCGCATCTCCCCCGGCAAAGGAGCACAGCTCATCGCCAGCAACGGATCAAAGCTGGACAGAGAATGACTTCGACGAGATGAGAGAAGAAGGCTTCAGTCCATCAAATTTCTCAGAGCTAAAGGAGGAATTACGTACCCAGCGCAAAGAAACTAAAAATCTTGAAAAAAAAGTGGAAGAATTGATGGCTAGAGTAATTAATGCAGAGAAGCTCATAAATGAAATGAAAGAGACGAAAACCATGACATGAGAAATACGTGACAAATGCACAAGCTTCAGTAACCGACTCGATCAACTGGAAGAAAGAATGTCAGCGATGGAGGATCAAATGAATGAAATGAAGCGAGAAGAGAAACCAAAACAAAAAAGAAGAAAAAGAAATGAACAAAGCCTGCAAGAAGTATGGGATTATGTAAAAAGACCAAATCTACGTCTGATTGGGGTGCCTGAAAGTGAGGGGGAAAATGGAACCAAGTTGGAAAACACTCTTCAGGATATCATCCAGGAGAACTTCCCCAACCTAGTAGGGCAGGCCAACATTCAGATCCAGGAAATACAGAGAACGCCACAAAGATACTCCTCGAGAAGAGCAACTCCAAGACACATAATTGCCAGATTCACCAAAGTTGAAATGAAGGAAAAAATCTTAAGGGCAGCCAGAGAGAAAGGTCGGGTTACCCACAAAGGGAAGCCCATCAGACTAACAGCAGATCTCTCGGCAGAAACTCTTCAAGCCAGAAGAGAGTGGGGGCCAATATTCAACATTCTTAAAGAAAAGAATTTTAAACCCAGAATTTTATATCCAGCCAAACTAAGTTTCATAAGTGAAGGAGAAATAAAATCCTTTACAGATAAGCAAATGCTTAGAGATTTTGTCACCACTAGGCCTTCCTTACAAGAGACCCTGAAGGAAGCACTAAACATGGAAAGGAACAACCGGTACCAGCCATTGCAAAAACATGCCAAAATGTAAAGACCATCAAGGCTAGGAAGAAACTGCATCAACTAACGAGCAAAATAACCAGTTAATATCATAATGGCAGGATCAAGTTCACACATAACAATCTTAACCTTAAATGTAAATGGACTAAATGCTCCAATTAAAAGACACAGACTGGCAAACTGGTTAAAGAGTCAAGACCCATCAGTCTGCTGTATTCAGGAGACCCATCTCACACGCAGAGACATACATAGGCTCAAAATAAAGGGATGGAGGAAGATTTACCAAGCAAATGGAGAACAAAAAAAAGCGGGGGTTGCAATACTAGTCTCTGATAAAACAGACTTTAAACCATCAAAGATCAAAAGAGACAAAGAAGGCCATTACATAATGGTAAAGGGATCAATTCAACAGGAAGAGCTAACTATCCTAAATATATATGCACCCAATACAGGAGCACCCAGATTCATAAAGCAAGTCCTTAGAGACTTACAAAGAGACTTAGACTCCCATACAATAATAATGGGAGACTTCAACACTCCACTGTCAACATTAGACAGATCAACGAGACAGAAAGTTAACAAGGATATCCAGGAATTGAACTCATCTCTGCAGCAAGCAGACCTAATAGACATCTATAGAACTCTCCACCCCAAATCAACAGAATATACATTCTTCTCAGCACCACATCGTACTTACTCCAAAATTGACCACGTAATTGGAAGTAAAGCACTCCTCAGCAAATGTACAAGAACAGAAATTATAACAAACTGTCTCTCAGACCACAGTGCAATCAAACTAGAACTCAGGACTAAGAAACTCAATCAAAACCACTCAACTACATGGAAACTGAACAACCTGCTCCTGAATGACTACTGGGTACATAACGAAATGAAGGCAGAAATAAAGATGTTCTTTGAAACCAATGAGAACAAAGATACAACATACCAGAATCTCTGGGACACATTTAAAGCAGTGTGTAGAGGGAAATTTATAGCACTAAATGCCCACAAGAGAAAGCAGGAAAGATCTAAAATTGACACTCTAACATCACGATTAAAAGAACTAGAGAAGCAAGAGCAAACACATTCGAAAGCTAGCAGAAGGCAAGAAATAACTAAGATCAGAGCAGAACTGAAGGAGATAGAGACACAAAAAACCCTCCAAAAAATCAATGAATCCAGGAGTTGGTTTTTTGAAAAGATCAACAAAATTGACAGACCACTAGCAAGACTAATAAAGAAGAAAAGAGAGAAGAATCAAATCGACGCAATTAAAAATGATAAAGGGGATATCACCACCGACCCCACAGAAATACAAACTACCATCAGAGAATACTATAAACACCTCTACGCAAATAAACTGGAAAATCTAGAAGAAATGGATAATTTCCTGGACACTTACACTCTTCCAAGACTAAACCAGGAAGAAGTTGAATCCCTGAATAGACCAATAGCAGGCTCTGAAATTGAGGCAATAATTAATAGCCTACCAACCAAAAAAAGTCCAGGACCAGATGGATTCACAGCTGAATTCTACCAGAGGTACAAGGAGGAGCTGGTACCATTCCTTCTGAAACTATTCCAATCAGTAGAAAAAGAGGGAATCCTCCCTAACTCATTTTATGAGGCCAACATCATCCTGATACCAAAGCCTTGCAGAGACACAACAAAAAAAGAGAATTTTAGACCAATATCCCTGATGAACATCGATGCAAAAATCCTCAATAAAATACTGGCAAACCGGATTCAGCAACACATCAAAAAGCTTATCCACCATGATCAAGTGGGCTTCATCCCTGGGATGCAAGGCTGGTTCAACATTCGCAAATCAATAAACATAATCCAGCATATAAACAGAACCAAAGACAAGAACCACATGATTATCTCAATAGATGCAGAAAAGGCTTTTGACAAAATTCAACAGCCCTTCATGCTAAAAACGCTCAATAAATTCGGTATTGATGGAACATACCTCAAAATAATAAGAGCTGTTTATGACAAACCCACAGCCAATATCATACTGAACGGGCAAAAACTGGAAAAATTCCCTTTGAAAACTGGCACAAGACAGGGATGCCCTCTCTCACCACTCCTATTCAACATTGTGTTGGAAGTTCTGGCTAGGGCAATCAGGCAAGTGAAAGAAATCAAGGGGATTCAGTTAGGAAAAGAAGAAGTCAAATTGTCCCTGTTTGCAGATGACATGATTGTATATTTAGAAAACCCCATTGTCTCAGCCCAAAATCTCCTTAAGCTGATAAGCAACTTCAGCAAAGTCTCAGGATACAAAATTAATGTGCAAAAATCACAAGCATTCTTATACACCAGTAACAGACAAACAGAGAGCCAAATCAGGAATGAACTTCCATTCACAATTGCTTCAAAGAGAATAAAATACCTAGGAATCCAACTTTCAAGGGATGTAAAGGACCTCTTCAAGGAGAACTACAAACCACTGCTCAGTGAAATCAAAGAGGACACAAACAAATGGAAGAACATACCATGCTCATGGATAGGAAGAATCAATATCGTGAAAATGGCCATACTGCCCAAGGTAATTTATAGATTCAATGCCATCCCCATCAAGCTACCAATGACTTTCTTCACAGAATTGGAAAAAACTGCTTTAAAGTTCATATGGAACCAAAAAAGAGCCCGCATCTCCAAGACAATCCTAAGTCAAAAGAACAAAGCTGGAGGCATCACGCTACCTGACTTCAAACTATACTACAAGGCTACAGTAACCAAAACAGCATGGTACTGGTACCAAAACAGAGATATAGACCAATGGAACAGAACAGAATCCTCAGAAATAATACCACAGATCTACAGCCATCTGATCTTTGACAAACCTGAGAGAAACAAGAAATGGGGAAAGGATTCCCTATTTAATAAATGGTGCTGGGAAAATTGGCTAGCCATAAGTAGAAAGCTGAAACTGGATCCTTTCCTTACTCCTTATACGAAAATTAATTCAAGATGGATTAGAGACTTAAATGTTAGACCTAATACCATAAAAATCCTAGAGGAAAACCTAGGTAGTACCATTCAGGACATAGGCATAGGCAAAGACTTCATGTCTAAAACACCAAAAGCAACGGCAGCAAAAGCCAAAATTGACAAATGGGATCTCATTAAACTAAAGAGCTTCTGCACAGCAAAAGAAACTACCATCAGAGTGAACAGGCAACCTACAGAATGGGAGAACATTTTTGCAATCTACTCATCTGACAAAGGGCTAATATCCAGAACCTACAAAGAACTCAAACAAATTTACAAGAAAAAAACAAACAACCCCATCAAAAAGTGGGCAAAGGATATGAACAGACATTTCTCAAAAGAAGACATTCATACAGCCAACAGACACATGAAAAAATGCTCATCATCACTGGCCATCAGAGAAATGCAAATCAAAACCACAATGAGATACCATCTCACACCAGTCAGAATGGCGATCATTAAAAAGTCAGGAAACAACAGGTGCTGGAGAGGATGTGGAGAAATAGGAACACTTTTACACTGTTGGTGGGATTGTAAACTAGTTCAACCATTATGGAAAACAGTATGGCGATTCCTCAAGGATCTAGAACTAGATGTACCATATGACCCAGCCATCCCATTACTGGGTATATACCCAAAGGATTATAAATTATGCTGCTATAAAGACACATGCACACGTATGTTTATTGCAGCACTATTCACAATAGCAAAGACTTGGAATCAACCCAAATGTCCATCAGTGACAGATTGGATTAAGAAAATGTGGCACATATACACCATGGAATACTATGCAGCCATAAAAAAGGATGAGTTTGTGTCCTTTGTAGGGACATGGATGCAGCTGGAAACCATCATTCTTAGCAAACTATCACAAGAACAGAAAACCAAACACCGCATGTTCTCACTCATAGGCGGGAACTGAACAATGAGATCACTTGGACTCAGGAAGGGGAACATCACACACCGGGGCCTATCACGGGGAGGGGGGAGTGGGGAGGGACTGCATTGGGAGTTATACCTAATGTAAATGACGAGTTGATGGGTGCAGCACACCAACATGGCACAAGTATACATATGTAGCAAACCTGCACGTTGTGCACATGTACCCTACAACTTAAAGTTTAATAATAATAGATAAATTAAAAAATAATAATAATAATAATGACTAGTGATCATTGAATGACATTTTACTCTTTGTTCTCAATCCTCCATTGACAACTTCTCTTTCAGAACAAACACCAAAGTCCTTTCCATGTCAGTAAGCCTCCCACATTCCAAACATCTTTGGCTTCATCATCTGTCTTTCTCCTTTCCTCTCAAGCCACACTGGACTCTTTGACCTCCCTTCAGTTTACCAAGGACATCAACACCTCCTTGTCTTTGAGTTTGCTCTTCTTGGTTACTTGATAGCCCCACGGCTCCTTCACCTTGCATTACATCTCTGCTCAAATAACCTCTTATGTGAGAGGCCTTCTCAGAATATTCTGTATAAAATGGCATCCCTCATACCATTGTGATCTATCCTCCTAGGCTAGTTCTTCCTAGTACTTATCATAATTTGACATATTATGTATATGTGTGTTACTTTGAGATCTGAGTCCCTTAACAGAACATTACCTTCTCAAGATGATCACTTTGTTTCACTTCTTGTCAGGCACGTAGTAGGTGCTGAGAAGACATTGATTCAATATATGAGGAGTTCACATAAACTTAACACTTCATGGAGCTCATTTTGGAAACTACAGCTCTAAACCATTTTCTTTTTTCCTTTTTTCAAATGTATACATAATAATTGTACTATTCAGCCAATCTTGTCATTTGTGACTACATGGATGATCCTGGAGGACGTTAAGTGAAATAAACCGGGAACAGAAAATCAAATATTGCATAGTCTCACTCTGATGTGGATCTAAGCTTTTTCTGAAACTAATAAAACAATTTCAACCTTATCTTATTTAGTCATATTTCCACTAAACAAAACTGTCCATTCTGGCAAAATAGTTGTACATAATCCATATGCAACATGATTTGGATAAATAAATGTAAATGTGTATAAAAATCTTATTTAAACTTTGAAAATATTTGAAACTTTGCTAAATCTTTCAACCATACCAATATTTATTCATATAAAAATATAATCTAACTATCCCACAAAAGCCAAAGAGCTTGATTGTTTAATATATAATTTAGCAATATTTTTTAAAGTATAAATACTCTTTTCAATCTTAGTGTTACTAATAAGCCCTACTATGGGCAGATTCACTTTAAGTAGTTATGTTCTGAAATCTTTGTAGACATTTATGCTTTTATGATTAGAATAAAGCTTCTGAGCATTTAACTATTTTTGAATATTCACAGTCTTTTTACCATAAATTACTCTCTCAAAAGAGTTTAATTGGAATAGATTTTAACTACCAAATGTCATAGAATGGAATAATTTAGGGGCTCATTTGTACCCTTAAATACATTTTCCCTCATTATGTCCTCTATTTGATGTTGCATTAAGCTAGAGAAAAGGTGAATCAGACATGCCATTAAGATTGCTGCAGCTTAAATATCAGTACAGTGGATAAGAAAGGTATTACTCAAATGTGTCAAAATGGAACCCAACCATGCCTGATTTTAATAAGTCCATTATAAGCAGTATTGATTAAGAATGCTTGTCAATCATTAGAAGACATTTTACAGAGATATTTAATGTGTTAGAATATTTCAAGATATGAACAATTGAAATAAGCTGTCAGCATATGTTTAAATGACAATCAACCAACTATTGTTTATTGAATAAAAGCACTGAATTAAAGACCACTAGAAATATAAAGACAAATGAATATAATCTTTCTCTAAAGGACTCAGAATTTCAGTTGGGATGAAGGATAGTCATACTCATGTAAGTTATCTATGCTGGTCCTCAGTTTCATTTGTTGTAAATATGAAGCTAGTCTAGCCAATGCATCAGCTCCCTTTTTTGGCTTTCCCTTTCTCTTTCCTTTAAATGTACTTTTTAAATTTCTGTACTTGAGCAATAATAATAAAATTATAAAGAAGTGGGAATTTTCTTAAAAATGTGTAGGTAACACCATTTATTAGTTTCTAATATAGGTTTCCATGCAATTTGTATATGTAAAGCAAGCAAATATGAATGCACACTCTTTTTTAATACAAGAGGTCTCATACTATATAAACTGTATTTTACCTTGAAATTTTCAATTAGAAATGTCCTAGAAATACAATGGTTTGCCATTTTTTCTATAGCTGCATAGTATTTCAAAGTTTTTATTTAACCAATCTTTGATAAATGGATACTTAGGGTTTTTTAGTTTGTTTCCTTTTTCCCCTTAACTGCTTGCTGTAACAATGTTGCAGTGAATATTTGAATGCTTATCAATCATCTCCCATAGTCATGTATATGTACATGATGTGTTCCCAGAAGTAGAAAAGCCAAATGCAAATGTAATGTTGCTGTAGAGTTGATATATTTCATTTCCACCAGCAACCCACAGGAGTTTAAGTCCTTCCTAAACTGAAATTCTACGTGTTTCTTGAAAAACAATACAAAACTAGAGTTATCATCGTTCAAACAAAATACACTTATAAGCAAAATGTATTGTTCCCTTTTTATAGAGACACAATGGCATAAAAGGTACATTTTATCATAGAAACTATTTTGGTTGTTGTCATGAAAGGTAGAAGGAGACTTTCTTTTCAATGGAAGACAAGGCTCATCTTTTATCCTAAGGTGTTTTCTCTGTGTTTTTGCATGTGAAATCATCTCCTAGCACCTTTGCCATCCAGCTAATCATCCTTTTGTCCCCTTAGTGATTTTGCACAGTCCAAAATAAACCTTTTTATCCTGGTTCCTCTCTGTGACGTTTCTGAGATCTGTCAAGATCCCACCAAATAAGAATGATTTTCTGTCCAGGTGGATAAGTGATCATGAACCCTAAAATGTGACTTTACAAAAACCATTTTAGAGTTATTCTGTTGCAAACCATTGTCAGGCACATTATCTCATTATCAAGAGCTCTGAACATTCTATACTTTTATCTGACTACATTTGTGAATGACAGGAAAACCTAGACCCAGCAACTGTAGAAAAGGGTATCTCAGAGAGATTAGTAAAGCCAGTCAGATGATGGGAAGTAAATTGCCTTGGTCAGAGCTACATAAGTTAAATTGTTACACTGTTCTTCTATAGTTTCATTTAGAAAAATCACAATTTTTTTTCACTTAAGACAAGGAATTTGGAGATATTTTTATTTTACTTAATTAACTGAGAGCTAGACTTCATAGTCCCTGAAAAGAAAGGAAAAAGGGCATCAGATTCATTTTCCATACAAGTCTATGTTCCTCTGGAATATGTCTTCCTTAAACCTACGTTGTTTGCACAGGGCTGGCACCTCCCTGCTCTTTTCAAGAGAACTGAACTCTATTTTCCCTTAGTTGGAAAGAATTCCCATTTAGTTCTGAATCATTTAGAAGCATTAGAAATATCACATGGTCAGTCTATAAAGAATAATGAATCTCTACTTATTCAAAGGGTCAAGGATATGAATATAGTGTTCTAGTATTTTGTATATTCTGGTGTACCTTGGATATATCCCCAGAAACTTAGAAGGTATTATTTGTACCATTTTAAATATAATAGAAATAAAGGCGAGGGAGATAAATTAACTTCTAAAAATTAAACACCTGGTAAGTAGCAGCATTGGATTTAAAACCTGGCTGTTTTGGATATGCAAGTAGAAAGCTGTCTCAAATTTCATTTTATATGCATATACAGTTGATTCTCATTATTCATGGTAATTTTGTTTTATAAAATCAATGCAAATACTGAAATAGGGAACACTGAATCATTACTCCTGGAAGAAATACATGATGAGGTTCCCATAAGCATCTAGCCACAACATTTTATCAACAAACCAATAACTTAATTTTATATGTATTTCTACTTAAAGATACCTTATTTAATATATATTGTTAATTCATTAACATTGAATTTGCAGCAAACAGCACTATAACTCATGCCTGATGAACTTTATTAACATACATATAAATGCTCCTCAACTTATAAAGGAGTTATATCCAGATAAAGCCATGGTAAGTCAAAAGTATAAGTGGAAATTGCATTTAATATTCTAATAAACCCATTGTAAGGTAAACTGTTGTAAACTGGGAAGCATGTGTATTTTTTCCACAAGGAACATCAAAGGCTTCTTGAACTTAGGAACACTGGAAAAAACTTCAACACTATGTTTTGGGGCCGCATGAAACAAAACCACCTAAAAAAGAAAATACCCACAAAATGTGGCACTAAATAGATTATAAAAAGACACATTTTTATATCAGTACAAGAGCCGATGTGAAAGAGAGAGCATCACTTTGCTCAACCTCAGCTGGGAATATATTCCTTAGGCAACTCACTCAAAAATTTTCCTACTCTACGTGCATGTTAGTGAATAACATAAAATCACTGTGAATATTGATTTTTGGGTTACAAATAAATGTTATTGAGTATCAGAATTCACAAACACAGAATCTATTAATAACAAGGAGAAAATATGCACACAAACGTGTTTGTGTGTTTAGGTATTGATTTGAATCCTCTGTTCCTTAATCTATGTGAGAAGAAAGAATACAAGTATGCTCATGCATCACTTAATGACAGGCATACATTCAAAAAGTGTGTGTTTTTAAGCAATTTCATGGTTGTGCAAACATGGAGTATATTTACACAGATCTAGATGGTATCGCCTACGACACATCTGGACTATGTGGTATAGCCATTAGCATCTGATGAGAGAATAGTCGTGGTCCCTCATTGACCAAAACGCCATTATATGGTGCATGACTGTATTAGTATTAGTATTAAAACTGGTGTTTGAAGGGCCCCCAAATTAGCACCTTTCTCACAAAGGAGTGTGGAAGTGATTAAAAGAGCAAGACAACAGGAAAATAAAGATTAAAATACCATGATTAGTGACAAACCCTTAATTGGAGGAGATGGTTTAATTCAATGCAAAAATGGACTATCTAATACTCAAACTCTAAGTTAGACTACCAGCTCAGCCACGAAACACATGCTCAAATGGCAGCCAGGCCTTGAAAAACATATAGCATGAAGGTACAAACCAAAGGGGTGCTCCAGAGTCAAGAGAATGAGTGAGGGAACAGTCACATACTGACTTGAAGCAGTAACATGTGTCTCTTTATTTCAGAAACAAACATCAGATGCAATAAGCTAGTATTCCTGATATCAACTAATAATTCTTGTTTTCTAGGATTCTACTAAGGCATAAACTTATGCTGCATAATGCTCAACATAATTCTGAGACACCCATACCAAAATCCCATTTCACAGCTGAGTAAATTGATAGAGAGGTTAAAAATTTTTACCCCAATTTCACTATGAAATTGTATAGAAGTTGAATCTTTATAAAGACCAGTGAGGCTCAGAAGTCCATAGGCAGAGCTGCTTTGAAGATAATCCTGTAAAAATCCATCCACTTGCTAAAATCAAACACAAATGTAATGAAATATGAATATGACTTCTAGGCTCATTCAATCTGTGAATGTCCAGCTTGGTTTATTTAAATTCCTCACAGTGGTACTTCTGTGTTCTGTGTTCACTGATATCAAATGACGTGTGAATTTCCACATCATTTTCTCACTCCATTTTCTAACTGACATTTATATTTTAGTCTAGGCCAGATAGACCAGAATTAGAAATTAAGAAGTCATAGTTCTTCAAACACACTATTAAGTATTATTTAACTTGATAGTGATAGGATATTCCCAGAAAGGTATAAGTCAAATTCATTTTCATTCAAGAAATAATTATTGTGTGCGTTGTTTTAGTATACTCCACTGCCCTAATAGTTTTACTTCTCCATTGATTGTTCTCTGAAGTACATCTCTTGAGTAATTTGGTAGACCAACGTCTTTAAAATCCTTTTAATGCTATCAAGTTTCTACCTAGGAAGTAGATTCATTTAAATCACTGTCATGATATCTTCCCTTACCTCCAGAAATATTCAGCCATTCTATGATTCTTGAGTGTTATAAAATGTACATGTATTTTAACTATCTATATGTACATATAAAACACATATATACTCATACACATATATTTTGCATGTTTTCAAAAATTATCTGAGCATGGGTCGTTGATTATCTCATTGAAAATACAAATAAATTCAGAGTGGGCATGGTGGCTCACACCTGTAGTGCCAACAATTCCAGAGGGTGAGGCAGAAATATCACTTGAGCCAGAGACTGAGGCTACAGTGAGCTATAATCATGCTACTACACTCCAGTGTGAACAACAGAAAAAATTCTGTTTCTAAAAAAAATTTAAGTTCCAATTTTTAGCAACAGGTATGCCTTATTATTTTTTATACTTCTCACCATGACTGTTAGGTAGAAAAAAACAATGAAAAGAAATGCATGGGGAAAAGGAGAGGGTCTGGACTAGTGACTTGGGTGCAATACTACCAAGGCTTAATTGTTCATTTAGTAGTGCTAATTCCCTTTTCAAAGAGCCCTTCTGTCTCAGATACCCCAGTACAGCAGTTATAGAATAAGAAAGATTGCTGAAAATACATCTCTAAAATACTAGAGCTATCGTACCTTAGGGTTTAAGTGTGGGTCACCAGCACTGCAATTATTATTATTATTATTATTAGAGACTGAGTCTCGCTCTGTCACCAGACTGGAGTGCAGTGGTGTGATCTCGGCTCACTGCAACCTTTGCCTCCCAGGTTCAAGCAATTCTCCTGCCTCAGCCTCCCGAGTAGCTGGAACTACAGGCACATGCCACCACACCCAGCTAATTTTTATATTTTTAGTAGAGACAGGGTTTCACCATGTTGGTCAGGATGGTCTCGATCTCTTGACTTTGTGATCCACCCACCTCAGCCTCCCAATATGCTGGGATTATAGGCATGAACCGCTGCACACGGCCCACCATTGCAATCTTTAGGGTGTTGCTATCCAGGTCATCATAATAGCTGTGAACCGAGAGCTGTCCTACACTTAACCGCTAAACTAGACTTACCAATTTAGAATTACCAGTAAGGTTGTCCTTGTTGTACCAGCTCCAATAAGGAATTCAATGGCAACAAAGAAGGAAAGACAAAAGTAACTTATTTCCCTCTCTGGTTTTGGATTCACTTGTTAGGAAGTTGGGGGCATGCCTGTGAACTAAGTGAAATGACAGGGGCTACTTTAGTGTGCTAGGGCTGCCATAACAAAATACCATAGACTGGGTGGCTTAAACAAAGAGGTTCATTTTCTCACAGTTCTGGATAAGGTACTAAATAGTTCAACACCTTGATTTTGGGTAAACACAAACATTCAGTCTTTAAAAGAGGTTACGTTATGGATCAGGAAGGATGCTTGAAGAAGAAGGTACAAGATTTCCTAATCGGTTGGAGCAATGGTGACAACAACAGTTAACGAGAGAAATCAAAGTTATGACAGTATTTGTATGGCAGGCAGGTAGTATGGGTCCTGCTACCTACATATCTATAAAAAGAAAACAAAACTGTTATTGACACAGTAAGTTCCTTTAGCTGTTACAGTCGTAGATATAGAATCCTTTGAGTAGTAATCTGATGTTTTGGTTTGTATTGAGCTTTTTTAAAAATCAAAGTTATAAGTAGATTCTAACTAAGGATGACATAGTACATTAATAAAATATTGCAACATACATCTTAGTAAAAACATACTGAAAGCCAAAGGATTCTAAACAAGAAAAAGTTCGTGATTATTTTTAACACAATTTTTTTCTAGTGTTTACCTTGTCAATGTAGCATGACATAAAATAGACTTACATAATGAAGGACATCAACTTTAGAAGTCTTATGGTAATGTTCTTACCAGCTAATGAATTTACATGTAGACCTTCGGCATTTTTCTTGTTCTCCATATAATCTTTTCATTCCCAATTGCCATAAACAATGTCATCAGCAATTTTATCCTTTGAAGAGCATTTCTGTTTCCCTGGGATGTGGTGGAAACATAGGAACACTACCCCCTAGGAAAGGTGGCAAACCCCTGAAAGACAAGAATGAATAAAACAATGTCAAAAGAGAAGAAGTATAAAATCAATCATACTTTTCATAAAAATCTGTAGATTTATAAAGTATATAAGGTTTAGATATATGTAAATCAATAGAAATATCTAAACTATTAAATATATACAAATCTATTTCATAATATTTAAATTTAAAACTCTCCATTAGGCTTCATATAACCTAATATCCTCTATATAGTCATTAAAGTAAGGCCATATGATTTGTTTTTGAGAAGTAAAGGAATAGTGGAAAACATAATAATTGAAACATTATTTAAGGTGCCAATAAGACAGCCAGCCATGTCAATCTGTTTTTAAAAAAATCATCACATATACGTGTGTGTGTGTGTGTTTATATATATATATATCTCTCCAACTTTTTTCTCTAATTTATGTAATACTATATTGTCAGCAGCATACTTTATGGAATTAGTAAAATGTAGAAATTTAATAATTACTAGAATAGAAGCAGAAATTTAAATTTCATATAATTACTGGAAGTTATAACTTATATTTTATACCTTTCTCACAAAAATTTTACTAAATGAAGCAATCATATTACAGAATTTGCTTTTCATATGCTTCAACTTCATTAAGTCTTCATATGTGTATCCTGCTGTGGAATCATGTTAAAATTTGTATATTTTTCATTGTTGCCATAAATGACATTTGATATATCTAAAGAACTGCTGTATATTCTGTGATACGAATGCAAGCAAGTTTAGAATGCAAAGGAACACTTCCATTTCACCTGATTTGGGATAAATTTAAAAAAATATTTTCCAAGTGGTTTTGCAGTTTAATATACACTGATCATAATGCAGAAGGTATGATTCAGCTAGCTTTGGTGTTTCTGAGGTGCAAAACAACCCAAACAAAACAAAACCAAAACAGAAACCACACCCTTACAGTTATCCATTGTAATATTGATCATAGTTCAGTGAGGTCAGAATTGTTGACAGGTCAAACTTGCAAAAGTTGACTATACATTATATTTAGAGATAGATAAATAATTTTTAAATTTTAAATATAGATATATAATTGTGATGGAAGTCTACTCAAATGGCTTCCAGTGATCCCTGCCTCTGAGTGTACCCTTGGGTAATCACTAGGTGAGTATGGGCTGGACCTGGTGATATGGTTTGGCTCTGTATCCTCACTCAAATCTCATGTTGAATTGTAATCCCCATGAGTTAGGGAAGGGACCTGGTGGAGGTGATTGGATCATGGGGGTGGTTTTTCCCTTTGCTGTTCTCATAACACTGAGTGAGTTCTCATAAGATCTGATGGTTTAAAAGTGTGTGGCTGTTCCCCCTTCATTTTTTCTCTCTCCTGCCACCACCTAAGATGTGCCTCTTCCCCTTCTGCTGTTACTGTAAGTTTCCTGAGGTCTCCACAGCCATGTGGAACTGTGAGGCAATTAAACCTCTTTTTTATAAACTAACCAGTCTCAGGTAGTTTTTTATAGCAGTGTGAAAATGGACTCATACACCCAGTGCCTTGCATCTAATAAACAGAATACTGCAAAAGTGTTGTGATGCCACTTCTTAGATTAGATTACAAAAGACTATGACTTCTATCTTGCTGGAGTTTCTCTTGCTCATTGTGATGAAGCCAGTTGCTGTGTTTTGGTCTGTCCTATGAAGAGGCCCAAGTGGCAAGTAAATGAGAAAAGCTTCCATCAGTGGCCAGCAAGGAACTTGGTCCAACAGCCTGCAAGATACAATCCTGTCAACAACCATCTAGAGAGCTTGAAAGCTGATCCTGCCCCTACAGAATTTTGAGATGACTGTGGCAGCCAAAAGTTTGATTGTAGCCTTGTGGGAGACCCTGAAACCAAAGACCCATGCAAGTATGTCACATCTAGATTCCTGATCCACAGAACCTGTGAAAAATACATGTGTGATATTTGAAGCTGCTAAATCATAGATAACTTGTTATGTAGCAATAAATAATATAATAACTAAAATAATGATGTTTTACTTTAGAATCACCTAATTCTAATTCTTTAGGGCAAAAACCATTTTATATTACATAATATGGTTACATGCTGTTGTTTCAATGTTCCCTTTTCTCTAGCCTTTTGTTACCATATCTGACAAATAAGAATGCCAAGAAAGAATATCTCTAAGATTATTTACAGGTCTAAATTTTTATCTTATTTACATAATTCCACTACTAAATTCACACATAGTTTTGATGGCAAAATAGAAAATAAGGTTTGTAAAGATTACATGACATATGCATGAAAAAGTACCTAGCTCAGTGTCATCCACTGGTAAAATACTCAGAAGGTATGAGGAAACTGATGTTTTCCACAGGATGGAATATGGAGACAGCAAGCCTGGGGGTCCAGTTTAGCTGCTATTTCTTGGTCAGTTTGGACTTATCAAATGGGGTAGAGAAGAACAATTGGGGGCTAAGGTTTTGATACATCCAGTGGAAAATTTTCAGCCCTTCAGCGTCTTTCACACAGTTTATTTTGGATTTACTTTTTTTTAATGTTTTTTTGTAAGATCAATTCTTAAACTTTCTGTAGGAAAATGTTTAGAATGTCAGAATAAAAATGAAAGTGTGAAATACATATTCACAGCTTTCCATTTTCAAGTTTAATAAGTACATGCTTTTAACAGGGATACAAGTTGAAAAACTGAAAGGGTGGGTGAAAGATGATGAGGAAGTAGCTGCTTTGTTTCATTTTTATATTATAAAATTCAAAACTTTAGAAGCACTAGTATTAATGGCTTTCGTGACTTATCAGATACACATTGACCACAGTCCCTCTATAGGATAGTCATGCGAAAAAAGAATTTTGTAACATGATTTTACTAAAGATGGCTGAAAATTCTTTGTTCCTCCCATTGAGAATCATAGGGAAAATGTACCTCCCTTGGTATCAAGATTGGACTAATTAATTAGCTTGGCAAATGGAATATGGCAAAGTGATATTCTGGGATTTCCAAAGCAAAGAAGACATTTAGCTTCCATCAAGACCTCTTGTAATGCATGCTCTGGGCAAAGCCAACAACCATGTAAGAAGTTTAGCTACCTTGAGACCACCACATTGGAGAGAACAGATGTAGGTCAACAGTGTGAGCTACATCCAGCTTTTTAGCTATCCCCATCAGGTGCCAGACATGTGAGTTAAGCCACATAGGACCCTATATACCAGCCCTATCCTGGCTGAGTATCATTGCATGACACCATGAGAAACAGAAGAAATACCAAGCTGAACTCTTCCCCAATTCTTAGCAAACTATATCAAAGGATTGCTGCTTTAAGCTATTTAATTTTGGGAATAGATTTTTTTTACACAGCAATCAATAACAGAAAATATCATCATATTCACCTAATGTTTGACGTCTAACCAGATGTGTGGTAGCCTCTAAGTGTCATAAAATACTTTGCAGCCTTATCTAGAATTGACAATTTAGGTCCCAAATGAGATGGTACAAAGCTGTCATTGGAGACCCCTAGAAAAATCAGAAAGAAAAATAACAATAAAACAGACATGGGGGATGTTCATATTAGAAGCATATGGTGTAACTTTATTGAAATTCTCTATTTCTGCTTGAGTTGCTATAACAAATATAAAAATGAATAGGTAAACATGGATATGTGTAAATGTGTATATGTATAAACACATAAATATATCCCTATATAGAGAATGTATAATATATATTTATATATAAAAGTACTGATTTAAAGAAAACTTCCATTTATTATTTTATGTAGAACAATTACATTGAATAAAATTTACCAATTTATTACAGTAAAGCTTGTAATGATCACAGTAGACAAAACTAGGTAAATAATGTCTCCAAAAAGACCCATAATGCTTTATGTAGCACACACTTTAACACAGAAATAATTACTTACCTCCCATACCAAAACAACAACAACAAAATCTTTAATTAGGTTAATATTGAAAACAGAAAAGTGATAGCTTGACTAAAAATTTCCTACTTAATTTCTTCCTCAAAACCCCAAAGTAATAAATGCTGTCTTATACACTGAGCAGGACTCTAAGGTAGAAATCTCCAACAGATAACACCCTATTGGTAGTTTCCCATACGTTGTAGAAACATGGTTTTCAGCAAAAGGAAAGGAAAACTGGTTCCATATAGAAGATTTTAATGAGAAGCATCCATCTGGCTGTTGCCTCAGCCATAGTTCTTCTAAGAGGCAAACACTGTTTCATTTTTCAAGTCTTCTTATGTTTACTTCCAAATCCTCTGTTATCAAGTTTATACTGTTACTTCATAATTTAGATTCATTAGATACCAATAAAATTTGAATATTTTCTGTTGAGATTTTTCTAACATTCAGCTGTGAGATACTGATTTAGTTCACTTATACCGCCCCATTCCGTTTCCTCTCTCCTTGATTATTCTTAGTTTCTTAATTCTATTATTAAAACTCAAGCTTCACAATTAATCTTTCTGCCCTTCCAAAACAGTATTGCATTTTTAATACAAAATACTTACAAAATCCCAATTTACTCACTTCTGATAATCAACATAATATTAAATATTTTTTGTGAAGCTATATCAGTTTTACAATTAGAGTTTTTACATACACTTAAAATCGTTCAAAAAAAAGTAATGATATAAATTTTCCAACACATACTGATCAAATATATCTATTTTCATCTGGACTGTTCGCTTTTGCACCCCAGGTGTAAATTTTTCAGTGGTGCTTTTGGCATACACTTTTCAGAAGAGTCATATAGAAAAAAATAATAAAAGAGATTCTACACTAAAAAAAATTCATTGATATGTCTTGTTAAAATACTGGCTTCTCAAATCCCAGAGGCTCACACCTCCTGGTGTGATACTTTGTCTCCACCTGTGTGAATCAGCATGATACCTCAGCACAGGAAATCTATAACATAATGCTCACTAAATGCCTTCAGGAAGGGAAATGTTAACACCAAAAAAGGCCTGTTTTTGTTACAAAAAATATTTGAAATGTGCTTAGGTAGTTATCCTCCAATTATTATAGCAATTAATAATAGATTAAAAGGATTTACTATCTTTGGAAAACTAAATAGTATGTATTACAAGCTTGGCACAGTAAGAAGTTTTTTGTTCCCTTCTCCAATTTCCTTGTTTGCTGACCCAGAAAAACTTCCAGGAAACCTTAACTGTAAAGAGACATTCTGCTTTCTCTTTCAGTTTAAAGGCAGATGTCTACTTTTGAATAAAGATCATGCTATATTCAGATTCTATTCAATAGTTAATAATTTTCCTTTTATTGCAAAAGAAAATCAAATATGTTTCTACTTATTTCTCACAAAATGAAGGTAAAACTTCATTATCAAATTGTCTTTCTGAAGTGCCTAATGTCCAATTGAAGACACTGTCTTCTTGGAGATGACATGGCACTTAATTTCTCAGCTGTCTGTTGTAAAACATTTGTTGTTTCTTCTCTGTTTTAGATTTTGTAGCATAACCTTTCCTTGGTTGCCTTTGTTACATTACAGTTTTAGGTAAGTTTTACAAACAAAAGAATTTCTAGGTTTTAATCAGCTTGAAACTTTAGTTTCTGCCAATAACACAAATTAGATGTCCTGAAAATATTCTCAATAAAGGCACCAAAATAAGCTGAATAAAATAGAATAAACAAACTTTAAATATGTAACCAAGATTACAAGTCATTAAAGTAATTCTGTTCAAGGGAGGAACCACAAAAATTCCAAAAGATGCCAAACAAAGACAGAGAAAACCCCACCCTCCAACACATAATTCTGAAACTATAGAACACAAAAGATATCAAGGAGAACTTAAATGCAGCTAGAGAGAAAGAGAAGATAACTAGGAGTAATAGCAGGCTTCTGAAGAGTCATTTTCAGAAGAAAACTAAATAATATATTTCAAATTATGAGAAAAAATTTAAAAAACTATAATTTTATACATAGCTAAGGTATTATTTTAGGACAAAACCAATATACAGACATTTTCCGAGAGGCAAAATTCAAGTCTCAGACAAATCTCAAAGATGTCTTTCAGGACAAAGGAAATTATGTTTGGAAGGATAAAGATAAAATACAAGAAATAACAACACCAAGAAAATTGTAAACATATAGCTAAAAATATAAAACATAGATTTAAAAATAACAAACAATAGTCAATTTGAATGTAAATATAAGAGAAAAATAAAATGTTGGGCAATGAAAATGAATAAATAATTTTAAACGCTTTAAGATTCTTGTATAGTTTTATTGGAAGGTATAGGTATTTATTTTACGTTGTGTTTTATTATCTATGTAAAATGTTAGGAATTGTATGAAAAAATTATGGATTAAATTTATGCTGTAAATGAAAAGGTTTTAAAATTAAATACATAAGTCATCAACTTAAGAAATGAAAACAACAAAATAAGCTGAAATAATGAAAATAAAAATAAAAAGAGGGGAAGTTAATTAATATACATTTTTTTAAACAGGACAAATTCAAAGGTAAGGTATTCGTAAAACTTAATAGAAGAGATAAACCTCTAGCGAGACTATCACAGAAAAAAAAAATGTTGCTATTGAATATAATTGGGCCCAGAAAAAGAAGACAAGACATTGCTAGGTATTAGTCAGGGTTCTCTAGAGAAGCAAAGCCAATACGATATATAAAGGGATATATAAGAGGATATTTATTTATTTTTTGAGACGGAGTCTCATTCTATTGCCCAGGCTGGAGTGCAGTGGCGTGATCTCGGCTCACTGCAAGCTCCACCTTCCGGGTTTACGCCATTCTCCTGCCTCAGCCTCCCAAGTAGTTGGGACTACAGGCACCCGCCACCTTGCCTGGCTAATTTTCTGTATTTTTTAGTAGAGACGGGGTTTCACCATGTTAGCCAGGATGGTCTCAATCTCCTGATCTCGTGATCCACCCACCTCGGCCTCCCAAAGTGCTGGGATTACAGGGGTGAGCCACCGCACCCGGCCAGAAGAGGGTATTTATTATGGGAATTGGCTCAGAAGACAATGAAAAACAAGAAGTCACATAAATATGCCACTTGTAAGTGGAGACCAGGAAAGCCAGTGTTGAAATCAGGCAGAATGAGAAGTCCTGAGAACCAGGGGACTGCTGATGTAAGTCTCCGAGTCAGAAGGCCTGAGAACAGGAGCGCTGATGTCCAAAGACAGGAGGAGATGGGTGTTTCATCAAGAAGACAAAGAGAAAATTTACCTCTCCTTGACCTTTTAGTGCTAATTGAGACCTCAACACTTTGGATGGTGACCCACTTTATTGAGGAAGATCTTTACTCAGTCTATTAACTTTAACATCAATCTCTTCTGGAAATACCCTCGCAGATACACTCAGAAATAATGCTTTGTTAGCCACTTGGGCATCCCATAATCCAGTCAAGTTGACACATAAAATTAGCCATCACACTAGGAATATAAAAAGGATTTAAAATAATATTAAAATACAATAAATATTTTTTTCAAATGAATGTAAAAGTTACATGATTTGATTAACTGAACAACACTAACTCAAGAAGAAAATTTTAATAAAATAACTATTAAAATATTCCATCAGAAGCTTAAAATCTATCTTCAACAGATATATATACTTACACAACTAGAAAAAAATGATAATTTAAAATTTTAATTGTCAAAACTTTCAAAAAGCTGATAATGAGAAACTTAATAGAACTCTATTAAAAGTGGAAGGCTGTTACCAAACTCATTTTGTGGGTAGTGTATTTATAGAATAGTGCTACTCAAAGTAGTCAATCAGCTATTTGTTATTGATCAGCAATGAGATAAGTCGTTTAGACTAGAATGTAAATTAATTTGCTGTTCCCTTCACTGAGAAAGTCTTGCTTCCAAAAATATCAGCTGAGGGCACAGCATGGTAGCTCATGTCTGTAATACCCCACTTTAGAAGGCCAAGGCAGGAGGACTGCTTGAGGCCAGGAGTTCAACACCAACCTAAGCAATATAGCAAGATGCTATCTCTATACAAAATAATAAAAATAATAATATCATCATCATCATCATAAATAGCTGGGCATGGTGGTTGCACACCTGTAGTCCTAGCTACCTGTGTGCTGAGGTCGGAGGATCACTTGAGCCCAGGAGTTTGATGCTGCAGTGAGCTATGATGGCAGCTCAAAGTCTAAATTCTCTCTAAATTCTGGCTCAAAGTCGTTTTTTGTGTGTTTGTGTGTGCTCCAGCAACAAACAGTTCAAAACTGGCATGAGTTCACACATCATACATTATGTATTTTTGTTCTAGAAACCAAAATAGGACAAGATTAGAAAAGAAAAATTCCAACCACACTCATGAATATAGAGGTATGTGTCCAAAGCAAAATATTCTCAAACTGAGTTTATTAGGGAATTAGAAGTAACAAGTGAAAGTCAGGTTTAACCTGGGAATTTCATACAACTCAGTATGAATGCACAAGAAATGAATAAGAAAAGTAAGTAAATCAGGAGCTTTTCCTTTTTCTTTAACCTGATATAGGATACCTAAAAAACCCCAAACAAACAGAACAACAGCGATGACATAATGGTATAAATACAAATTCATGATGAAAATTATAATCTACTTTTTAAAATTGGAAAGTAAATACAGATGATAATTATCCTGGTTTATGTTTAATATGAACACGTGAAGTAATAATTACCTGCCTAAAAATAAAGAAGGAAATACATGCCAAGATTTGGAAAAAAGAAATGAAAATGGTACAATTACATGGAGACTCCAGAGAACAGTTATGAGTAAATAAGACTGTACAATAAAATTTCTAGATATCATTTTTACATTTTATGTCTATTAGAAAATATAATTTTAAAGATAGTTTTCATTTTAGCCCCTTATAAAATATACATAGAACTATGTCTGCCAAATGTGGATTAAAACTCTAGAAAAAAATAAATTTTACATTGAAAGATATTAATAAAGAATTAAGGAAGAGATAATACATGAAGATATTAGAAATAAGAAGGCTCAAAGTATTAAAAATGCCACTTTTCTCCAAATTAATAGTTTAAATTAAATGAAATGCCAATTAGCACAATGTTTTAAGAAACCGAGAAAGGTGGCTAAAAAGAAGAGACCAAGGAGAGATCAAGAATATAGAAGAGACCAAGAATACTACAGGTGATTCTGGTAGATAAAGACGACAGAAATTTAAATTATTTTAAAGATATAGTAATTTAGAAATAGTTTAGAAAGTATTGGCTCAGTGACAGATGACTAGGCTATCACAGAATGGGATAGGTAAGGGTAAACTTGTATACAGTATAAGATCAGATAAGATATGCTAGGATAGATGAAGATAGGGTAGGATGGTGATATGATAGGCAAGAATGGAATGGAATTGGAATAGAATAGAATAGAATTTGATAACAAAGTGTTTAGTAATAGATCCATCAATATATGGAAACATCTTAAATATGTGCCATTGCTGATGATAGATGAAACAATGGCATATTTATTAATAACTAAAGGTACTGGAAAAAGTCATCACTCACACAAAGAAAATCAAGTCTTCACACAAGGATTTTAATCTGAAAAGCAAATTTCGTATTTTGATATAAATATATCATGCATGAATAAATACATTGTATCCTAAACCTGACCTCAGGATAAGAGTGTACTTCCTTAAAAGTACAAAACCATAAAATATACTTTGTAAAAGTACTTGCATTAAATTACACACACAAACACACAGACACACAATTCAGAGACTTGGAGATGTATTGCCATGGCATAAGACATACAAAGAAGCAGTATGCCAAATATAAAATAAACTATGGTACCTGGTGAAAAAAAAAGAAAGGAAGTAAAGAGAGAAGAAAGGAGGCAGAGAGGGAGGAAAAAAATAAAAACACTCCAACAAAGTGTAAAAAAATATAGTAATGGAAAATTCAAAGAAATGTGATTTGTGTGTAAAAAGGTTTACTCTCACTAGCAATAAAAGGAATGTAAGTTACAGAAACCATTTCACACTCAGAGATTGGCAACATTTAAATCTGACAATAACATGTTTTGACAAGGATGTGGAGCAAAAATATTTTTTATAACCTGCTAGTGGGAATTTCAATAGTTACAACCAATTCAAGAGTAAATTGACAATCTAAATAAACTGAAGATACACATACTGTAAGACCCAGCAGTTTTTCCCTAAGGAGGCAATCATACACAAACATGAATACATAAAGATATATATATAGAACCGCTTACAACAAAGAAAATTTATCAGCAACCTAAATTTTCACAAAGTGAAAAGCAGATACATATATTGTATTGATTTAATAGCTATGAAATGAATGCATACTAGTTATATATTCTAAAATGTATTGTTCTCAAAAATATATTGAACAAAAATAAACAATTTGCAAAACAATGTAGGCAACATAACATTTGAATAAACCTTAATATAGTAAAATATAATATGTACTTTAGGGATAAAATATATATATTACACAATGTAATACCTGCCAAAATATAAGAATACCAAATTAAACTTAGTGGTGGTTGTTGAGAAGAGATTTAAAAGGAATTGAAATATTTTATTTTTAAGCAGGTAATAGAAAAACAAGTGTGCAATGTATTACTCTTTTGAATTTTTTAGGTGTAAAATTTTCCACAGAAATATACATATGGTTATCAACTTCTGCAAAACTGCAGGGCCATTCAGAGGAAACAGGAAAAGATGATAATCTTATCAGGACAATGTTGATATTAAATGGGCTAGGAGTATGAAAAGTATCTTTTGCAAGCTTCATCTCCCTAAAAACAGGATCCCAATTATCATGTCATTCCAGAATTGTAGTAGGTAAGCTGACCTTCACTAAAGTATAGAATTTGTTTATGACTAAAGCTGTTAAGGTCTTCATGTAGACAGATGAAGCAAGGTTGAGATAATGAAAGGGAATATGGACCTTTAAGTTCAACCTCAGTTTTATTTACAACAGCTTTTTAAAAAGAAATTGACCAAACTCAGATCTTTACACAATATGCTATACCTTTTAAACTCTTTTTAAAAATCATATTTTTACAATAATTTCCAGAGGAAAAATTATTAGTATCTGTATATGTCTATGTATGTATGTATGTATGCAGGTTTGCATATATATGTGTGTGTATATATATATCAATTATATATATTAATTGTGTATATATATCAATTGTGTATATATATATCAATTGTGTATATATATATCAATTTTCTAGAAAAGCATGAGGGCACAGAGTGACAAAAACATGATGGCAATCATCAAAATACGTAAAAACAAATGTCAACTAAGCTAGGGATAGAAAAATAGAATGGAATAGAATTGAATGCAATTGAGATAGGAGATTAGCAGGACTTCTTTTCTGATCACAATCCTGCTGATCAAAACAGAACCTAGTAGAAAAACCTGCCACCAAAACCAGTAAATAGAGGAAAGTGACCTCTAGTTGCCTTCCCTGCTCACTAGCATAAAGACACTCCCATCAGTGCCATGACAGTTTACAAATGCCATGGCAATAACCTGGAAGTCACGGTAACTTCCTTGCCCCTTTTCTAGCAAATTCTGAATAATCTGCTTCTTAATTAGCATGTAAATAAAACTAGGTATAAATATACCTAGCCAGCATGGCACTGCTGCTCTAGACTGCTACTATTGCTGTACATTACTGCTGCTGCTGCCCTAGGTGTTTCTGCCTATGGGATAGCCCTGCTCCGTCTATGGAGCAGCCACTTTGCTGTAACTGCTGCCACTAGTGCTGCTCTGGGTGACTCTGCCTATGAGACAGCCCTGCTCTGTCTGTGGAGCAGCCATTTTACTGTACATTGTTGATCTAATAAACTTGCTTTCTTTCACTGTCAGCTCACTCTTGAGTTCTTCTGAGCAAAGTGAAGAACCCTACTGGGCTGAGCCCCAGTTTTGAAGTATGAGAGCCTCAGAATGGAACTGGGCTGCTCATCAGGTCTCAAGGGCTTTCTCTCATTTTGCTTGTATTTTATGGGGAGACTGGCATTTTATAATAGTTAGACAAGCCTATCGACGTAAACCCAGACACATTTTCAACAATTGCTATGACTAAGTGTATTTCAAGATAGAGCTCAAGTTTGATAATCTACTTTAGTCAATATAAGAGTAAAATTAACTACCTGCATCTGTTCTTACAGTGGCACATAAAATATTACAATACCCATAATAAGTCAATGAAAAAAATGAATTATTCTTATTTTACAAATAAAAATGAAGGAGACTGAGAAAATGCAGATAAGAGTTTATTTTTTTACAAAAAAAAAGTATGTCACATACAGCTATTTTTTCCCTAGCAACAAAGAGTCACAGCCAATGTTCAAAACCAGCTGTATCTGATTCCATTCACCATGTATTATGCTTCCATGTTAAATGGGGTTATTACAGCAATATCAGGTTCTCCTAGGATGGATGCTACATTACCAGATATAGTAGGAAGAAACTCGAAAGCCAGTCTGTACCTTCTCAGTGGGGACTGCTAAGTTTTTCTACTATTTGAAACATTACCATGAAATAGATGTAGTACCTTTAAGAAGTATATTATAATAACTGGTTGGAGCTCAAATTATAATGTTTAACTTCTACTACTAAATTAGTAGTAATTAAGTTTCTAGATTAAATAGCCGTTATTTATGTGGGAAAAAAACCAAGAAGAGAAACTCAGTGAAAGGAAAGGAAGACAGAGACCATGCTGGGCAACCAATCTAAATCACATCCTGCACAAATGGCCCAGAAAAATAGCAAAGAGCAAATGAGTATTAGTTTCACTTACTTAAACCAAGTTTCCAAAATCATCAGATACACCATATACTGGTGAGAAATCCATATGCATTTAGTATTTATAAATATTTTATACAGTGTTTAATAGAACCTAGATTTTTTTTTTTTTTTTTTTTTTTTTTTTTTTTTTTTTTTTTTTTTTTGAGACTGTATCTGGCTCTGTGGCCCAGACTGGAGTGCAGTGGTGCGATCTCGGCTCACTGCAAGCTCCGCCTCCCGTAGAACCTAGAATTTTTAGGCACATTATCTCTTACAGACAACGGCCACTGTGGAAAGAATATAGCGTTATTTAGTTCTCGGTAGAAGTTTTGTGTCACATTGTTTAGTCTTTTTGGTTTGGTGGTGTCCCTGGGGCAGTTTCTAATCAGGGCATTGTTTCATAATTATCTTTATCATCATTGATACCACCACCACTGCTAATACAATGAAGTTAATTTCCAGTTTAGAAAGCATTTACACATGCTTATTTACCCCAATGTGTGGATATGTGTGTGCACAGGTGGGTGAATGGGGTGCTGTATATCTTTCTGATGGAGATATTTGATCTGAGAGAGATTTTATTCTCATTGCGACAGGAATAACTTACAGGGCTTTTAAGCAGGAGAGCAATAGTAATTTAAAGCTTCAGAAGTATTAGTCTGGTTGATTTACAGAGAGTAGATTACAAAGGAGCAAAAGTTTAGGGATAACGATGGTTTGTACTTAAATGACAGGTAATGGGCAAAAATATAGACTTGATTAGCATGTAAAATTATTTCTAGAACCATTTAACTGAGATTTAAATGAAAGCACCTAATGAGAGAAAAGAGAAGAGGTGAGGGGAAGAAGTCTCCTATATTTAGAGGACTGGCAGATCAGAAACTGGATCTCCAGTAAAGGAGAGTCACCAGTAGTGGAGTCTGATTGGTGTGGCACAGCCAGCTAAGGTTGTATCACACTATCCTATAGAAGTAAGGTTTCCAAGGAGTTGGTTGTGCCCAACAGATAACCACCATTGACTTTGGCAAAATACAGATCACTGGGACTTTAATAAGGTGTATGTTTTTTGCTGTCTTGGGGAAAAAATCCAGATCAAACTGGTTGGTGTAGAAAAAGTGAAGTTAGAAAGTGGAGTCAGAGAAATGACTAACTGCAGGCTTGTCAACTCCCTGTGTGATGTTGCTGCTTCTAATCTCATATTCTGAAAGTCCTCTGAGGTTATATAACTAACTCTTCTAGAAAGAAGCTTTATACATTAAATTTAAGATATTTATAACTACATGCCACTACTTTTCTTATATAGTTATATTTAACACTCTCTTTGATTGTGACTGCCTGGGTTTTACCTCTTACTAACTTCAGGTCCAATAAGGGGTTATAAAATCTTGAAGTTTTGCAGTACAATGCATAAGAAAATTTTCAATTAATATTATAGCAAATGTTTCTTGATGTGTGATTGAAATTCATTTCTAATTTGTACATCGATTAAATAATAATTTTAACAGCTTAATTCCTTCTAGTTGAATATGCGTATAGATACGAAACTAAATAAATAGGTAAGTTAATACATCTGATTTTCATTTTAGATAAATTCACACATTTTAGGTAAATTTAATTTTTAAATTAGATTTGTTTTCTTTAATATGATAGAAACTCATTAAGACATGTAATTCATTATCATAAAAAGTATAATTATAGGTTTCTCAGTTTGTTTGGGCTGCCATAAGAAAATGTGGGGTTACTTATAAACAAGAGAAATTTATTTCTCACAGTTCTGGAGGTTGACGGGTGTCTGGTGAGGGCCTACTTCTTCATACACCCACATTCTCCATGCACCTCCATATGGTAGAAGGGGCTAGCTTGCTCTCTGGGCCCTCTTTTATGAGAACACTAATCACAATCATGAAGGCAGAGACTTTGTGACATAATCATCTTTGAGGGGCCCCACCTTCTAATACTATCACATTGGAGATTAGGTTTCAATGCATAAATATTGAGGTGACACATTTAGACCACGCCATTCATGAATACATAGAAGAAAAGCACCATCTTGCTTATTTATATGTATTTACACTCTCTCTACTGTGTGATTACACCTTCTAAATATATACATATTTTAATACTATTTACTTTTTTTTTTTAAGATGGAGTCTTTCTCTGTTGTGCAGGTTGGAGTGCAGTGGCATAATCTCAGCTCACTGCAACCTCTGCCTCCCGGGTTCAAGCGATTCTCATGGCTTAGCCTCCCAAGTGACTGTGATTACAGGCATCTGCCACCAAACCCAGCAAATTTTTGTAATTTTAGTAGACACAGGGTTTCACCATATTGACCAGGCTGGTCTCAAACTCCTGACCTGAAGTGAGCCACCCATATCAGCCTCCCAAAATGCTGGAATTACACGCATGAGCCACCACACCCTACCAATACATTTATTTTTATATTTAGCAGTCATAGCTTTTTAAATTTTATCTAGTAATATTGATCATCTTTAAAAAACATAATACACACACACACACACACACACACACACACACAGAGGCACACATAGAAATAAGCCAGTATTGCTGTGTCAATGTGCTGACAGGCAAACTGCACAAGAATGCTTTATTTTACGTGAAGTTTGGATGTAAATTGATCTAGCTCTGTTAAAGTAGTTGTTCAATGTCTACATTTTTATATCTCCTTCAATTCATTTGACACTTTAGAATATCACTACTGCAAAGGTTACAGTTGGATAAAACTCTTTACAAAGTCTGAAATATGCTCCACACAGTCTTCTCTGTGATTCATTTAATGTAACTTTTATATAGTTTATTAGAGATGGAACATGTTGACATGCAGAATATGAAGTAATTCAAATGAGAGAGTTGCATATTATAAATTTTAAATACCTTTCTCTTCAGGGCAAGAGCCATATCCTCCCTCCTAGACTAAAATTCTCGTAGTACCCTAAAGTAGTTAATGTATATTTGCATATCTAGTTTATCCAATTTTTTTGTGTTTTTTCTATGCTCAAAGTAAGATGTATAGTTTATTACAGATATTATTTCATTTAATCCTCAAAACTGTTCTATAAGGTAGCTAGTTTTTATCTTAACTTGTATATGAGGAATTTGAGTCACAGAGAGTTTAATATCTTAGGTCACCAAGCTAGTCAGCAAACCACAGCATTGGAATATTACTATTATTTTAAAGCCTAAGCTATTGATTACTAGACTGCACTATCTTTGTGTGATTTTGATGCAAATACTGTGCCGGGAGATGAACTCGAACTTAAAAAAGGGGGAGGTGGGATTATTTCTTTTAAAAAAGTATACTTGTGTTTATGTGGTAGAAAAAATACATAATTCAAAGGTTATATTTATTACATTGATAAAGATTTCTAGACTAAATTTATTAAAGGGATATTAAATTGCTAAAAATCACTATTATAAAAACAATTAAGAATCTCTCTTACATTATAGAGTCAGAGTCATTCTTACTAGCTGAACTGTATTTCAAGATGAACATAATACATAATTATTCATTTCAATGTGTCATATACTGTTGTAATTTAATTTTTTCACAACCCTATGTCATCAGAACTGTTATTATCCCTATTTTCCAGATGGGATTTTTTGAGGCCCAGAGATATTAAGTAAATTGTCCCAGGTCACATATCTAGTGAGCAACAGACAAAACATAAACATTCCTGTTGAGTGATTCCAAGATTTCTGATGACTGTATATTTCTGTCTTAGGATGAAAATATCCAGTTTTCGATATAATAGTAAGAACCTATCCCAATCAGCATCCTCTTTCCAACTGACCTGTGTGCCCCAGTTACTGAGAACAGTCCTTGGGATCCAAGCTTATTTTCACAGGGTATATTTAGGTAACAACAGATAAACTTCTCAACGACCAATAGTTCTTATGTCCCCACCAACTTCTCATTGACAAAGAGGCTAACCACTGGCATACACAAACACACAGACCCACCCCCTCACACACACATACAGTTATAGACTGAATGTTTATGTTGTCCCCAAAGTCATGTGTTGAAATTCTAACCGCCAAGGTCATGGTATGAGGAAGTGAGGCTCTTGAAAGGTGATTAGGTCATGAGGGTGAAGCCTCATGTATGGGATTAGTGCCCTTATAAAAGGAATCCCAGAGAGCTCTTACTCCTTTCTGCCATATGAGGATGCTGCAAGAAGAAAGCCAGGTATGAGCCAGAAACCAGACCCTCGACAGACATAGAATCTGCTAGTGCCCCTGTCTTGGACTTCCAGTCTTCAAAATTATGAGAAATAAATATTTGCTAGTCAAGCCATTCAGTCTAAGGGTATTTTTATTATAGTAGCCTGAACAGACTAAAGACACACACACACGCACACACACCAGACCCTTTATTCCAGTTACTGTATTGGCAAATAACAATGATCATTGTAAAACCATCTGTTCTTTCACTTCCAGAAAAAGTAAACGGAAATGTTAACCCAGCAGATTGTTTCTTTCCAACTGCTAACACGTCTTTTGAAGGACATATTTCAAGTCTTTACTTATTATATAAATTTAGAATTCAATTCTTAAAGTAAATTTTATTTATGTTAAGTGTGTACAAAACTCTTTCTCAACTAGAATTCAGCCCACAAATGTTTAGGAGTTTGTGCCAATCCTGCTGGTATCAGAAGCTCTCATGTTGTAAGGTAAGGAATTTACTTTGTAAATGCATATAAATTAAAATATTTTGAAAACAATAATGTATACTAATGACAAAATAAAAAACATGCAGTAAATTATAACCATAAATTTTTTGGGTTTTTTAATTTTTTACAGTCATCTCATTGGCAAAACGGAACACTTAAGACTAGAATGCAAATGATTAAGAGTGTGACTCCATAAAAGCAATGGCAGAACTGACGAAAAAAGAAAAAATAGTGGAGAGGAGTGTAGATCTACTAATTTACTTATAATACATGGTCAAAATGATGAACTGAGAAATACAAATTCAAGCATATAGCATCTCAAGTTATAAAAGTAACCTCGAAAATGAATTAAAATTATATATGTATCACAGTCAGGTAGTGGTAAAATAAAAAGCATGAAGGCAATATAAGTGCAGTTATTTCCTCAGTTTCATAAATTCTGAAATAAAAGTAAGGATATGTTATTTTTAACATTACAATGACCACCCACAAAAGAATTAACAATAGAAATACTTATCAATTATCGCTGTGAAATAAACTGAAATTTAGAGGAAAGAGGTTTGCTTCTGTACTGCTGAAATATTGTTTCTTATTTATATATTAGAATTATTGATGTATAATTAATGATATATTTTACAGTTTGATAGTTAAAAAGAAGCAGCTAAATTTTTTGTTTAATATCAGAACACAGAGCTCATAATAAACTGAAGTCTGAAAAAGTCGGGATCTTTGGTACACATTTCTTCTACATCCTGCTTGGTTATAGTAAGCAATTCTACTCAACGATTTAACTGTCAGAGGATGCATTTTGTGTCTAACTTACCCTGGTTAACTCATTGATTTGTGGTTTCACATGTGCATGTTCTTGAGGTAACATTTAAGCTTTCTTTGTGATAAAGACAGGCATTTAGCTATCTCCACCCAATACATCTCCTAGGCTAAGATAATGCCGTACATATGTGTGATAGAGAGTATTAGGCCTTCACTGAAGTATATTTTTGGAAAATAAATATAAATCACTTTGTGCCTTGTGAAAAACTATTGACTATGCCTGTAGGTATTGCATTTAATCTCTGTATGAAATGGGGTGTCCCATCTAGACTTGAAAGTGGGGTTTCATTAAAAATTATATAACAAAATGTTAAATTTGACAACTACATGCTTTTTATGTAAAAATAGTCTTTGCTTTGAAAAAAATCACAAAGAATTTCTCTCATTTAGACATTTACCAATAGTTTAACCATTAAGTGTGGTCCATTTATTTCTCATTAACAAGCTTCACAAAGTCAAATAATGTTAAATGGGGATAGTACAAGATGCATCAAGGCAAACATTCATTTCTCAATTTTCTCAAAATTCAAGTTTTGTATTATATTAAATTACCAACACAATGCATTAGTACTATTTGTATGTATTTGTTTGTGATTTAAAATCCTCATAGAATCATAAAATTATGTTCACAGTTATGGCCTTTGTAAGTGAAGCATGTGAGTCTTAAATGATATATATGCAATGTACTGTTTTTAAGATAATCATTCCCAATTAAGACAAGCATTATGCATAAAGTTAATATTAAAGGTTAAAATATTAGGTCATGTTTCAGGTAATGTAAGAGTTAGTATATATTGTTTTATTAATAGCAAATTGGATTTCCAAATTTTTTCTCCTTTCTATTATTTTTCAAATAAGAAAGAAAGAAAAAAAGACACAGTTACTGTATTTCTGTTGTGATTTAGGGTAAGCCTGACAAAAAGCACCAGAACAGGTGATATTTCACAAAGGTCAATTCCCCTGCCTAGTTTTTAAACCCTACATATCCCACATTTTAAACCTATCAGTTTTAGTTTCCAAAATAAATAGTAGATGAGATTTTCTTTGAGTCTTCTCAAATTTCCTGGTCTTGCGATAATTTTTTTTCCTGAACTTCTATTGCATTTAAAGCCACCGATGAATATACTTAACCAGGGAGGTGAAACGTCTCTACAAGGGTAACTACAAAACGTTAATGAAAGAAATCCTAGATGACACTAACAAATGGAAAAATATGCCATACTCATGAATTGAAACAATCAATATCATTAAAATGGCCATAGTGCCCAAATAAATCTACAGCAACGCAATGCCTATCAAATTATCAGTTCCATTTTTCACAGAACTGGAAAAGAACTATCCTAAGATTCATATGGAACCAAAAAAGAGCCCAAATAGCCAAACCATCTTAAGCAAAAAGAATAAAGCTGGAGGTATCACATTACCTGACTTCAAATTATATGGCAAGGCTATAATAGCCAAAACAGCATGGTACTGGTAAAAAAAGAGGCACATAGCCAATGGAACAAAATAGAGAACCCAGAAACAAAGCCACATACCTACAACCAACTGATCTTTGACAAAGTAAAAATAAATTAATAAATAAATACCCTGAGGAAAGGACTCCCTGTTCAATAAATCGTGCTGGGAAATTTGGAGAGCCTTATGCAGAAGAAGGAAGTTGGACCCCCATCTCTCACCATATACAAAAATTAACTCAAGATAGATTAAAGACTTAAGTATAAGATCTGAAATTATAAAAATCCTAGAAGAAAACTCCAAAAGAGCTCTTCAGAACTTTGTTGTCAGCAAGGAATTTATGACTAAATTCTCAAAAGGAAACACAAGAACAAAAATAGAAAAACGAGACTTAATTCAACTAAAGAGCTTCTGGAAAGCAAAAGAAACAATCAACAGAGTGAACAGACAACCTACAGAATGGAAGGAGATATTTGCGAAGTATGCATTCAACAAAGGACTGATATCCAAAATCTATAAGGAACTTAAACAAATCAAAAACAACAAAAAAATTAAAACAAAACCAATATCCCCATTAGAAAAGGGCAAAGGACATGAACAGAATTTCTCAAAAGAAGAAATGCAAGTAGCCAACAAATAGGTAAAAAGACACCCAACATTATTAATCACCACAGAAATGCGAATTGAAACCACAATTAGATGCAATATTACACCAGTCAGAATAGCTATTATTAAAAAGTCAAAACATAATAGATGTTGGTACAGATGTGGAGAAAACAGATTGCTTATGCACTGTTAGTGGAAATAAAAATTAGTACGACCTTATGGAAAACAATACAGAAATTTCTTAAAGAACTAAAAATAGAACTTTCATTAAACCCGGCAATCCTACTATTAGGTATCTACTCAAAGGAAAATAAATCATTTTATCAAAAAGACACCTGCACACATATGTTTATCACAGCACTATTCACAATATAAAAAAAGACAAATTGGGCTTAAAGTTAAATGAAAAGCCTTCTGCACAGCAAACAAAATGATCAACAGAGAACACAGACAATCTAAAAAACGGAGACACAAAGCTATGCTTGTGACAAAGGGCTGATAAACAGAATCTACAAGAATCTCAAGCAACTCAACAAGAAAAATACAAATAAAATAACCCCATTAGAAAGTGCGCAAAGGGCATGAACAGACATTTTTCAAAAGAAAACATACAAGTGGCCAACACATGAAAAAATGCTCAGAGTCACTATTCATCAAAGAAATGAAAATTAAAATCACAATGAGATACCACTTCACGTCAGTCAGAATGGCTCTTATTAAAAAGACAAAAACAACAGATATTGGAGAGGATATGGTAAAAAGGGAACACTTATACATTGTTGGTAGGAGTGTAAATTAGTACAACCTCTATGGAAAACAATATGGAGAGCTCTCAAAGAACTAAAAATAGAACTACCACTTGATACAGCAATTCCACTACTGGCTATCTACCCAAAGGAACATAAATCATTTAATCAAAATGACATCTGCACACATATGTTTAGTCCAGCAATAGTCACAATAGCAAAGTCATGTAATCAATCTAAGTGTCCAGCAACAGATGATTGCATTAAAATGTGTGTGTATACACACACACACACACACACACACACACACACGTGTCATGGAGTTCTACTCAGCCATAAAAAAGAATAAAATCATGTCTCTTGCAGCAGCAAGGATGGAGCTATATTAAGCGAAATGATTCAGAAACAGAAAGTGAAAAACTGCACATTCCCGCTTATAAGTGGGAGCTAAGCAATGGGTACACACAGCCCTACAGAGTGGAATAATAGACACCGAGAAATCCAAAAGGTGAGATAATGGAAAGGGGGTGATGGATGAAATACTAGTCTATTGTGTACAATGTACACTATTTGGGTGATGGGTACACTAAAGGCCAGACTTCAACACTATGCAATACATCCATGTAACACAACTGCACTTGTACCCTTAAATCCATACAAATAAAAAAGAGTAAAAGCCACCTCATATTAAACTAATATTCTCAAATTATGTTAATATTTTTGTATATTCAGTAAGTCTGTTTGTTACAGAAAGCAAAAATTCCATGTTCTAGGTCGAATAGTGAATATTGATATAAATATTCCATCTCCATCTCCATTAAATATTGACACAATGCCCCTACAGTGACATCAAATTTGTAAAAAGCAAGGAGAGAATTAAGAAACATGTATAAGAAACACAGAACCATTGGTATAATAAAATTTTGCATGGAAAATTATTTCATATATATATTTTATCTTGGTTTCTTTCTTGGAGAAGTCTTAGGCAGTCCCTAAAATATCCTTATCCTTCTGCAATTTATGTGGAAACATTACTTACACAAAGAGAGTCATTTTGGTTTTAGATTATTTTCATGTTACCTACTGTTGGTTATACAATCTAAATGAGTAGTCTCCATTATCCAGCCAGCAATGCTATGTATCATAAGTCCATAATTTTCAGGATGATTTTCAATGTATAGTCAGAGAGACCATGTATCTTCTACTACAAAATGATTTTGTGGCTAGGACCCTATCTTTCTGCCATGAATGCCACTAGCATGAAGGTTCTGGTATATAGTCCCTAATTTGTTTTTACAGGGAAGTTTGATTGCAACCATCCTTCTTATAGGTAATCCCCAGTAGAGAATGAAGGGGTTACAGATGGCCTATTATCTCGTATCCATTTTGACTATATTAAATTTAAGGAGTTCTGTTTATTATAAGAAACAATTAAGAGAGACCCTAGGCAACCCATCAACTAGAAGAAAATATTTTAAATACATATATCCAACAAAAACTTCGTATCCAGAGTATTTAAAGTACTTATAAATCAATAAAAGGACAACATAACAGGAATAAATGGACAAAAGTTACTAATAAATAGGATACTCAATGGGTAATAAAAGATAATGTCAGGTATTATTGAGAATATAAAATAACCAGAATTCTTATACATTGCTGGTGAAAGGCTATGAAAGTACAACCATTTTGGGAAACTCTTTGAAAATACCTAGTAAAACTGAATATGGGCATACTGCACCACTCCACAGTTCCAGTCCTGGTAGTATACCCGTTCGAAATCTGTGCATATGTTTACCAGTAAAGCATGTCCTAGAATATTCAAAGCAGCACAACTGTCAATAGCCACAAATTTGAAGTTTCTAAATGCCTATCAACAATTGAATGAATAAATAAATGCATCCCTACAACAGAATATCCTACAGCAAGGATAACTGAATGATTTACAACTATGTGCAATAAGATCAATGAGCCTTACAATGCTGAACAAAAGTAGCCAGACATTGTAGAGTACACACTGTGTAACTCCATTAATATTTAGTTTTTAAGAAGAGGCAAGGCCGGGTGCGGTGGCTCAAGCCTGTAATCCCAGCACTTTGGAAGGCCGAGATGGGCGGATCACGAGGTCAGGAGATCGAGACCATCCTGGCTGACACGGTGAAACCCCATCTCTACTAAAAAAAAAATACAAAAAACTAGCTGGGCGAGGTGGCGGGCGCCTGTAGTCCCAGCTACTGGGGAGGCTGAGGCAGGAAAATGGCGGGAACCCGGGAGGCGGAGCTTGCAGTGAGCCGAGATCTGGCCACTACACTCCAGCCTGGGCAGCAGAGCGAGACTCCGTCTCAAAAAAAAAAAAAAAAAAAAAAAAAGAAGAGGCAAAACTCTTGTCTGCTACATGAAGTTAGAAGAGTTGTTAGGGAGGTAGTAACTGCAGAGGGAACGCAGGAAAATTCTGGGGCTTGGGAAATATTCACTTTCTTAATCTGGATGATGTTTACATAGGGATGTTTACTTTGTGAGATTTTAATGATGCTGTACTTAATCAGTACACATACATGGTAAAAAACACACATAAACTACAGAAAAATACAAATTTCCCTTTCTGCCAACTCTTCTCCATTTAATCCAAGTCCCTTTATTCCAAGGGTAATGCAAATTAATATTCCTTTATTAAGTTGAACTTAATTCGTGTGACTCTTTTTCACTTTAGGGACACTATTATTAATACAGTAAAACACAGGTGATACAAAAGTTACACCGATGTGCAGCAGTTAAAATTAATTACCAGAGAAAGCACTGGCCTTAAAAATAACAATAAAATTAGGAATTGTATTTCCCATAGGAACTCACTTTGAATTTCTGTTTCCAAAACTCTGGATTGCCTTTCTATTGAAATATCTATTCATGAGTTTCATCAATGTATGAATCAGTCTTTCATCATAAGAAAAAATAAATATTTATTATTCCAAAATGATAAAAAGGTCAGAAACATAAAAAAGAGTAATGAATTTTTGAATTTTGAGCAAAACAGAAACAAAAGTCTACTAGAAGACTTTGTGTTTTAAATGCAGCCTAGAAAATTAAAAGCTGGCTTGTAGTATGTCTGGGCACCAAAGATTCAGTCAATGTACTCTGATCTACTTAAGTAGCTAATACTATATGTTTTTCGTCCTTATAGCTTGTAGAGTCACAATAATCCTGTTCCAAACAAACAGGTAAACTCTTATTTGTAAGACAATTCCGATCCAAGCCAAAGCATAAATTTCCTAAATACACCTTGACTACAGACAGATTATTACATTACTAATTGAAGTATTTCTTTGAAATTGCTGGTTGAGAGCCAATAAAATCTCTACTGAATTATACCCAAGCCTGCTGGAAAATTACTTTCAATCAGAATGTCAATATGGCTATTAATAACCTTTTTGAAGCCCCTTCGTACTCACTGAGGCAACCAGGCAGCTGCTGTGAAACAGGTGACCTTGACTTCCCTTCCCCCCAATCTTTACTATGACAGAGTAATTTGAACATCATTCATCTGCAATATCTTTCTACTGTCAGCATATGTGGTAGAAATGGCTTTAGTCTGGGCTGATATTAAAATGGTAGTAATGGAGTCTCCCACCCATTTATATTCAACTTTATTTGATGCACCGTGATATGTCTAATTGAAGGCTTGACCATGTTTTTATCAGGAAAAACTTGAGGACCATTCATCAGTGCCAAAGGCAGGAAGTTGATACCATAGATCAAATGTCATTTAGCACTTGCACATCATTCAGAAAGATCAATTATTACAATATTTATTCTCAACTGCCTAAGTTGTATCCACAAAAGTAAGACATCCATCTTTATCAAGTTGCATACCTTTAATTCCTGACGTTGTAAACTGGATATTGCATACAACAGTCAGCCACTATCTGAATTCTGAGGAGGTAATAATTTTTAATTTCATTTAGACATCTCTCAATTTATCTTCATCATTCCTTTCTTTGAACTCAATAAATCCTTGTTTTATAAATTCAGTGTGTAAGCCCTTGCTGAATAAACTGTAATAACTACAAGATGTCGTTAAGTGAGCGGTGGCTCTGCTGCCTCATTACTTAAAACTGTGAAGAAAGATTGGGTGGAATAATCTTTACTCGGCTATATCACTCTTGAACTTTGGAATCTTCACAGAACCCTTCCTTTCTATGATCATCTTGTGAACAAGAACAAGTAAGGAAAAAAAAGAAAAGCATTTGTAAACAAAGATGAAATTTGTAGTGACCATGTTATCAACTGAATTTCCTTAATCTATTTAAATCACCCTAAGTTTTCCTCTTTCTGTGGAAGGCTGAAATTGTGTGCCAGAGAACCACTTGCTCTGATGTTAATAATTTATAGGAGTTGGCAATAGATATAATCATTTTAAGTGTTATGGGAACAGCATCTATGAATAACTTAAATGTCTAGAATGAGGACTGGGGAGAGAGAAGTAGCATTCCTATTACATATTCAAAGTATTTTTATTTACAGTGCAGAATTAAATTTGCTCCCCTAAATCAAACCAGAGGATGTGATGAATTTGCATTTAGCTATACTAAGAAACTTGACAACATACAGATTTTAAAGTTAAATATCTAAATATCCGGGTCAATATGGAGGGAGGAAAAAGGAAAACCCAACACTGAAAACAAAACTAAAACACTTACAAGAAAAGGAGATGGAGGCAATTATGGAAATATTGCAGAATTTTTTAAACTATTAGATGCAGTAAGCAACATTTTTTGAGGTTTCTGATTTCAAGAAATGTACATTTTATCAGTACTTGCAGCACTTTTCACAATTCTTTAAAAAAGTAAAACAACAACAAAAAAATTCTTAACGTTCAACACTTATATTCAATACATTTTTGAAGTTTTCCTATTATTAATATGGGAAAACTTCTTTGTCAGGAATTAACATTTATTCCCCTTCTTTTAAAATAATTCAAGGTGATATCTCCACGTAGATGAATTCATTATCATTTAATGTAATTATCAGTGCCAGACTTGTGCACTAACCCAACTTGGTGGTCCCACTATCTCTCCTTTCTATATCAATCTGAACCCTACCCAGGAGCTAAACCCAACCTAGAGTAGTAATTTTTACTATCCTAATTATCATACATTTATTGCTCAAATAGTTTGTCTTGGTGACTTAATACAGGTTCTGAAATGAGAGTGCCTAGATTTGAATCCTCCTTGCACCACCAACTGGCTCTGCTGCCTTGAGCAAATTGCTTAACTACTCTGTGCCTCATTTCTTCATCTGTAAGATAATAGTAATAGTATATTCTCAAAGGGATGTTGTAAGACTAAGACAAGGTAATAAATGATACATGTAAAATTCTTACACAGAAAGTCAAATAATAATAATATAAAAGCAATTATTCTAATAACCATGCATATTGAAAGGTTCTCTCGGCTAGGTACATTTCTATGCACTTTAAATGTATGAACATATTTTACACCATTGATAACCCTATGAAACAGATATTATCTCCATACAGGAGTACTAGATGATATAACACTTGTCCAAGTCACAGTAAGTTGACTGGTTGTGAACTTCCCTAAAGCTGGACATTTGGTTTCTCCATCTATGACTTGACAACATGGAGATGAATTATTAATGTAATCTGATGTGTAATAATTCTGAAGTATCTAGATTCAAAATGAGTTATTTTACAAAGTTTCTCGCATAGGATAATATGTTATGGAAAGTTCCTACAGTTGTTTATTATTACCTGATAGGTACAAGTCACTGTCTAGGTAATTCTGCAGATATTGATTAATATTTAATCCTCATATAGATTAAATAACTTTCTCAAGTTCACTGAGACAGCAGATGGCACAGCCATGCCATGAGCAGGAAACTCTGACCCTCACATCCCTGACATATCTTCTGGAAATGAATATTTAGGACTTCCACAAAGGTATAACAATAGGCGCGAAACCGAAGATGACTTTTCCCAGGCAAACACTTGGTATTGCAACTGGGAAATTTTGCACATTTATCTCCTATCTCTAGAAACATTCCAGTAAACTTGTAGTGAAGGAATATCAAGGCATAAACATGATGATGGAGAGACTAGGAGACAGAAACAGAAAAACAACAACAACAACAAAACTGAAGATGCCTGCCTGCTGAAGCTGGTCAAAATCTGATGAGACTTACCCAAAACTAAGGAGAAGGATGCAACTTAACTTGGCAGATCCCTGAAGTCTACAGCATTGTAAATACAGTGGGTAGGAAAAAGGAAAGTTTAGATTGCACATATACCCCATAACTTTGTACAAATAAAAAAAGAAAAAAATTAACTCACTTAAGACACATTCATTGTTACACAGACATATACACATTCATACATATGCTTCTGCTTATATACAGATCACTGCACAAGACTGTACCCCACTAAACATATAAAACTAATAAAACAAAAGGTTCTCCCCTCTGGAATTTGGACAGCCTAATCAATAGGGTATTTAGGACTTCCCAAGTGAAGTATTACTCTTTGTCCAAACACTCAAAAGCAAAGCCCACCTGTTCACAAGTCACAACCATGCAACCAGATTTGCCAAGTTATTGTTTATTCACTCAATATTAAATGTGAGTTAATAAGACAAGACTCATGAGATATTTACAGAATTCCTCTAAATAAAAGAGACAAAGGTAAATAAAGAAAATTACTCCAGAAGAAAGTGATATTAAAAAATGTATGTCCTAAGACACAATGTAAAAAAAAAAAAAAAGAACAGGAACAAAAACCTAAACAATGAGAGGGAAAGAGGGTTTTTTAAAAAAATTAAATTGGAAAATTTTTATTATAAAATGTTGGGAAAAAAATCAATACAAGTGTTAAAGAATAAAGCTTGCTGTGTCTTCCAAAGAGGCAAAAACAAAGAAAAAAAGATAGGAGAAAAATAAAAAACATGAAGAATCAACTTGGAAGCACTACCATGTAACTAACAGATGTTTGAGAAAGTCCCGAACAACTGGACTAGAGAAAGAAATTAAAGAAATATGTAAGAAATTTTCTCCCAATTAAGAAATGTGTCTCCAGATTGAACGAGCCCACACAGCGCAATGCATGGGGGAAATATGCACTCAATTACAACATTATAGAGTTTGAGAATTATAAGTAAAAAGAGATGGTAAATATTGCGTGAAGAAAAGGCAGCAGAGATGCAGACACAGGAATAGATCAGAACAGCAGGATTCAACAGCAATGCTGAACGCCAGAAGACAAGAGGGCAATTCCCTCTAACCTCTCAAGTGAAATTATTTTTATCTTAGAATTCGGTTCACAACTGACCTATCAATCATGTATGACGAATGGATTGAGCTGTTTTCAAACATGCAAGATCTCAAAAAATCACCCCCAGCAAATTCTTTAGAAAGTTACTTGAAAGTGGAGCTCTTTTTCTCAGCAAAACAAGTATACTAAGAATGAGGATCCAGACAAAAAATGAATTGAATCTAGGAAAGCATTAAATGGAATCAATCCTCAAGATGACCGTAGTTCAGAAAGGTCCAGAGAAGTCAGCGTTTGGAAAGTTTGAGAATATTTGAAAACATGAGAGTTAACCAAGGGGAAAAATGGCATTAGAAAATATTTGGAGTGGTGAAATAAAAAATTTCAAGAAAAACAATGTAGTAAACATTTACAATTTAGCTCTGCAATGAATATGTTTGTTTAAACACAAATAACACAAACATTGTTTATATGAATGTTACATAACTAGAAATTATAAATATATAAACAAGAACAGGAATACAGTTAAAAGAAAGAGGAAGTACAAGTATTTGCATTTCACAAAGTGGAGAATAAAAAATAATATTGATGGAGCATGAATTAAAGGTACATTGCTACAAAATGTAACCAACAGAGTTAATAAAATACAATGATATGTGTATTCTGATAGGGTTGTGAGATGAAATATAGGATGTTCAGTTAGACTGGAATTTTAGATAAATAATTTTTTTTTACATAAGTATGTCCCATGTACCATTTGAGACACATTTTTTAGAAGATTCTTTGCTGATGTGAAATTACAATGCAATTGAGCATTATGTATTTTTATCTGTAAGGTGTGGCAGCCCTATATTGCCAGGATAGGGAAAGAAAGATGAAAGTTTTTATGAGCTAGCTAAATCCTTGCTTCTTAAAACAGGAAATAAATATGTAATATCTACAGCAAGTAAACTAAAACTTGTGTGGAAGCATATTATTTAGGGTTATTGATTTATCAGAAAGAATAAAACAAAAAGCTATATGTGTTGCTCCTGTGGACAACATGGGAGATGGGAAGCACTTTAGCATAATACTGTTAGCTTAGCCATTTGCCTCTGTTGGTTCAATAATAGTATAAGTCTTTAAAAAATAAGTAATGAAGAGGTCACATTTTACTGAGCATCTTAAAGAAAAGCAATGCTGCACTGATGAATAGTGAAGTGTCTTGATAGTAAAACTGTGAGCAATTATAGATTGGAAATGAGATAATAATAAGAAAATTACCATTCCAGAGTATACTAGCAGGGATAAAAATAATGTGGGGCATAGAACTAAAGCAGTAAGGTAGATGCAAATTCAGACAAGCATAGATTTAGGACAAAGAATAAAGCATTCTTCTCACCATATCTGGCAGCTCTTTACCATGTTCCTAATTAGGATAAAATGTGGGTTTTCTTGCATAATTATAATTAGATGTATTGTTTGTAATTAATGCACACTTCCTATTATATTATGTGGGTTCAGTCAGTCACCCTGTAGTCTTTATCTTCACATAGTCCTGGGCGAGCATGCTCTCAGGCATTTGTATCAGCAACTACCTGACCTAAGGTACCCCAACTGAGGGTGGGAGTCAGCATCTTCATGTATAGGTGTATTAGTTCATTCTCACATTGCTGTAGATACATACCAAAGACTGGCGAATTTATAAAGAAAGGAGGTTTAATTGGTTCATGGTTCTGCAGGCTGTACAGGAAGCATAATGCAGGCATCTGCTCAGCTTCTAGGGAGTCCTCAGAAAAGTTATAAACATGGTGGAAGGCAAAGGGGGAACAAGCACTTCAGATGACTTGAGCAGGAGGAAGAGAGAAAGGGTGGAGGTACCACATAATTTTAAACAGCCAGATCTCTCAGGAACGCACTCACTATGATGAGGACATACCAAGGCTGACAGTGCTAAACAATTCTTGAGAAATCCACCCCGTGTTCCAATTACCTCCCATGAGACCGTACTTCTAATATTGGGGACTATAATTCAACATGAGATTTGGCGGGAACACAGGTGCAAACCATATCAGGAGGATAGATAAATCAGGTGCCTATTGGAAGACTGCCTTTTCCAGTATTATGTTTGAGTTATTTGTGGGAGTAAGACGTTAGAAAGTTCTCCCACTGGTTTCATTAACATCCTGATAAAAAGAACATTCTAAGAAATAAAGTGTCTGTCCCTGCTATGTGCAATCCAACGTCTTGGAATCTGAGAGAAAACGTCTTTAAAAAGTATTTTAGAACCTACCTGAAATTTAGAAATAATTGAATTAAGTTGTCAAATACAAGCATAACTGTATTCAAAACTACATAGGTTTTAAATGTTTTCCAACTCTGGCTTTAGCATGTCCTTCATTCATACACTAGATCCTTGATATGGAGTGTATAAAAGGCCACTGTCTGAAAGATAAGAACTGCAGATTCATGAGTACCCTTTCTTCTTCCAGGACCTGCATGGATTAGAAATCACCGGAGAAAGGCATCAAGTGTAATCACACTAAAACTAAGAAAAGTTTTAGAGGAAAATAAATAATACCTATACTATCAGTTTATGTTTCCTTTTAATTCATAAACTTGCTACAAATAGACTTCAAATTCATAATACATGCTGCATACCAAGAAATCCAAATTATAGAAGTGATACTACTTCAAGATCTTTCTCTACAGCACAAGAGCCGAATCAGCCTAACTGCCTTAACTGAAAGATGGATGATAGGCTATCAGAAGCATGTCTTTATTATTTCTGCACACTATTAGTGACAAGAAAATAAGAAATTTTAAAGAGAACAGAAAAAATCATATCAAATGAATTTTTAAAATTCTGCAGCATAAAATAAGTTTGACCCTATCAAAACTCAAAATTATTCCCTTAGATTATATTAATTGCCTAAAGATACATTTATAAAACAGCTGCAATTTTCTTTTTTTACTAAGTAAAAAAAAATCATGTAAATATTAAGTAAGACAAACACATTTAAAAGAAAGTTCAGCTACACAACTACTTTGGAAAACAGTTTGGCAGTTTTTAAATATAAAATTATATGACACAGGAATCCTACTCCAAGGTATTCACCCACAAGAAATGAATATATATTTTACACAAAGAAATAAAGAAACTTACATGCAAAAGTTTTGGCATCTTTACTTATAATAGACCTAAAACTGGAACAATTCAAATGTTTTTCCATGGGTAATACATACTTTGTGGTATATCCACAAAATGGAATATTATTCAGCAATAAAAAGAGAAAGCACTATTGATTCACCCAATTCACACATGAACGTATCTCAATACACTCTTCCAAGTGGAAGAATACAGTTTCAAAAGGTTGCCAACTGGATGATTCCATTTATTCTAGCAAAGGCAAAAATACAAGAGAAGAGAAAATATCAGTGGATGCCAGGTTCTCTTCTATATTATTTTTTGGCAGGGTCTGAATATGAAGGGGCAACATGAGGGAATTCTTTGAGATAATAGAATTATTCTGTATTCTGTCTCTGTTAGTGGTTCTAATAATCTATGTATAAGAACTCATATGACTATACAACAAAAGAGTGAATTTTGCTACATGTAAATTTTTAAAAATAACATACAGTAACAAAGTTTATCAAGGTGCAATGAAAAGGAGATTGGACACAGCTTTCAAAAGACATTTAAAAAGGAATTAGAAGTGTCAAATACCAAGCAAAGTCATATTTGGGGAAATCTCACCAAAATGAATCTGAACGCAAGAAAACGCAGTTGATTCTTACTAGACATAAATATGGGCCTAAACCAGGAGTGAAACATGTAAAATATTCTACTGGTCAGCAACTACACTAAAATATAAATCTCAGAGAACCAACAGATAGAATCAGAAGTAAGCAGGGCCCACCATTGCCTGTTTTTGGGAGGAGTTCAGTTCGTTGTGTTCTAAAATGTTGCTAACTCCTAAAAGCAGACAATTACTCATATACAACGAAAGCATTACCCTATTTTAGCTAGAAAGAGAGCCAGAGATACTGTGTGCTAATAGACTTTGTTACCTATTTGGAAGTGAAGACAGGGTGCAAATAACTGTCTGCCCTGTACACGCCTTCAAGAGAAGGCTGGTAGGGCACGGGGAAAGTTGAACAGCAATATATCCAGTAATCCGATAATTTAGAGAAATATTTGAATTCTTAGCACCTGGTAAAATAATTCTATCAACAGAAGAGACCTTTTCTGAGAACAATTCCTCTGCAAGGTAAATACAAGAGCCAAGTGCCTGGGTTTGAAATGGGTATCCCATTTCCATAAGGAAAAAAGAAGTTACACTTCATGAACTGTAGGAGATTAGTTTGATATTTCAAAGAAGAAAACGAGATGAAAGTAGAAGACAGGAACACAGTTAAAAATTTAATGGAGAGAAGGGTTAGGGAAGAAAGCACCACTACTTTTCTATATGATTCAAGAAGAATTTTAAAAAGAAAAATAAACACATACGTGTGATGTAAAAGGAAGTATTATTTGTGAGGTGATGTAATGTTACCACCAACACTATCTCCATCCACAACCTCCTCCTCACCACAACAGAGTTTCCCCTACAAAATAGCCACGAAAATGTAAAATGTATTACTTACTGAAAAGCAGAAAAGATCTGATCTCTACACAAGTTAGCACAAGGTTAAAACAATGCGATCCATGAAGGCTGGGGTGCAGCTGATATTTGAGTTACCTAAATATTTGAATGGTCTCTGCTAACACTTCCAGCAAAATCAATAAATAAATGACTGCTACAGCATTTCTGTAAATTACTTTTTGCAGCTGTCCGGGTGAAACATATAACCTCTGTCTTTAGATGGGAGGTGGGGGTGGAGGTGCTTTTCGAGGATACATTTCACATAGAAGATTCTACTGTCCTATTCAGAAATCCTCTTCTTCAAGAATAGTTCTTATTTTTTGCCCCCAGATGCCTCCAATTTGCAGCTTGGAAGGTTAAAAGGAGTTTGCTTACTGCCTTGCTTAGGGTATTAATCTATGTTATATCTCTGTATTCTGTTTGCCCTTTTCATATTACAGTGCTCCCATTTGATACTAACAAGAATAAAAATAAATTAGTAGAGAAGGCCTTCTTATTACCAATTAAAATATGAGAAAATTGAGGGTCAAGTATCAATATGTTCAGGATCACACAGCTTGTAATTAGTAGAGGCACAAATTAAATTCAGTATTTTTTTTTCTTTTCCTTTTTCTTTTTTTTCTCCTTTGTTGTAGTTGTTTTGTTTTATTCACATCAGGATAACATTCAATTATGAACAAACTAAAAAATTTAGAAAACATGCTCAAAAGAGAAATCCAACATTTTTGAAAGTGGAAAAGATAGGCAGAGGCATTAAATAATTTTTTACAAGATTAGTAGCATATACTTATTCAAATACATCTAGGGGATAAACAGTAGCATAGCTATATATTTAGGTTGGTACAAAAGTAATCACTTTTTTTGCCATCCCTTTAGTGGCAAACACTACCATTACATTTGCACCACCCTCATAGTATTGCATTCTTGGGCTAAGAATAAATAATCACGTGGACAAATTATTACTTAAATTAAAGAAAATATTATGCTTGCATTTTACTTTAGAATATAGGTGTGTTTGCTGTTGCTTTAAATTTTTTTAACTTTTATTTTAAGTTCAGGGGTACACAGGTTTGTTACGTAGGGAAACTTGTGTCATGGGGTTTGTTGTACAGATTATTTCACCCAGGTATTATGCCCTAGTATACATTATTTATTTTTCCTGATCCTCTCCCTCCTTCCGCCCCATACCCTCCAAAAGGCCCCAGTATGTGTTGTTACCCTCTGTGTGTCCATGTATTCTCATAATTTAGCAAGTGAGAACATGTGTTATTTGGTTTTCTGTTCCTGTGTTAGTTTGCTAAGGATGATAGCCTCCAGCTCTATCCATGTCCCTGCAAATAACATGATCTTGTTTTTTTTATTATTATTATTTTTCAAATAGAGAAAAGAAATTGTTTTTATATTGAAATAGTTACTTACATCAATATTACAAGAATTTAAACTTATTCCATGAATACCAAAAAGAACAAAGCTGGAGGCATCACACTACCTGACTTCAAACTATACCACAAGGCTACTTGTTATTACTTGTCTTTTTTATCCTGTCTTACCTGTTCTGATGGGTGAGTGGTGGGATTTCTTTGTGGTGTCAATTTGCATTTTCCTAATGATAAATAATGTTGAGCATCTTTTTGTGTGCTTATTGGCCACTTTTACATCTTCTTTAAATAAAGGTCTATTCAAATTATTTGCACATTTTAAATTGAGTTGTCTTTTGATATTTGAATTTTAAATATTCTTTATATATTCTGGGTATGTTTATTGTCAAGTCATAGTTTCTTGTCAACTTATACATACATATATATATACACACACACATATATATTTATGTATGTATAAGTTTTTTTTTTTTGCAAATACTTTCTCCCATTCTTTTCACTTTCATGATGGCATCTTTTGAAGTCATGGAAGTTTTCATTTTTATAAAGCCAATTCATCTTTTCTTTTTCTTTTGTTACTTGTGCTTCATGATGTCATACTTGGAAACACTACTACCTAACCCAAGATCACGAACATCCACAATGGTTTCTTTGCTGGTTTTAACTCTGACAGTTAAGTCTATAATTCATGTTGACTCAATTTTTGTGCATAGTGTGAGGTAGGGATTCAACTTTATTCTTTAGCATGTAGATATCCAGTTGTCCTGGCATGACTTATTTGCAACACTGTTTTGTTTTTATGTATTGAATTGTCTGGGCAACTTTGTTGAAAATAATCTTTATATTAATAATTTATTCTTTGTATTAAAATGAGTTTCTTGTTGAATAATAAATTTATGTTATGTTTTGGTATCCAATCTCACAATTTCTGCCTTTTATTTGGTGGATTTAGTTGCTTCATATTTAAAGTGACATTTTGAATATTGCTGGATTAAAATGTAACATTTTGGTAGCTGTTCTCAATTTATCTCTTTTGTCCTTTGTTATACCTCACTCCTTTATCTTTCTTTCCTTGGATTAATTGAGCATTTTTCATTGATTTATCTCCCATAGTGTCTTATTTTTATACCTCTTTTTAAAAAATATTATTGGTAGTTCTATGTTTATAATATACATCTTTAGTAAATGCATTTTATCTGCACCTTCAAATAGCATTATACCACTTTACCTGCTGTGTAAGAACCTTGAAAAATATGTAACTAATTCTTTCTTTTATCCTTTGTGCTAATGTCATAAAATGTTCTTGTAACATATAACAAAAATGTGATACTTTGCTTTTTGTTTTTACTTCAAACAGGCAGTTGCCTTTAAGAGCAATTAAAAGAATGAAGACAAAATGAAATTCATCTTACCATTATTTGTTGTATTTTCAAATGTACTTCCTTTCCTTGAGATCTTAAATTTTCTGTATGGTCTTATATTTCTTTTGTGTGTGAACTTTAATAGCTTTGTAGAATAGACCTGCTGGCAATGAGTTTCCCAAGTTTTTCTCAGCTGAGACTGTTTTCATTTCTACTTTACTTTAAAACATATATCACTGGGTATAAAACTCCGGGTTGACTTTTGTCGTTGTTCTTTTTCAGCTCTTTAAATATATCACTCCAAATTCAAAGTCTGTTGTAATTTTTGCGTTTATTCTTCTGATTGTAATTTGTCTATTTTTTTTGCCAACTGCATTCAAGATTTTCTTTTACTCTTTTGTATGTAGCCATTTAGGTATAATATATTTAAGTGTGCTTTGTTTGATATTTATCTGATTTTGTATTTCTTTAATTTATATATCCATGGTTTGATATTTATCAATTACAGAAAATTTGGGCCATTATTGCTTCAAATATTACTTCTGCCTTGTTTTATCTCTCTCATTCTCTTCTTATTAGGGTGCCAATTGTGTGTATTAGAACTTTACTATTTACCTACAGCTTTGTATTCTCTGTTCTTTTAATTTTTTATTTTTTTTCACTTTACTGTGGTTTTGTTCAGCTAATTTCAGTTTCAAATTTGTATCTTCAAATTCACTGACTTTTAATTCAGCTGTTGAGTCGACTATGATCCTATAGAAGACAGTCTTTATATCTGCTATTGTGTTTTTTAAAAAATCTCCTATTCCTATTTGATTATTTCTTATAGTCTCTTTCCTCTGCTGAATTAATCTATATACTATGTTGTCCTCCTCCTTTATCAGAAAACGTAACATATTAAAATGTTTCAGTTTCAACATCTGTGCCCTGAGATCTGAGTCTAATTATTTTTATTATTATTGTTATTATTATTTGAGATGGAGTATCACTCTTGTTGCCCAGTGTGGAGTGCAATGGCACGATCTCAACTCACCTCAACTTCCGCCTCCTGGGTTCTAGCAATTCTCCTGCCTCAGCCTCCTGAGTAGCTGGGATTACAGGCATGCGCCACCATGCCCAGCTAATTTTTGTATTTTTACTAGAGACAGGGCTTCATCACGTTGGTCAGGCTGGTCTCGAACTCCTGACCTTAGATGATCCGCCTGCCTCGGCCTCCCAAAGTGCTGGGATTACAGGTGTGATCTGAGTCTAGTTCTACTGATTAATTTATCTCTTAGCATTGTGTCTTTTTGTTCTTGTTTTTCATTTAAGTAATCTTTGGTTGAAAGATGGTCATCACACGTATAATAATAGAGACAGAGGTAAATTGATTTTTTTGTTGTTTGTTTGTTTTTGTTTTGATGATTTTCTTGTTTAATTAGCCTCAGAGCACCACTCTCTTCAGATACCTTAGCATTCCCTTAGTTTTAAGGTGGGGGCAGATTTGCAAGGTAGCTTTAAATGTTCATTTCACTTTTAGCTTTAGGTGTTCCCTTTGCACTGTGCTTTGGGATTGGTCTGTCTTCATGCTCTTGAAACTCTTCTTGCAGTATTCATTGCTATTTGTTACTTGATACTTGTTAGGCTCATGGTGGTGGTTGGGAGTAGGAGTGAAGGGGTAGGGGTCATTTCTATTGTGTTGATTTAGTCTCAGTATTAAGTAGGCAAGGTGTACCTGATTGTCAGAGTCAAAATCTTTTTAGCTTTTCTACCCGCCAACCTCAAACTGCAGTTCTGTTTCCTGCATGTATTCTGGCCCTCTCTCCTCAGGTAGGCTTTTTCCCCATTACCTACATCCAGCTATAATGGCTTACTGCAAATACACTAAATATGATTGTGTTTGATACCCTCCCCTTAATACAGATTAAGACTTCTGTTCCGAAAAGAGAATGGGGAGAAGCATTTGGGTAGAGTTTTGTGTCTTTCCCATGTAGTTACTTTTCCTCCCTCAGGTCTGCTCAAGACAGGACACTTCACCACCATTCTAGGCAATTGGGGTTACTAGAGAAGAAAACCTGCAAAGGATATGAACTCTCCTTATGTGCCCAGACCCAAGGGTTCACACTCTTTCACCAACCTACACTTGACCTTCACCAATTTGTTAAATATTCCAACTTACTTCTTTTTACTTGTGTCAAGCTACATCTGTTCCAAGTTCTGGCATTTCATCTCTTTCTGTAGGTGTCTGTATTTCCTTAGATCTTAGGCCAGTTTCTTGCACTGTGACCACAAGTTTCTGCTGGGCTCAAAAAATTCATGAACTTACAGTGCGTCCAACTATTATTCATCTAAGCGTAGAAGTGATGCTATTTCCAGCTCTGTATATTCCCCAAGAGAGTCTAGAAGTGTATCTCAACCATTATGTTTTGTTTTTCAGTTGCCAAAAAAAATTTTTAGGATTAGACTATACCATTGATTTAACTAAATAAAGCAAAACTCCAGTAATTTCATCTTCTCCTGCCTTCTCTATAAGTCATTTTATTCCTATCCTCAAATCTGAAACAAACCACTCTGTCTGGTTTTCACAGTCATTCTTCTGTTTCAATAATGCCAATCAAACTCTGCAAGTACTAAAGATGTGCTCTAACCTAATGGCTCTACAACTTTGAGTTTAAAACATTAAAAATTATCTGATGACAATACTTTTGTTAATAATTTATTATCTGGTGGTATTACAATGCAATTTGCTTAGTCTTACCCAAGGGAAATCTGATTCCCTACATTTGTGGTGGAGCTAGAAACTCTGGATTTCTGACAAGCCACTCTGGTATTCTGAGGCCTGTGGTTCCATGATCATTCCCTAAGAAACTCTCCTAAGCTTCTATCCCAGTAGACTACAGCTTTTTAAATTTTTCCATTTGCATTTTTCTTGGTCTCACATCTCTGTCTCCAAATTTGCTCATCTTTTAATGTTTTTCTACTCCAAATCCACTCCCTGAGAGCAGAGGTGATAATCAAGTAATAACTGGCAAATTATCTGCTCTGACCAATCAGAACACAGGCTATCCCAGTCAGAATAGATATCAGCAGTAAAGAACAGAACTGCTGTGCTGTGCCTACCAGCTAATATCAGGCTTCAAGGAATCCACCTGGAGTCGTTAATGTTTCTGTAAACATTAATCTGCATTTCTGTAAATATCAGTTTGTATGCAGTATTTTTTAGTAATTTATTGAGATAAAATTCACTTACTATAAATTCACCCATTTAAAGTATTATATAGAATTGCACACAGTGTTTGCCATCTGATGTTTTGCTGATTTGTGAATGTGTATTGTCTTCACTAAAATATAATTTTAATTATTTTTTAAGAAGAGGTATGTCTTCTTATCTAGCATTTTCCATTGTTACTTACCCAGTTCCCTCCACCTAGTAGATGTTCAGTGAACAAATTTTATTGCATGATTGAGTAAACAATGTTGATTCTTAAATGCTCTTAAGCTATTTGAGTTTCAACTATTGAAACTGTGTTTCAATAGTTGCTATATTCAGGGGTGTAAATACATTAAAATAGAGCAACAGTCACAGCAATTTTTTTAAAAAGCACATTGTTGACTAAACTTATAGATGTAGTCTTATAAAGATTTAAATAAATCTGGGAGCAGAAATTTTACCATTTTAATAAAAAGTAAACAAAATTTCAAAAATAAGAACATTCAATACATACATCTACACACAATATATAATAAGTATATAGAGTATTCTGCATTTCTTCACTGAGAATCAAACTGAGCAAGATATATGCTCCCTCTAGTAAGTGTCTAGAGTAGACTCTTTAGACATGTTGCTATATCACAAATCTTCTGGAAATATCAATATTCCAATATAGGCATTCTCAAGAAGCCGATTTTGTTACAATGCCCACACAGCATTAAAAAATATACCTCAATGAGCAGCAGAGAGAAAAGATAATATATTTTGCAGTTTAATGGTTATTTTCCTTTCTTTACCAATATTTTAAGGTAATTATAGGACTGAACTATTTGGTGTACACACTTTTAATTCTGGGACACATTTCTTAATCTTCATAAGTCTGTTCTTACCAGTTTTTCTAGTTATAACTCTGCTGTCAAGTATACTTTATTCCATTGGGACTGAAATCCTCTACACAATCTGTGTTAAAAAATATTCATAAATCATCTAAAACACAGCTGCCTATATTTCAGTCAGGCATAACAAAAATACTCCAGGCATAGCTTATATTTTTGTCCAAGTTAAAAGAAAACAGGGCTAATCGGAGCAAGTCAATAAAGTTTGTCTTCTGTGTCAATAGATCCATAATGTTTTTCCTATCAATACTTATTTATGCTTTTTCCTATCAATATTTACTTCTCTCCATCATTCAGGTCTTCAATTATCTTCACCCTTTATCACTACCCCTTTGTCATATCTGGTAGGGATATAGTTGTCATTTAGGTAGTAGAGAAAAAGAATTTCAAACAAAGACTATTGTTTTCTCTTTGGTTACGTAGATTCCCTGAATGCATATCTGATCTACACACCCTGAAGATGAATGCTTTAATCCTTTTAGGGCTATGCACAACAATATAGATTTTCATAAATAAAAAAAAAATTTAAAAAAAAACTCAAGAGACTGAGTTTTGAAATCGTTGGACTTTGGGTTATCACTGAAAGTTCAAGGAGTATGAAAAAAGCCCTGTATCATTTCTTTCAGGGCTTTTTCAAGTTCTGAAGCATATCATTTCTTAATTCAATAAATATTGTGTCAAGCAATGTTCCTTCATTAAGAATGGAGCAGTGATTATGATACACAAGGTCTCTATTGTTATTTGGCCTCTAAGATTAGAAAGGAAACATATCTTATGAAAGTAAATGAATATGCAAGACAATTTCAAATATGAGTAAGTCTTATATTGATACCCCTCCCTGGTCCCCACCCCCAAATTAATGTAATAAATTGCCTTTGAGAAGAACCCAGAGAAGAAGCATGAGCATTTTACACAGAGGAGTCAAGAAAGCTCTTTCTATAGGTGGTGACATTGGCAGCGAGCCCTGAGTAATGAGAGAGAAAGCCAAGTAGTTTAAGAGAATAAAGAGGCTTCCTTTCAGAAGTTCTATCTTGAGGAACAGCAATTGCAAAAGCTTTAAAGGGGAATAAGCTCAATATATTGGAGAAATAGTGAATAAGTCAGTGCAGCTCAAGCATAGTGAATCCTGGGAAAGATAGAATAATAGATGTTTGTGGAGCAAAGGAAGGGAGAAATCTTGTAGTATCTTGTGAGTCAAGATAAGAAGTTTGGATTTGTATTATTTAACTAGGATGACAAGCCATGGAAAGGTTTAAATTAGTGAAATAACATAATCTGATTTACATTTTAAAATATTGCTCAGATTATGTGTGGAAAATGTATTGCAGGTAGGGGAGGTAGAAACAGGAAGATCAATTAGAAGGCTATATCGAGGTGAGAGATGATGGCTTAAAGTAGGATAATACAGTGGAGATGAAAGTAGAATATGAGTGAAATACATTTAAGATCTTCCAAAAGATGGTTCAATAGCTTTAGAATCAAACACACCTTGGCTTGAAGCTTTCTCTCAAACTGACTATGTATGGGACATTGAACAAGTTATTTAATTTTATGACAGTCTATGTAGGCAGCTTCTCAGTTATGAGTAGTACCAACATGTGGTAAATTTTTAAATTGATGAAAAATTCTTTTCATCCTGCATTTATGGCTTGTGGTGTGATTTTGCAGGCATTTTTATCAAGAGTTGGGGCTTGTTTCTTCACCCCCTGACTCTGGGTTGGCCATGTCATATTTATTGGCCCAGAGAATATTAGTATTATGATGAGAGCAGAGACTTAAAATCTTTTGCACAGTGATGTTTTCTTGCTATTTATGCTATTTGGATCCCTGCCACCACCACCATGTAACAAAACCACAGCTAGCCTGCTGTTTGAGGGTGGCATGTGGCCTAGCCACTTCTGTCGTCACAGCACACAGCCATTCAGTTCCTAGCAACACTCTTCCAAATGACTGACAGGTGACTCTATTGAATGTGTGAACTTGGTCAGGACCAACAGAAGAACCACACAGCTGATACCAAATTGATAACCCATGGAATTCATGAACTAAATAGTTACTTCAAGCCATTAGGCTTTAGGGTGGCTTGTTAAAAGCAATTGGTAACTGACACACAAGTCACTGAGAATTAGGGTAGGAGATGATTCAACACTAATTAGAATTTGTGAATAGAAACACTGGAGGTGTAAAATTCTCCATGGTGATTTACAATATTTGTCAGAAGACAACAATACTTCATTATATTGATTGACAGTGAAAGGAAATAGCTCATCTCGATGCTAAAAGAGACAAAGAACATTCCTTTTTAAACATGTTCCATTTTGAACATTCCTACTCACTTACAAATTCACACTTATTGAATTTGAAGTTTTGGGGTACTGAGAAGGGTAGACCCACACTATAGAATGTCAACCTAGAAAACACATAAGAAATGTTATTTACTGTGGCTATTTAAATTTATAATAAAACATTTTAGATTTCAACTTTTTCTTCTCAAAGTTACATGAACCAAAACTTTCCACCACTCCTTTTTTCAACTGCAATGGAAAATATGGCTTTTTGGCATGAAAACTTCTGTGGATTTCTCTGGAGGTCTACCTTTTATAAATAAAATTCTACCTCTGGGAAAATATAAATGAAATTCCAGAAAACCAACTAGCTAAATATCTTTCACCATAGAAAGATTATATTAATTCTTTGTGTCTATGTATGTTTTTGTGTAATTCCTGGATATTACAAATATACATGAGAAACAGAAAAAACAGTGTCTGGGTTTCTCGATCTAAATATTACCTATTATTTTGGCTTGAGCAAATCATCTATCTGCTCCACTTCTTTATTTCACATCTGTAAAGTGAGAGTGTTGAGTTACTTTCTCTAAGGTACTTTTTGCTTCACAGATTCTATGATTTATGATGCAGCTTCTTATTTGTAATTTTATAACCTCTAACATATACTAACCATTTAATTTGACAATGCGTCGTACTCTCACATGAGTATTTCTTGTTTGCTTATGTAATTATATGCACATAAGAAGACTCATTCATTAAGTTCCCATCTTCATTGTGGCTGTAAGCAGTGAATGGCCCAGATACCAGTTTATCTCCTCTGTTCAATATAAGCCTCTTCCCAATCAATATTTTGTGGTCACCTGTCAGGAAAATGCAACCAAGACTGATCACCACAGGCACACCTTCAACCTTGATATTGATTTACCATCTTTGATTTATAAAATATATCATGGTTTCCAATTAATGTTATTCAGCTGTGTTTGATTGCTTCAATGTCTGAAGAGTTTCATTATTGATTTCTTTTAATGGCAATCACATTCAGCATCCCATCTATTTTAAGCAATTTTTTGGAACATGTGAATAAGTTTCTTGCATTCCATTTTTTAAACTACTTTTAAAGGAACAACAAACTATAAAACCATTTTTTTTGTGACATAATATTTTGATTCTTGTATTACTTTGTGTTCTTGAAGAAGTTAAATTGTCCAGAGAGAAGAGTAATTATGATATAATACCAAATAATTGTTGTGGGCTTCTTAACTTATGTTGTCCTTAAAAGTGATAATAGATTAGCAATGCACAGAGGTAGAATGGGAAACCTATTGTTGGGCCAGATTTGAAGGGCTCAAAAACACTAATCAAGATGAAATAATTGTATCAACAGCTCAGTTTACAATGTTGGAATTTTCTTTACTAATGTAATGTATCGTTTAAAGCATTTTCTCAGAAAACAAAATTAAAATGCATTTATCTAACCTATACCATTAACTAACATATTAATTAATTTAAACCTAGGTTTTAATAGCATTTTCAAATAAAACTTATTTGCTAGACATTCAATGTGATTTAATAGTTATCAAAATGGAAGAAATAAACTTGTGAATTAATGACCATACACAAGTTTATACATTAGGAGTAGAAATTTGGACTGGCAGGTTAGGCCTACTAAGAAGCCAAAGTAAAAAATCTGTGCAGCTGGGGGCAGCAAAATGTATATAGAGAGACCCTTCTGATGGAATGTAGGTAAACCTAAGGGGTGGCAAAACTCACCCTGGAATCTTCTAATGATGCATCTGTTATTCCCGTGCTCAATCTCATCCAGGATCTGACTCAGAAACTCTAGGCTACAGTGGTAACATCTGTGTCTTTGAGAAGCTCCAGAGAAGATTCAGAGATTCACTGTAGCTTGAGAGCCACTAATATGGACAAATTATGACAAAGTAGAGGAAAGTGATCCAAGAAAAACAATACTCTGAGACTAAGCAAAAATTAAGCTCCTTATTAACTAGTATCCTTGAGTTATCTTTGCAGAAGCAACTGCAGTCCCATGAACACTCTTACCACAGCAACAGGATGTTAAAGAGAAACTTAAATGAATATCAAAGTGCAGCCAGCATCATTGTCTTAGTCTGTTTGGCACTGCTCTAACAAAAATACCTGAAAGCAGGTAATTTATAAATATAAATTTATTTTCTCACAGTTCTAGAAGCTGGGAAGTTGTGCCAACATCAAGGCACAGGCAAGTGGCAGATTTGATTGTCTGGTGAAGGCTGCCCTCTGCTTCCAAGATGGAGCCTTGGTGCTGCATTTTCTGGAAAGAAGGAACACTGTGTTCTCAGATGGCAGAAAGCAGAAGGGTAAGTAAGCAGAACACCGTCTTTTATAAGGGACTTAATCCCATTCAAAAGGAAGAAGCAATTATGGCCTTGTCATCTCTTAAAGATCCCACCTCTTAATACCATCACATTGCTAATTAAGTTTGATCATCTGAATTTAGAAGAGGACACATACAAACCATAGCAAGCAGGTCATGGATACGAAGATAAATAGATATTGTTAAGAAGTCAATATGAGTTAGTAAAAAATAAAAAGAGATTCTAGTTAGAGATGTTTTACATATGTATGTGTGTGTGTGTGTGTCATATATAAATTAGGGAAAATCAGATCAGTGGAGAATTATTTTTTTTAACCAAGCACAAATTTAAATTTAGAAAGTAAATGGTGTAAAATTCTAAGAGATGGAAATCAGTGGGAAGGTTCTTAGTTAATTGCTTCTATTTTTATTCAGGAAAACACAATTGTCATACCCAAACGTGTTACCCAGCACATAGAATAAGAGGCCTCTCATTTAATTTCTGGACCACACCAACCATCTGAACAGACATTTGATACTGCTCCTTGTGCTCAGACAAAAATAAAAATAAAAAACCCTACACAATGTTTTTTACTTTTAAAGATTAAGTTGAACATTATTTTGGTCTTACTTTCTTCCCTGTAATTCCATGTCTCTCTCTTTTGTATTAAAGATGCTATCCAATTGTATTTTCTATCTCATTAAGACTTTAGAGGGACACTTCTCCAATTTCCTTACAGAGCTATTACAAAGTAACCAGCATGAGAAAGTGCAAGAGAAAACGTAAGCTATAAAGACCTAGAAAATACCTAATGTTCCACTGCCTTGTAAGTCATAACTTACATAAATTTCCTAGAGCAATAGCCTTGCTCTGCTGTGGTTTCCTACCTAGGTTGCTTTCCAAATTTATGTTCAGAAGGAAGCATTGCAACTTGCAAATGGCCAAGAAGCCCCAACCCTGATTCTGTAAGATTGTCCATTGCTGCGTGAGCTTTTACTAGATGGCAAGCATTATGTTAAATAACAGGAAAATATTTATATGCATGACAACCTTACCAGGGATGCATAATTGGTATAATTTGCCAAGGATGTGTATTTACAGCCTTGGCTTAAAACACGGTTTGAAACTTCTCTATAACGTTGCCTGGGGCATGGTGATAGGTTTGCTCTGCTCTCCCTCATTATTTCTCTGTTTTGTAAGGAAGTGCAGTATATCTCACTGTCAGCCATTACAAGATTGGAAGCTATTGAAGGTCAGAGATGTAAACTGTGCTCTCTCTTTCATACACACTATTATATAGTAGGTGATGCACAAATATTGAGTAATTGCCACCAGCCTCCTCTTTCCTGTCATAATACTAATTGCATCCAGGAGTGTTCAGTTCAATTCAACGAACATGTATTGACAACTTCTCATTTTGCTGGCATGAGACCAGTTTTAACTTGAGCTTTCTGCCCCAAGGCAAATTCTAAACTGTTTCCCCAAATTGAAAGTAAAACAGTATCAGATCCCTTTGCCAGTGATCAGCAGGAGCCAAGTTGGAATTAGCAGCAACAATGAGATCAGCCCTGAGAGTCAAGAAAACATTGCTCTCTCTGAATCGAGATTTTCACTCTGGCGTGATTTCAGCTCACCACTCGTCCAGGCAAATAAAACCAAGCCAAGGCATTAGATTGGCTAGAACTACAGCTTCTGGACCGAGTCTAGTCATAAGTCCCCATCGCACGTGAATAAGTGAATGGCACTTATATGGTGAGATCTCTGATTATTTACTATTTTTTTAAACTAGGCTAATCTATTAGTAATTCGCATATTCTTTGGCAGGATTTATCTATGAAACTAAATATTCTTACTCAGTGACTGAAATCCAGTGACTGATTATTGTGATGTTATCTTTTGAAAAATCTGAAATTACTTTCAAAACCAGTTTATAAGCCACATAAAATAGGTAAAACAGACACATCTTTTGTTATCAACCATGCAAGAATATCAGTTTTCTTGCTCCGCTATAACAGTTAATTAATTTATTTTTTTGTTTTTGTTTTGTTTTAATTTTTATTATTTTATTTTATTGTTCCTTAAGTTATTCGGTTACAAGTGGTATTTGGTTAAAAGAGTAATTTCTTTAGTGGTGATTTGTGAGATTTTGGTGCGCCCATCACCCGAGCAATATACACTGCACCATATTTGTAGTCTTTTATCCCTTTCCCCCTCCCACTCTTCTCCCCAAGCCCCCAAAGTCCATTGTATCATTCTTATGCCATTGCATCCTCATAGTTTAATGAATATTGCCATGCCTGATTTGAATCTGACTTGACAACCTTGACTGAGAAAGAATATCTGGCTGCTAAAAAGCAGTAACAAGAGCAAAAATATTCTCAAAATATGTAGATTTGGAACATATAATTGTATGGGTTTTTAATGAACAGACATCTATTTATCACTTAACCTTCATAAACATAGCTAGTGCCACCAGTAGAGACAGGAATGATTAGAATTTATTCAGACAATATAGAAACTAGAAAACCAGGAACAGAACTGAGAGAAAAAATTAAGAGAAAAGGAAAATTGAGTCATTTTAACACAAGCCCATAAACACAGAAAGCCATAAGTTAATGATTCTTAGAATCATGATGACATCTATTAAGTCCACGACTGGGGAGATATCTCAAGAAAAATACTACACCTGAGTGGGATTAGAAGCAGGGCATAGGAATAATTTCTCAGGGACTCAGTAAAGATAATGTTGTGTAGGCAACAGGTTAGACATGTTTTGCTACAAGTCTAGTCAGTACAAACATGTAAAGGTAGTTACAAGGCTACAAGGCTACAGATGAACAAAAAGCTTAAGATGAAGCTGGGCCACTATACAATGCAGACTAACAAGCGTCATCCCAGACACATGGGAGGAATTATCTGAAGGCACCCAGATCAAATACTTTTGGCCCTATTCTCTCCTTCTGTGTTTGTAAGCAGTGTGACCACACCACCCTATTTACACCACTGCTTGAAGCTGATATTCCCTTTCCATTCCCAGCATCAAGACCTGTCATATCCAAACTGGATAACTGTAATCTCCTCTCCCCTAGGCTTCCCAGTGTGAGCAGATGCTGTGATATCTCAAATTGATATTTGTTACAATCTGAAAAAATATATAGTTTATGAAATATTCTTTGGGAAGAAGAAATAAATTCCATGTCTTTTTCTTTACCAGTGAAAAGCTATATGAAAGCTGGAACGATTAATCAGTCTAACTTGAGAAGATCTCTGTGATCTAAAACCTCAGCTCTCAAGATCCAAAATATGCTTAGTTACAGAAGAGATAGAAGTAAACATAGCCTATGCATAAGTGTTCACAGGAGTGTTGGATCCGAGAGGAAATGAAAAGTAGTCACATTGGACATATATTAAGATTCTACCATTTGCATTGAAAAACATCAAGATGAATGATATATCATTCCTGCCATCAAAAAATTCATTGTAATTGAAAAAAAAAAAATTAAGTCCAAAGTGACAAATGGCTTCAGCTAACGGATAATGAAAGTTTTATTAGCAAGTATATGAAAAAAAAAAAAAACAGTGGATTTAGACTTTCACAGTTTTCAGAAAAAAGCAGTCTCAAAATAAGGCAATAGCAACAAAATATCAGATTACTATATGAACTTATTTTTGAAGAAATATTTCTTAATTACCTTGTATATGTTTTACCATGGTTAGTAATGGTCTGGGGCTAGCTATGACATGAGGCTGAGATATTTGGAGAAGGTAAGAAGGTTAACAGACAGTAACCTAGAAAAGGAATTTAACAAATTAGGAAAAATACTTTTTAAACAGGTGTTACATGGTCAAATACATTTAGGAAATGCAACATGCTTTATTCCTCTATTCTGTTGAAAATGTAATGTATATAACCATTTAAAATTCTAGAGAAATCTTGAATGAACCAAATAGGTGTCTTGGCTCCAATGTATTATTTGAACATAAAACAGAGCTATTATTATTTTCTTTTTCTGTCTATTCATAACCTTTGAAAGTAATTTATCCAGAGTACATATTTGATGCAGAATACTCCTGTAGTTGTTACAAGCAGAAACTCTCCTTCAGTTCAGCACAGCATCCACATCCCAGGCTCACTGCTGATTAACAGTTTGACCTGGGAAAGTTTCAAAGGCTTCAGCTTTTGTTCCTTTGCTTTCCAAGGGTAATAGTAGCATCTACCTCAGAGTTTTTATGAAAATGAAATGAGATCAAGAGAAAGGGTGCTGAGCTCACTTCCTATTAAAGTGAACACTGGTCATTATATTAATAACATATGAAGCACTGTTATGTTAATGAAAAAGTAGGTGAAAGTTTTGTAGAAGATTGGCACACTCTAGAAATTACTCAGTTTTTTATATTTGTATGGAACAATAGTGAGGAAACCTGGACAATGGGCTGGAAAACAATGAGAAAGTTAGTTCTGGGTTTTAGTCTCTTTTCTTCAGTCTCCTAGAAGTCTTTGCCACTCCCATCCTCTCATGTACACATTGCCCCTTATATTTTATCATACACTAATATAAATTATGGCCTTAGAGCTTCTTCATTGACTCCTTTCCTCAACAACTCAAATTTTAAACAAATTCCTACCATGTACCAGTCATTGCATTCACACTACTAAGGACAAAAGCAATAAAGAATGAAAACATTTTGAATCCTCCCAACACCATAAAGTCTTACCACACCAGGAAACAATGGAGTGAACCCTGGTGCTACATGCAGGATTCTCTGAGTTGAAGACACCTCTTGCTATCATCAGACCTGAATCTTGGGAAAGCTATTTAGTCAATGTGAGCCATAGATTCCTCATATGGAATATAAAGCTATCTACATATACATTTCAAATTCATAACAAATGACAATTTCCCTCTGCTTCTCTTACTATGAAAACACTGAAGTTGATTTTTGCTTAAAAACGAGTGCTCTGATTACTGACCAGCAATTCTACATCTAAAAACTCTATACTTAGAATATAAAATTAATTCTTTAAGTCATAATTTTTAAAAATTGTATATTTGGTTCTGTATGGTCATGGTACCTATTTGTGGACTCCAAGGGTTGCATGGTACTTTGCAGCTTTTAAACTTCTGACGTGCAGTGTAAATCATTCATTTTTCTTTGAATTTCATAGCATCTGAACTAACACCATAAACTTTTGGAAATCTTTGATAAATAAATGAGAAGAAGCAAAATAGAGATGATCAAGAAGGGTTTTTTAAATTGAAAAAAACTTTTGTAGCTCTTTTTATCTGTTTATGCTGCCATAAACCTTCTATCTTGTAACAAAAGTTGAAATGCTATAATAACTTAAAGAATATTCAACGTTATAATTCAAATATTATCTTGGAAGAACATAGTATACAACGAATAAAAATGGTATTATTTTTAGAATACATTTTTTAAAGTCTAGCTTTATGCTATCTTATTTAAAAAATAGTCATATTTCTGCCATTGCCCATTGTAACACAATTTCACTTTTAGATGTGAATTAAAATAACTTCTTTCCAGTATAAAAATAATTTATTCCTTTAATTCTTACATGAATAAAATTCATTAATTATTTGATTAAAGACATTTGAAGGTGATGAAAGAATTAAGAACAACAATAATCATAGCTCTCAGATGCTGGTATGACACTGTGGTTATTCAATATACATGAGCCCTAGGTTATTCAATATACATGAGCCCATCAATGTTTGTATTAAGAAACAGAACCATCAGAAAACATTGCATTTCGGAATTCCTCTTCCACAATAATGTCATTTTTCTATATCATAAAATGAAGATGCATTATAATAACAAAACTATCTCAAAGTAATGCTTTATACTTGCTCAGTAGGTATTTGACTTTTAGTTATAATCAATATCACCTGAGAGAAGGCAGCAATTTAAAGAATCAAACCAAACTTCTTATTTACAGATTAAGCCCAAAGGGATTGCCCATCTTCTGATATCTAGTAGGCTTGACACTGAAATCCCTGTCTTGGTTGCAGCCTTCACCACCTATATGCTATGTTCTGTGGCATCTTTTGATTTATAGCCCGTTGCATTTAAACTTTCTACCTGTAGATATATTATTTCAGATCGTACAGTTTCCCATGCTTCAGGTTTTCATTTACATGGCTATTATGAAATAACATATTTCTCATTCAGCGTTCCCCATTGGCAGAACTCATAATACTTCCCATTTAAATACAAATGGTAAAAGCCAAAATATTTATTATAGAAAAGCCGCTTTCTATTCCACTCAGATATTACATTCATACATGGTGAGTTTTCTCCTTAGGCAAAAAGAGTTAACAATTCTGATAGAGAGAATGCAATTTAAAGACCATTTAAAATGATTCAGCTTTTTTTTAATGTTCAGTTTAAATATCAAAGGGGAAAAATTCATTCCCCAAAACTAGTATTTTAATTAGAGCAAATTGAGAATTTTGTTCCAGCTATTAGGAGAGAAGTTCCTGTAAATTGGCAATAATGTTTAAAAACTTTCCGTTTGCAAAATATGTATGTCATTCTATAATGGCCCAGAAAATGGGCTGAGTTCACTAAAATAGCATCTTCCTGTGTCTCTTTGCATCTCCTTATATTTCTCTTTCTCTCCCTGTGTCGGTCATTGTGTCTTGCTCTCAATCTGTGTCTTTTTCAGGGCTATTTCATCTACTGTGAGGTGATCATGTACAAAGGTGTGTATAAAGTAAATGATGTTTTTTGGTTCTGCAAAGAAATGGAGTCCGCCTGTGACTTTGAGCCGTGTGCTGTAGACTGGCAGCTCGCCATCTGGAAGAACTGACGCTTGGCTCCCCTGGGCCCACTGAACAGCACTGCTGCAAGATAGCATTTGTAGCTGACAAAAATGGAAATGGGAGGTACAAGCTACTTGACACAAATAAAATGGCACAGTCAGTTTACTTGTAAAGTACAGGAGGAAAGATAACAGGAACTAATGGCATTTCAAAGAAGTTTTACAAGGCTGGGAGCAGTGTCTCACGCCTGTAATCCTAGCACTTTGGGAGGCTGATGGGGGCAGATTGCCTGGTTCAGGAGTTCGAGACCAGCCTGGGCAACACGGTGAAACCCTATCTCTACTAAAAATACAGAAAATTAGTCAGGCATGTTGGCGCGTGGTGTGACTGTGATCCCAGCTACTCGGAGGCTGAGGCAGGAGAATCACTTGACCCCGGGGCGGCAAAGGTTGTGGTGAGTTGAGATCGTGCCAGCCTAGGTGACAGAGCGAGACTCTTGTCTTAAAAAAAAAGAGTTTTATTCAACATCTTTCCTCAAACAGACACTTTGAGAAATTCAAGCGAGTGAAACTTTTTAAGTTTTGACTTGCTTTAAGGAACAAACTGAGTTTACTAATGAGTAATCTAAACTGATCAGTATATCAGTGTAGGCACAGTACACTGTAGCTCAATATCGTATCAAGAACTGTGGGTAATTCGTTTTTTCATGTCTACCCTGAAACATAATAAGCACTTAAATTTTGATTAATTGATTGATTTTCTTTATATACATTTTTTTATCTTTCACACTTCTGAGCAAGTGCAATTCTTAATGATTTGCTTTTCGTCAAAGATATAACATGAAAATATTTCTTTTAAAATATTTTCAAAATAATAATTTGCCTATATTTAGAAAATGTAATGAATCCACTATTTTCTTAAACCAAAAAAATTATTTGATAATCAAATTTAAAGTTCTATCAAATACCACAAAGTAAACATTGCAGAGCTTTTTGTCTAATTAATGTCATTCAAAATTTGCTTATTTCCTAGATTTTATAAAACATTCTCATGAGTAACTGTTGTTTATATTGTTAAATTTAATCAAACCAGCAAATCTTTTGATTAAATTAAATGCTCACTTCAAGTAGGCAAAAATAGTATATGAAATACTATATAATATAAAAATGTAGAGTCTGGAGTTTATATCTGGGCTCCAATATTAGGTACATTGTTGTTTTATAATGCTTCAAAGTTTACAAGTCATTTAATCATATCAGTGCTTACCGACTATATGTGGATTTCTAAATGCTTATAATTAATTAAGTTAATTTTCCCCATGATCTTATGAAAGTGTTGATAGTATTGTAGTTCACTTATAGAAAAAATAAAATAAAGGATTAAGGTAACACTCCAAAATTACTTCAAGTATAGGCCGAAACAGAAGTCCAAGCCAGGTACTTTGACTCCAAGTCTTAATTCTTTCTATTAGCTCTATCTTCCTGCTATGCTCTTCTCATTTGGCATATAATTTTTTCACTTGAGGCTCACAACATTATTATTGTTATCACTCACATTTTCTAGCTGAGGACACAGGAACAGACATGATGAATTTTTTCCCAATTGCTCTGTAATAACTAGTAAGTGGGAATAAGTTGAGAGGCTCAAATCCAAACTTTGCACTATGTGCTCCCCAGCTTTCCATTTTCCTGGGAGGGACAAGCACAGGAAATAGTTGTATTGTGCTTTAGAAAAGCCACTTCGACATTGACAGTGAGAAGGAAAGAGAGACACAAATTCACTGAGAATGTAGAGTTGTATTTGTCAATGGATTGAATGTGTTTCATGAGGAAAAAAAAATTAAAGATTACTTGCCACGACTGTCAAACTGAGAAATGAGTATAAAAGAAATTTTTAAACAATCCAAAGAGTAATTTTTTTTGGTAGAACATAATGGAAGCCCATCATTGGTGAGATAGGAAGAAATCATATAATTACTATAAAATAAATGTTGATGACATTCTTGGCAAAGGCAACTACTTTGTTGACTTACTTGAGGTGTTGTTACATATCTCTTCTATGGCTTCATAACTTGACTTTCTAAAAAGTCAATATTACTTATTAAAACGAACATTGATAAGGAAATCAACAGTCTTGGATTTGCATTTTAGTTCTGCTGCTAATTAGCTTTGTGATCTTTGTCAAATTCCTTTAGCTCATTTGGGTCTTCATTTTGTTATCTATATAATGAGGGAAGTATAGCAGGTGAACTGTTAGACATTAAATTTGTTGGCATTTTTTACAATGAAAGTACTGGAAATTGTTTTGAATTTTGTTTTGCTCTGTTTTGTAATATTTAAAATTAAAATATAAATATAGGTGATCTTATTTTTTAAAAAGACTCATAGAATCTGTGTTTTTGTAAAGCTACCAGGACCCTTAGATGTAACAAAATAAGTAGTCCTTCTCAAAGTACAATTGTAAGTGTGCAAAAAATTTCTATGCTTCCAAATCTAAGCTCAAAGTCTTGGTCACTGGACCAAATGCCCATATTTGAGTCATTCATTTTAGTAGAGATCATGTTAACAAAGAAATTCTCAGGTTAGGAAAGAGGAAAGTAAGCTCCAAATAAATAGAGTTGCAAGTTAAAAATAGGACACTAAAGTGAGTGACAATAGCCTAAGGCATAGGAAGATGGGTATTACAGAAGAAATGTGTAAAAATTGAAATACAGAGTACAATCAAAACAAAATGCAGGTGCTACACAAAATGTTCCTGGGGATGGCGCTGAATGTATTTAAACACAGCAAGAATGGAGTTCACTATGGACAAGGGCAGCATCCACTGCAGTCATAGCCTTGCTCTATTTGTTGCCCGTACAGTCATCAACTCCTTTTCTATCTTCACAGCATTCAAACCTTAGTTTAACAGTAATAATGTTTGAAGAAAAAGTGTTTAATCACGCTGTGGACAATCTCTCTGTACCTCAAAATTCATGTATTAAAGCCCTAATCTCAAATTGGGAACTTTTTGGAGGTTGCGTGTTTGGGAGGTAATCAGGTTTTGATGAGGTCATGAGGGTGAACTGTCTGTGATGGGATTAGTGTACTAACAAGGAGATGAAGGGAACAGATCTCTCTTCTCCATGTGAAGATACAGTGAGAAGAGGGTCCACTGTGAACCAGGAGGAGGGCCCCCACCAAGAGCCCAGCCATACTGGCACCCTAATCTTGGACTTCCAGGCTTGAGAACTTTGAGAAATACAGTTATCGTTTAAGCCACTCAGCCCACAGTATTCTGTGACAGCGGACAGAACTGACTAAGATAGATGAGGAATTCATTTTCACTCTATTTCAGTGCTTAAAATTTAGATCATATGTTTAATATATTCCCTACTTTCTGCAACTTTGAAGCAAGGTTGAAAATCACCATGTATTTTAAGAGGTTTAGAGATAATCCCACAGTCCCCTTGTTAATCTCTCACAGTAAGGTGTTACAACAGAGATAGAAGAGGTTTTGGATTTACACAGACTTGGATTTCATTCCTGACTTCATCAATTAATAATTATGTAATGCTGGAAACTATACTAAGCTGTCTAAGACCTAGTTCCCTTGTCTGGTGGTCGTCTATATAGAGTCCTGGTGAAGAATAATTTGAGAAACATAAAATCATTCAAGCAATGTCTTCTCCATCCAAGATTTTATTAATGCTATTAAATTTTACAACAATCTGTGAGAAATGTGAATCCTATTTACACATCCTTTACCTTTTTCCCCAATTAGCATAAAAATAAACAGCAAACAATCCTCTCATTTCTTGGAAAAAATATTTCCAAAGAAGCCCTACTTATCTTCCACATTTTTAATAACTATTGATTTCTTGGGGTTCACATATATATGTGAGTATGTATAAAATGAGGTGAATGCCTGCTGCATATCTTTTTTTTTTTTTTAATTTTGAGACGGAGTCTTGCTCTTTCTTCCTGACTGGTGTGCAGTGGCACGATCTCAGCTCACTGCAACCTCTACCTCCCAAGTTCACGCCATTCTCCTGCCTTAGCCCCCCGAGTAGCTGGGACTATAGGCGCCTGCCACCACATCCGGCTAATTTTTTGTATTTTTAGTAGAGATGGGGTTTCACCGTGTTAGCCAGGATGGTCTCAATCTCCTGACCTCATGATCCACCCGCCTCGGCCTCCCAAAGTGCTGGGATTACAGGCGTGAGCCACCGCACCCGGTTGCCTGCTGCATATCTTACCTTGTACTTCCTGGCTATTATTTTTATAAGTGAAGAAGAAAAAAATCAATTTAAGAGCTACAAATACTAATCTAAAATATCCAAATCTTCAGGAAGCATATGCTGCAAGTTGATGTTTTTCACTCCAAATCTAATCATAAATTTCCAATCCAGTATGCACTTTACTACTGTTGTGAGGTAAAGCTTTCAGGATGATTTCTAGTAGAATAATACCTAGTTCGTTTAAGTTTACTTTGGAATTCACTTTTACTTATGTTACTCTGTCACTTTCATCTTTAAAATCATTTATAATGGTAACTTCATACAAAAAAATGAAAGCACTTATTGTTCCAAATAACATTACACACTTTATATTAAATAATGACATAAATAATAGGTCATTTAGAAACACAAGGAATTTTAGGTGCTTTTCCTGGCTGGAGATTTGCTCCATTCTTCAAGTTCTGTAAGAGTTATATGTTATATTTTGGAGAATATTTGTATTATTTTGATGTTCTACATCCATACAATCTAGTGCAACTATCACTGCTAAGAAAAACTTAATTGATAAAGTGTGATGCTGCTTCACCTCTAATTTGATGGTTGGTAGCCTTAACTACATATGAAAGTCACCTAGGAAGCTTTTAAAATCCCAAGGCTCAGGCCACACCCCATATCAATTACATCAGAATCCCTGGAGGTAGGATCTATTTTTAAATCTCCTATAATAATTCCCATTATATAGCCAAGATTGAGAACCATTAGCTAATTCAACTCCACTCTTCTTACTTCATCTTCTCAACATTGCTTTAATTAGGCAATTACTTCCAGGTCCCTGCCTTAATCAAAAAGAAAGAAGCAAAGATGCAATGAGCCACTCAACAGATAGTAGATGTCCTAGTGCTTAGAAAGGTAAGATCTAGTCCTTGGAAAGGTTAGATCTTTGCTAAAACCAACTGTAGATTTATAGTGACTGGATAAGCTGCTTAAACATATAGGATTCTGGATATGTTGGATTTTTAAAAACATTTTGTAAGGCACTAAAAGTAACTATTAATGAAAATTTTCAAAACTGATGTTCTATATTTTTGTTTATTGATATGTAACGTATAGATGTGTGAATATATGTGTATATATATAGTGTATGTGTATATATGTGTGTGTGTATATATATGTATATGTGTGTGTGTGTGTGTGTGTGTGTATCTTTTTTTTCCTAGACAAGTTTTGCTCTGTTACCCAGGCTGGAGTAGCTGGGACCCATCCACCAAGTAGCTGGGACCACAGGTGTGCGCCACCATGCTTAGCTAATTTTTTTGATTTTTTGATACAGATGGGGGTCTCCCTATGTTTCCCAGATTGGTCTCTAACTCCTGAACTCAAGCAATCCTCCCAACTCAGCCTCTCAAAGTGTTGGAATTACACGCGTGAGCCACCTCAGCTGGCCATATGTATACATTTCTAACACGGAGTTTACATAATAAATCAGTAAGTATATTTTTATGTGCTTGATTTGAAGACACCAAAAGATCTGAAAACAGCCTCTAAGTGCTGAATACCTTGTGACAATAACTTTGAAATATAATCTTGTCATGTCACCTCAGGTTAACTCAATATAGCACAATTTTTTTTTTTTTTTTTTTTTTTTTTTTTTTTGAGATGGAGTCTCTCTCTGTCACCAGGCTGGAGTGCAGGGGCGCAATCTCTGCTCCACTGCAACCTACAACTCCTTGGCTCAAGCAATTCTCCTGCCTCAGCCCGCTGAGTAGCTGGGATTACAGTCATGCGCAGCTAATTTTTGTATTTTTAGTAGAGACAAGGTTTCACCATGTTGGTCAGGATGGTCTTGATCTCCTGACCTCGTGATCCTCCTGCCTCACTCTCCCAAAGTTCTGGGATTACAGATGTGAGCCACAGCGCCCAGCCAGTATAGTACAATTTTTTAAGAAAAGGACCAAAGTTTGACAGGAGAACCTTAACAAAGACGGGGTAAAGCAAAAGATAAATTTGAAATATGTAAAGAAAACACAGATATAACACTAGATACACTTCCTCATATATTTTATCATTTTGCCTCTGTCCTGAGATCACCATTTCAGCAGAGCTGCCACTCACTTCCTGAGAAAGTAAGTCATAAGGTAAGGATTAGCTCGTAGTAAACATCTCTCAGAACTTGAACACAGTGAAAAGGCTAAGGCCAGAAATTTTTAGCCTCATGGATTTTTAGCCTCATGGGTTGCTGCTAGGACTACAGTGTAAGAGAGCGTGGTTTTGTGGGGTCGTACTTTGTTGTCATTACATAAGGGCTGGATCTCACATGAGACCTTAAAGTCCCACCTGTCTCATCTGGATTCTAGCTTAAGAGGCTTTCCCCACCTCTTTTCTCCTTGAGTTGTGTCCTTGTTCATTCCTGGCCTTGCATGGGCAGTGGCCATCTCTCTCCAACACATCATTTTCCCCCACTGACTGTAACACAAGCTACAAAGAGACAGGTTGATCAAAGGTCATGTGGAAGTGATTAAAGAGACATTTACTTATGCTCCTATCTCTCTAACAGCTTCCCCCAGTACAGTGGCATAAATGCTCATGCCTAGAATAGAAATCATACACTTGAAGATAGTCAGATTCCCTTTTACCTTGGGGATAGAATGAGCTTGAACTTCCCCAGAGTTTTGAATGTGCTACTAATAGTATCCACTTTAGCTGTAAGTTGATTTACTTTAATAATACATATGCGTACTGAGGGAAGAGAGAAAGGAAAATAACCCAAATTAGTAAGATATGCCTTCATTTAATGCAAACAATAAAAACAGAAAACATTCAAGAAAGGCAAATTATCTCTTTCCCACTTGAGCCATTAATTATGAAAGGTTGTTCTTGTAACATAGATGACAGTTTCAATCTATTTCAACTCAACAAATATAAGTTGAAAAATAGTGTGTTCGATATTTACTTGAATAATATTAATATGAATATTAATAGGTATTAATATGAATATTATTAATATGAACATGACACTAATTAAAAAAATAAGCCTGCCCTTGTGGAGCTTTCAGTATTGTGATGCACAGATAATTGTATCTCCTGATGAAATGGGATATTGAAGACATTTTAATGGAATAAAATTTAAGAAAAGCGACTATTAAGTGAAACAACTGCAAGCATCAGTAGATTTAAACATCCTGCCTTGGCTAACCTCTTAAATTCTCAAAGGAATGCTGAAGATGTAGAATCCAGGTAGACTTGTTTTCACAAATACCAAACTCATGTAACGTGCAAAGAGAAAGCTGCCTTCATAAAAGTTGAATGTGCTTTATAAATTAAGTGGCAGACAGTCTACAAGATTGTAATAAGGAAGCCTGAGTTCTTTCTGTAATCAAATCATTTTCCACCAAAGTAAGAAAAGTCTGTCTTTTCTTACTCATTGAAGGATGACTCAAGGCCAAATACTACCTTCCTTATTGACAAATCACTAGGTATTTAGTCTGGAAAAGGGTCACTGAATGTGGAAGTTACTTTAGTTTCTAGACAATTTAATTGAAGAGAAGAGCCTACATTTCCAGTAATGTTTTCATGTTTTCTTGTCAACCACTCAGTAGCAGCATTTGAAATTTGATTCTATTTTGAAGGTGGAGATAAGAATTATTTTTAAGGATTAGAATTTTGAATTAACTTATGACCTACAAAAATGTGCTTTAATTTTGGTATAAAGGAAAGAAGGAAGGAAGGAAACAAATTAAAAAAAAAAAAAAAGCCTGGATTGTAGGAAGAGTTATGCCTCTAACAGCCAATTCTTGGATAGCTCTCTGGTCATATGTTGAGATTACCTGACATGATAATTTTGTTAGGTACAAGAAAGATTGGAAGGTAGTTAATATTGATGGAACAGACTCTAGCTCCAAAGTAAAAGTCATTCTAACTAAAGAGAAGGTGGGCAAGGCAGGGGCCACGATAACAACAGCTGAAAATTGTTCTTACGTTAACTTTGTAAGAACAAGGTAGGAAAGAATGACACAAAATATTGTATGACATTAACAAAAACCACATTGATTTCTCATCTCATACCTTATTCCCCTAGGCAATACATTTATCCCTCATATTAATTAGGATATTCAGAGCATGTGAGTATAAATGTAATGAGGTAGACTGGGAGCTGTGACAGAAATGGACTAGAAATGGCTCTGTTATATCAAAATAAGAGGGAGATAATAGGCATATGGGGCCCTAAAATACATCCTGATTTGGGGGAACCTCTACTGCAGCCCACCTACCTCAACAATTGCCAGAAGATGTGGCAAATATTGCTTGCTTGATAAGCTTTAAAATATATCCCTGAATAGCCAGCGTGGTTATAACTCCGTGTCAAGAGGGTCCTAATACTAATAGCTCAAGCTACACAACTCAAACAATATAAGCCACTTAACATTTGCAACACAACATTTTAAGCAATGAGAAAGCATTGTCATATTGCTCAATGGAAGACAATTATTTGCAATGATGTGAAATCCTGAATCTTTTGCTTCCATTCAAGACCGGAGGTAGAACAAAGAAGAAAAGTCTTTTGTTTCAGGGAACGATTGTCTCAATGCACAGGTGATTCTAAAGAACCTAATCTGTAGTAACTGCCCTATGAAAGCCTTTTTCCAACTGCTGCAAGCTGCAAAGAGAAAGAGGGTGATGTTTTGTTTGCTATTTCTAAAAATGTCATCGCAGCTCTGAGAGCTGTCTTGTTCTGATATCATTCCTTCATTTAATCAGCAGCCTCAGTGACATACATGGTGCCATTTCAGCTCATGTCTTCCCCATTTGATATTTGACGGGTCTGAACTTCTCCATAATCTCAAGGAGCCAATAGCAGGACCTGTCACCCAAGCAGGGAAACTATGTGTATTTTAGTGACTATTACAAAGAACCATTATTTGTCCAGCGACAGAGACTCATGATGAATGTCTCTGAAATGACATTTGAGATGACAGGGGTTGAAAATCCCCAAGTCAGAGACCATAGTTCTTGGGGTCTCCAGAGCAGCATCATTGTCAGTTAAACTGGATATGTGCAAAGATGTTGCCACATGGACAGCCCACAAATCAATTTATTATCACAGGCCGTGAAACTCACTTGTGGCGAAATCAATACAAAACTTCAGGCTCCCTGATAAAGAATCACAGATAATTTTATTTACTCTTTCACTTTGCAAATGTTACCTTTAAGTTCAGTGAGGAAAAGCATATGTCAGACTTTTCTATGAAGTTATACAACAAAAATAGTGTCCAAGTCATAGTTAAGAAGTAATCTATTTGCAGTGTTAACGAACTGTCATCATAATAGCTTGATTAAACATAGCAAAAAGTAACAACAACTATTTAAGAGCCAATGTTTGTTTTGCCAAGGACTATGCCTAGGGATTCTTCTGTGTGTGAGTGTGTGTCCATGTGTGTATAAATCTTTATAATAACCATTTAGATAGACACTTTTAATATCATCATTTCACAAAGGAAGTAATTGACGTACAACAGACTAATGGCACAAGGATGCAAAGCTAGTACGTACTGAGCCAAAAGAGGAACCCAGGCAACCTAACTCCAGAGTAGGTGCTCATAGGCATTATGGAATACTGAAGACTTTCAGAAAGACCATTTTTCTTCCCCAGGCAACTATAAGAATTTTGTATCAGAGCTCAAATATTTTGGGGGACATTACCTGTAAAAATAGTCAATTCTTCTTGTAATGGCATCTGATATCACTTTCAAAAATGTTACTGTAGCCAAAATCATACTATGCGTTAGCTTTATGAGGCCCTTGAAATTGCTGAACTGATAATAAAATTGAGAGTGTTCTCTAAGGCAAAATGTTTGTATCTAGGACAAACACTGTCATCAACTTAGCTAATTCCAGAAACATTCCAAACAATTCTCAGCCAAGCCTTGGTATTTTGTATTTCTCAAAGTTAATTCCAGTGGAAATTAGCAAAAAAGGGAAGGAAAAGAAATAAAAACATCAATTTGCTTCAACAGCCTTTGTAGTCTCTCTCTCTCTCTCTCACACACACACACACACACAGTGAATCTAAATTCAGGGTTGATTTGGCAATGTTACTCAAGTTCCATTCCTCAAATTAATCTAATATTGATTTACTATTACATTACTGCCCCTTTCACTTTGAAGCTTATGATGTAATTGCACTTGTTTACTAAATTAAAAGCAGTTTTCACAGAGGTGATGTTTAGAAAACAGATGGATTCATACCATACAAAAAGCACTTCCATGTATCCTGGCATTCTCTACAGAATGAACGAAGAACCGACCATAAAATGCATATTATTCTATGTAAAAACAAGTCAACAAATCTCCCATGAGGCATCAGCCTGGATTTGTGATCAAAGGATTTCAACGGAGCAAATCATCTTTGCCATCTTGACATGAGTATTAGGGACATTTGAAGAGAAGTATATCAGTTTCCTTACTGTGCATATTTCTTTATCCAAATGTCTGGCTTTCTGCTTAATACTACTGCTCCCAATTTTATAAGAAATTCAGACATTGGATATTTTTCCACTACAAAAAAATGTGATGCTTTAAACACAGCTTGCTAGTAACATATGGAGATTAAAGAACACTAAGCTATAATCAAATTTATATCTCCTGTTTATTAACATAAGGTTATAGCTAGGTGGACTTTAAAATCCTAAAGTCAAGAACATATTTACTCTGAACAAGGTAACAGAATAGACAATTTATAATCTTGCTTCTGTTGGTATTCCCAATTCTTTAAAAGCAAAATTCAGCCACAGGTTTGTTTTGTTTTATTTCTTTTCCTTTTTTTAGGTAACTGGGCAAAGTACATATATAGAATACTTTCACTGGGGTGTGGTTTCTTTCATAAACAAGTGTTCTGAAAAATATAACATTATCTCTCTTATGAAAGATTCCCAAATTTTTATTGGAAGCCTGGCTCAAATGTGTGTGTGTGTGTATGTGTGTGTGTGCACACATACATGTACAGATATTTCTATTTATAGCACATATTTTATATCTTTATCTATTGTTGAATAATTGTGAAAAATAAAGGGTTTCATTACCTCATCCTTAAAAAATGTAAGCTGATAAACACTGATTTTTATTTGCTTTCTTTTCTCCTACAACCTCAGGCCAAGTGTTCTTGACAGCTCATCCACAGACACCCACTGGTAAAGCAGCATGAGGGCTGCTTCTGTTATTCTATTTCAGAATTTTTTCCTGCAGTGGCATGCCAGTACCAACTGAGGATCATGTATGCAGTATTTGCCTTCTTTCATCTTCTACCTAGGATGGCTTTCATTCTCTTCAGGGAGAATTTATTTTAGTTTTTTCCAGTAAGATAATCCACTTCTCTCACCCATATTCATAAATTATCATTAAACATTAAACTTGGTACAATAAATATTAAGATGGTTCCAGCTTCTCCATTGTTATACTCAGAATGCAGTTCATTGGCAGGATCTAGGCATAGGATCAGTCCAAAGTTGGGCCAAGGCACAAGGAAGATTGCACAAGTTTAGAGGATCATTGAGAATCCATATGGCATCAAATTCTGACCACCAGAACCAATCATTTTAGTCAAATTGCCGAGACACAAATTAAATCCAGGAATCTGTAGATAATATATTCCCACAATATAGGAACTAGACATAAAAATTCATATAAATTTCTTCAACATATTTTATATACAGAACAAGGTAAGCAACTGTATGTATGAAATTAGATTGGGGTTTTTGTTAATTGCAAGCATAATTTGATTCGAGAGTATGTATGATGTGTCCACTCAAAACAAAAGGAAACTAAAGCCATTACTCATTCATTTATCCAATATGTGCAATTATTTGTACATACAACAAATAGTATTGAATATTTACTATATATGGAAATGTTGCCTTGTACAAGGTAGTAAATATGACATTCATTTTAGCAAGGAAGACAAACAGGTTATTACAATGACAGGTGGTAAGTTTTAGGAAGCACATGGGTCATGAAGCTCTAGACTGTCTATATCAGAGAATATTACATAATGCTTAAGATTTCCTAATTACCTTAGGAAAAGAAGGGGAAAAGAATGGTATATGAAGTAGAAACAACCGTTTAAAAACCCAGAAGCAAGAGGGAGCTTGGCAAATCAAAACTAAAAAAGTAAAACACAACTGGAATAGAGAGTGTGGAGGTGAAAATAGAAAGATATCAGTGGGAAGAAGGGATGAGTAGAATAAGACCTGGAAAGAATGCGTAAGTAAAATTGAAAATTTTAAACTTTATCTGAGGAGGCCAGGAAACTTGTTAAACTGTTTAAGCACAGACATCAAACAAACAAACAAAAAACACTAAGTTTACACCAGCACAGAAATAGGTTTCAAATTTACACAAGGGCATGGAAACTAAAATTCTGAAATGATGATTATTTTTTAAACAGATCTCAAATCAGTGAAAGCCCTGGATGACTTACAGGAAAGTAAAAACTCAAAGCAAATTTACTCTGTAATTAAAAAATAATAATAACTAAAAATTAAGTCAAAATGTAAAAAAACTTAAAAGCACACAATGAGTGGATCCAATGAGTGAGAAGCAACATGCATAATAACCTGTAGGCTACAATATAAGAGCGGTTTTGAAAAAGACTATAAAATACATATATTTAAAGTTATTGAAGAGACGAAAGAAGAGATAAAACCATAACGAAATCTTTTTTTTTTTTTTTTTTGAGACGGAGTCTCGCTCTGTTGCCCAGGCTGGAGTGCAGTGGCCGGATCTCAGCTCACTGCAAGCTCCGCCTCCCGGGTTTACGCCATTCTCCTGCCTCAGCCTCCTAAGTAGCTGGGACTACAGGTGCCCGCCACCTCGCCCGGCTAGTTTTTTGTATTTTTTTTTAGTAGAGACGGGGTTTCACCATGTTAGCCAGGCTGGTCTCGATTTCCTGACCTTGTGATCCGCCCGTCTCGGCCTCCCAAAGTGCTGGGATTACAGGCTTGAGCCACCGCGCCCAGCCACGAAATCTTTTTAAAAGGAGAAAAGAAGCAAGCTTAGAAAAGAATCATAAAACATTAACTTGCAGAAATGAAAAAAATACCATTGCAATTAAACACTCAATGGATGAAAGCTAGAGCTGAAAAAAGAACCCATAATTCAGCGCAAAGAAAGGGTGATGAAAAATATGAAAGATACAGTTAAGACATAGAAATTAGAATGAGAAGTTAACACATGGGTTAAATATGAGACCCAGGAAGAATACATAGAAATAATTATTATTTAATGAGAAAATGGCTGAGAATCTTCCAGAAATGTTGAAAGTCATAAATATTGAAAAACCATGAGTTCCAATAGAATCAATAAATATCAAGTAAGACCTAAACCTATTGCAGTGAAATTACAAATAGTTTAGAAAAGAAGAAAATATGAAGAGGAACAAAATAAAAATTACCTCCAAAGAAGAATGCTGAATTGAGAGGAATTTTCCCTAAAGCAACAAGTGAGGTCAATGGAATGCTCTCTTCAATGTATTTCAGTTGTAAAAGTAGAATATGAAAAAGTAGAATATCATAAAAACTGAAGGAAAAGTGTATTTTCAGACCAAAGAATAGAGCCTATGCACTTACTACTCATATAAACTTAGTTATTTAACAACTAAACATAAATTTCTGAAAAAAAGGAAATTAAACCCAGAATGTCAAGGTGTTACACTAAAAGCAAAGGTGAAGCAATTGTGAAAATCACGTATCAATGAAATTTGCAACTAACCGAGGACATTAAATACATGCATCTAAAATACCTGAAAAAATATCACAGAGGAATATAATCAGAGTTAAAATGTTCTCAAGTCTGTGTATTCTTTGTAACAGAGGGAGAAATGTTTGATATATTTTAGATTTAATTCAGTTATGTAGGTTCAAGAATTATACTAATTGTGGGGTAGAAATGGACAATATAACCTAGTTAGCAGAAAGGGAAAAATAAAAAAATTAATAAATGCAAATAGCAGAAAGCAAAGGCTCAGCAGCAGCAAAGAAAGCTCATCATATATAGAAGATAGAATATAAGAAGAAAGAATTAATTTCAAATAAATCTGGAACTCCAAATTCCAAATATGTTAGTAATCATGACAAAGTGAGTTAAATTGACCACTAAAAAGGCAGAAATTCCCAGATTGGAATTTTAAAAATCTACTAGGTTATATATAAATGTCACATTTAAACATAATGACACAAAAATTGAAAGCAAAGCAATGGAAAAGTATATCAGACATATACTGACCTCCCCCTAACAATACAAAACAAAACAAATATTTGGAGAGAAATAGTAATGAAACAAATAGTAATGAAATAGTAATGAAATAAAGTAAAGAAATAGTAATGAAAATAAAACAGATCTTTATTAAAAGCAAGCAAAAGAGCAAAGAAAAAAACATATTTAGTGTAACCAAACACACCAAGAACCAAGAAGATAATATTTCTGAACCTCAAGGCCTGAAAAACATAGGCCACCAAATATCAATAAAGGTGAACATGGAAATGTGCATGGCAGTCCCACTTCTGAGAACACGCCATACAGGAATCACTACTCAGGTATACAAGGAGACACATACAAAGTTGTTCATGATAACAATGCTTATATGGGATTAAAAACAGCCTAATTTCCCACAAATGTGAAAATGGATAAATAAGTGATAGGTATTTGTACATTGGAAACTAAATGTGTGAGGAAGAATGAATAACACACTAAATTCGAATGTCAACATGAGTAAATTTCAATAACAAAGTTGAAGAAAAGTATATTCATTTTAATATTGCTATAAATTCAAAACATATAGAGCACTGTGAATTGTTTATGGATGCAGACACAGACGGAGAAGGGAAGGGAAGAATGTACAACAGCTTCAGAATGGCTGTTATGTCTGAAGAGAGGAAACTACATTGAAGACGACTGACAAACCACAGAATTCTTGGCTGAACATTTTCATTACATCTCACATTTGGACAGACAGCATTAAGACGTTTTATAAGCCTTCGTGCTCAGAAAATCTTACCTTATCAGAGAACTAAAGTTAAAACAAATACTCAATTTCTTTAATCTTTGCCTTTCCTGAAACTAATCCCAAAATAGCCAATGAGTAAGACTCTAGCAGTGGTCAATGAAATGCCTCAGTACTTATTTTATTACATCAACTTTCTCAGGGTATCAAACTGATAACAAATTTAATCTATCAGTGACAATCCCACTTGCTTTACGGGGACATAAACATTGAAATCTTTAGAAGTGTATTTATTGCAAATCTAATCAAAAATAGTTAATTTAAAGCACATTTAAAGCATAGTGGATGTGTTTTCATTTAATGTTTGGTTTCAGGATCCTGGCAAAAGATGAGAAAAGAAAGAGGAAAAAAGCCTTGGTCTCTAGTTCTTGGGCAACCAGCTTGTTCCAAAGGGTCTTTGTTGTTAAACCGTTTTCAGCTCAACACAGCCCACAGATTCTAATTAACAAGAATCCCTTGACAAATGGGGATAAAATTGGCCTGCTCTATGCTTAGAGGTGTAGAGTTATTTGCACTGTATCTTTAAACAAAGTTTACAGGCCAATGGTTTGGTAGAATTTACAGCAGGCTTTCAAAGTTTCAGTATTGCAAAATTTGTGTCAACTACTAATTTTTTTTAAAAAATGTGGTAGTACAGTTCTTTCTAGCTTTGCTCTGCAAAAGCCTCACCGGGGACGGGTCGCTAAGCGGCACATGAACAACCAAGGCTTGCTGATTTAATTAACACTAATGTGGAACTTCAGGGGAAAAGGTTCACAATGGATGGATTTTTCTGCCGACTCTAACTTCACAGTTTTGATTTTTTTTTTTTTTTAAATCTAAGAGGCTTTTGAACCAACTAGAAGTCCTTCATAATTTGGCAGACCACGAAAGGAGACCCTCTAATCAAATTTTCCATTTACACCTTTGCCCAATACTTGCAGGTGTGGAGGAAGGGGAGAGGGGAGGGGAGGCACTCCAAGTGCTCTTCTGGAAAGGAGTCCAGACAAAGTGTTGTCAGAATTGCAAGCTTCTGCAAGTCAACAGAGAGCATTATCAAGTTCGTATTACAGAAGCCTATCTTTTGACATTTATATTATGTCAATTTCATTCATTATTAAATCAACATATTGGTCTGTTGAGAATTATGTCATTCCATCTGACTGTTATGCCCAAACTTGGCTTAGGTTATTATTATATCCCCTGGCATTCAACATTTGTGGGGTTAAATGGAAAAGAAAGAGAAGGAATAGTGAATAGTGAAAGAGGAAAGAGGAAGGAATAGTGACAGAGAAGAAAAGGGAAGGAAGGAGTTGTAAATAAAGACACTTGATTCAATGTTGTACATGTTGAATTAGAAGGATCTGAGGGAGACCTAAAAAGGTACTTAGCAGGAAGCTGGCAATGTGTGTTTGAACACAAGAGGAAACTACAGCTATCTATAAGACCAAAGGCCGTTAAGAACAGAGGTGGACGGAAATTACAAGAATGAAATGGTCTTCCAGGAAAACTATGGCCTGAGAAGAGGCCTGTGAATTGAAAGCCAAGCAAACATTCATTTAGTAGATATTTACAGAAAGAGAAGAGTGAAGAAGATGATTAAAGAAATTTGTCATTGTTTCATGGAGCGCAAGAGAAAGAATGCCATATAAGCTGTCATCTTGAAAAGCAGAAGGCTACTTTAAGCTTTAGGTCATAGAGCAGAAAAGTATTGATGGTAGTGGTAATGGTAGATAAATTGGAAATATAAATCTAAAAAGGTGGAAGTAGGATGCCATAACAAAGGGCACACGAGCAGCTGGGAATTAATGGATGCCAAGTATAAGGTATGAGGCAATGTAAAGGAAATGTTAAGATAGAACCACAGTAATCTGGGCAGGTCATATAATTCACTCTATAGCAATGATTTTATCTACTTTTTAGGGGTTCCATCATCTTAGCATGATGGAAACATTTCTATCTTTTTATTCTGAAGGGCATAGGAAATTCATGTAACTCACAGAAAGTTTAGTTTCTGTAAGTTACATGAATTTATCTCACAAAATAATGATGTCTCACAGAAAACTGATTGATGAACAAAAACTTCAGGCAATGTCAAATGAGTTTATTTCAAATTATTCATAAGACTAAGACATTATTTGTAGCCAATATACTAAATATATACTATTTACATATAGATGTGTTGATAAAATATGAACATTACCTCTTACTATTGGTATGTGAAGTGTTTATGTAAAATTAACATAACAAATGTGATATGAAGGAGAATAGTTATTTTCCATAGGTGTCCTTATTTTTAAGCAAATAAGTTCAAAACTACTATAAGCTTTACTTGGGTCAAATAAGAAGTAAACAGCTATCTTAGTGTTTTTGGGCTGTGACAACCTTAGACTGGGTAGCTTACAATAGAAATTTGTTTTTCCTAGTTGTGGAGGCTGGGAGATCCAAGATCAAGGCACTTACAGATGTGCCAAGTGTCTGGTGAGGGCCCGCATTCTGGTTCATAGATGTCACCTACTCATGGCATGCTCACATAGTGGAAGAGTGCAGCCAGTTCTCTGGAGTCTCTGCCCTGATAGGCTAATCACTTCCTGAAGGCCCCACCTTCTATATTGGCACATTGGGCATTAGATTTCAATGAGTGAATGAATTCTGAGGAGACACAGATATTCAAACCATTCATCACACCAGCCTTTGCTGATTTTTAGTTTATCTCACCCAAGTTTCTTTTGTTATTTTCCTAAACATGTTTTTCCATAATTATCATGTTAAAAGTAAATTCTGTGTCACATAAAGTTTGAAGTCAATGAAGCATCAAAATTGTATTTTTTCCTTTTCATCGCTAATTAACAAAGCATTAAAATATGCCCCTAATCAAAATAACACATGTAATATATTCTGTTGTGCTTCACTGTAATAGGCAGAGGGCTTGGCTGTTTACATTCTATTCCCTGGGTGACGCTCTCACTTCCTCTTCTGATGGGCACCACAGAGCACTGCTCCATGACGTCCCAGCTATCCTTCTTTCAATGCTAAAGTACCCGCTCCTTATGTCCCTATAACCTGGTTGGATTTCTGGCCACAATCCTCTCATCTCTGCTGCCTTTCATCATCTGTGCTGCCCCCTGTACCAGAAGTGTGTGCTCCCTATTTTGCCAGCAATGCTTTGTTCATGCCAATCCTTACTTCTTTCCCACTCTTGCCTCTAGGTAGCAACCTGGATGCTTCAACAGCACCCTCTGATTACCTCAATGAGTAGTCACTTTTTCCTTCTTCAAATTTCTTCTCCATTCGCTGTGTGTCTCTTAAAATGAAAAGATAGAAAGGAAGGCAGGGAGGGAGGGAGGCAGGCGGCACCAACACCCATATCAACACTATGTGTAATGTCTTGAACCATTGTTGTGTGCGGATTGTGTCTCTGTTGTCCTATTGGATTAAAAACTGGAGAGCAGAGGCCACTTTCTATACATCTCTGTGCCCTGAGATTTGCCTTAGTAGATGCTTCCCGTAGATTTTTATTACATTTGTAAAGATGGGAAAATTGACAGGCAAAACTTTCTTACACTTTTTCTTTATGACATGCTTATTTTATTTTATAAATTATGAAATGAATTCATTTACTTATTAATTATGTATTAAGCATCTACTCCTTGGCAGTACTGCCTCATATTGGGGACATAAAGGCAAAAGAGGTAACGTTAAGTTTATTGTGATAGAAGTATTGCAGATTCCTAGGGTCGTCACGGGAGAGGTATACAAATCAGACTGGGAATTTAGGTGACTCTCTAAATCAAGCTGGATCAAAAGCATACCATATGCTCAGAACCAGTAGCAGAGATTCATATATATTATTGCACAGTTTAAAGTATGCTATTTATTCCTTTACTGTATTTCTAATAAGTATGTGATTTATTTAGATTGAAACAATAATCCTAACTTTACATTTCTACTTCGTAAAACAAGTTCTTTTTTTTTCTTTAAACTAACAGAAAGATTCCTGCCCATACAAAAATACATGCTATGATCTAGCTTTGATTAATGTTTGCAGCTTTTTAAAGTACATTTTTACATTTCACAGTAGCTATTTCTAAAGTAAAAAAAGAATTCTAAGAATACTTGAATCATATATTCTATTAAAGCTATTCACAGTATGGTAACTAAAAATTGAAATAGCTAGTACAAGGTTAATGTACATTTATCTACCAAATTTAATTCCTTATTTGTCTTAAAATCAGAGCAGCAAAATGTATACATATTTCTAAAATTGATATTGCATACTTTTTACAGTAAATTACAATTTTTAGACAAAGATATGTACAGTTTACAGTTTATTCCAAAAAGAGTTCTTTTTTTCCCATGGGTTATTAGGGTACAGGTGGTGTTTCATTACATAATTAAGTTCTTCAGTGGTGATTTGTGAGATTTTTGGTGTACCCATCATCAGAGCAGTATACACTGCACCCTATTTGTAGTCTACCAAAAAGAGTTTTTAACAGAGTCCCAGAAATGGTGATGATAAAAATATTTAATAGCATGCTTCATGAGAAAAATTTTAACCAATCAACACTTCACTTATGTTCTTACATTCTCAAATTACTCTAAAAATAAATGCTGAGGTTTTTTTTTTTACTGTTCAAATCTTGACAAGACAAAGGCGAGGTGTCATTATCCACAACACTGGATGAGGAAACTGAGATTATTGTCTTGAACAGTTGAATTCTTCAATTTTCTTATAGAGTAAAAATAGAGGATTTAGGGCAAAGCTGTAGTCAACCATAATTTTAATATAGGTAGTGTTCAAGGTGAAAATAAGTTTGAAAGAAGGAGATTGGTGTGGGGCCAATGAATTTTTCTTTGGAATGAATCTGTTTTTGGTAACCAGGAAGCATGAACTTATGTTTATATGGAATGGTTTCAGGGGTGATTTATGGGGATTATGTATGGAGTAGGTATAGCTGTAGATGAGATAGTTAGTTATTCGTAAGACTGAAATGAATTATTAGCCAGGAAAACTAATCTTAGAAGTCCTTAGTAGGTTCTATAATCTAACAGTTATTTTATTATTATTATTATTACTTGTTAAACATAATAAAAAGACAAGTTCAAGTTGTGAGAAATACAAATTTATATAATAAATAGGCTCACAATTTAATGAGGATGACCCTACATGAAATAAAGGGAGAATAAATGTGAGACAAAATAACCAGAAGATAAGACCATAAAAGTGCATGTGACTGATGTAATCCAAAATCCCTTGGAAGTTTATTGGAAAGACAAAGCATAAGCTAGAGTGGACACTTATAGCTACCAAAAGATGACATTTTTTCTTGGCCTTTGAGGAAGATATGGAAAGATAATATAGTAAGGTAATAAGCAAATAGGGTTTAAAAAATTCGAAAACTATAAGGATGGATGTGAGTAGATGAATTTGAGAGGATTTTAAGGAATGTATGAAAAATAAGACTGAAAATATACATTAGAGCCATATTTGAAGGTCCTTAAGGATCATGTTCAAGCATTTGGATTTCCTTTATTAGGCATGACTATTTGGGGAGCAAGTAAAGCATGATTAGAGTTATGACTTAAGGAGAGTGGCCTATCAGCAGAAATTGAAATTGGATTGGAAGAGAAACAGTGCTGAAAGTGGGGGAAATACCTGGCAGCAACTACAAAACTCAAGAAGAAAAGTAATAGGGCAGAGCTTTACTTCTGAACTTTTCTCTGAACCTTCTTCTGCTTAATCTCCTTCAGTAAATCTCTCCTAGTAGCTTCCTTAAAAAAAAAAAAAAAAAAGTAACACCTCTATATAACATCTGTACCATCTACGGAAGAGGTTCTCATTCTTGCGTGTATGTAGGCATCTAGGAATCTTTTGTAAGAAGGCATACTCAAGATCTCACCATCAGAAATTTGAATCAGGAGTTCTAGGGTAGGATTTATTTATGGAGGTTTTTAACAATTCTCCAAGCATTTTTGATGTCAGTGACCCTGGAATCATAACCTGAAAAACATTGCCTTAAAGAATTTAAGGGTTAAATTTCTTTCAACTGGATATTCATTATAGGAAGTCTTTCAAAAATAACCAATTGGAAAAAGTTCTCCATTACTGAACTTCTGACATACTCTATTTAAGGGGAAAGTAAGTGGAATTTGATTAAAATATGAATAAATTATTAACTCAGCCATCACATATAATAAAACAGAAAATATTTATAAATTGCAAAGGCTTATCTGTGTATATTGCCTACTGTCCTAAAAGAAAAATTAGCTAGTATCTGTGAAAATGCAAATTTTTCTTTTTCTGCTTTCATCATTCTTCTTAGGAACACAGAAAAATGTAAATTCTTGAAGGAAGACTTGGAAATGGATGGTGTACACTTGGCCACAAAACCATTGAATGCTTGCTGTGCTTGATTTTAAAACAATAGTGACAAGAAACACCACCCCCACCCCCAGTGAATCTTAGCTCACCCCATTTAATTCACATATACTCACAACTCAGTTGTAGTGGGCACTCTCAGTGTTCAGACCAAAATGCCTCAGCTTCTAAGGGTTTTACTTCTTTCCACCTACACTTTCAACTTATTCTGGAGGAATGTCCTTGGACTAGAGCTGCTTTGCCAACCAGTGGTGAGAGCCACAGGCGCCTGGGAATTTATGTCCCTCCAGGGTAACTTTTAGCCAATGACCTGTGCAGAATTATAAAAGCCTAGCTCCCTTGACTGAACTGGGGACAAATTCTGAAGCCTGATCTACACTTCACAGCTTCCCTGTGCAATCAGGTTGAGACTGAGACTTTGCCTGAAATTTTGCCTTTTCTCGGCTTCTTCCAATATCAAGCCCTGCTTTCTCCATTCCCATATGGGTTTCTCCTGGGAGAATTTTCTTAATAAATAACACATAGCTGATTTCTTATCTTAGAATGTGAGTATAAGGAACCCAGCCAAGGTACAATGTTCACTGTACTCTCTACCAATATCTCATCTAGAAGAAAACATAAATAAGTATAAAGACAAGTGCATCGACATTTTGGTGTTTTACTGTAAATACGGGATTCTTAGAAAGAGTCTCTGTTCCTCCATTGAAAGGACAAGGATTTATTAGTGAAGTTTGAATAGAAAAAGTATGTTATTATTGTGTTTACCACATTCAATGTACTTCTATGGTTTAATATTAAAACAGATTTGGGAGAAGTTGCACCATGTTGCTAGCTAAACCCCCAAATACCCTAATGTGTTTGATTTGTCAGTCTTACTGTCGATTTATCCTGGAAGAGTAATAATTAAGAAAAGGAATGTATTTGGAAAGGGAAGTAGTAGGAGAATCAGGTAATGCTTGCAATTTTGTCTGCAAACTTCTTTTTTTATTCAACATTGAGTGCATGCAAACACTTCGGAGATATCACATCGAAATTTAGTAGAAGGCTACTAGATCTAATTCCTCAAGGTACCATTTGATTTTAGTGATCAGAATATACTTATATCAAACCCTGTCATTGCAATAAATGCATTTCTTAGAAAAATTGTCTGATGAAATAATCATAAATTTTAAGAGTATATATGATCAATGCAATATAAGATCGATGCAAATCTTTCAAAAATACTCAATTTTTCAGCATATGCTTTAATTTTTACTTAGGTCTTCTCTCAAATAAATCGCTTTTTTTCACTCTACCCACAAGTCTTATTCTGGCTAAGCGTAGAGTGGATCATTCCCCTTATACAAAGTATTTTAAGTATCCTGACACCTAGTGCTCACCTATGCTTTTTTTGTCCATCTACTATTTCTTTTAAATTCCTGTCCCTTTCTTGGGTGTTGACCTTCTGGAATTTAATTATCATCCTGACACTAACTTTTTTCCTAATGCCTACTTGGACTTACTTGCTACCATGGTACATATATATATATCCAAGTAAAAATTTGCATAGAATCTACTTAATTCTCAGTAGGCCTTTACCCAAATATGGTGGCTACCCTCTCGATAACTGTAATTTCCAGTCAGTCACTGTGCCATTGCTTACAGCTCAAGACCAATGTTTTCTAAAGTGAGATCTGTGCCATAACTGGTACTCAAGGATAATGATAGGTATTACATGAAAAGAAAAAAAATGTTGAGTGAAAGATCCTAATATATAATGCATTGAAAAAATGCTAGTTTAAACTAAGTAAAATAGGTTATTTCGCTGCAAGGCATTTCAAACATGTAACACAATAATGCAAATGTTAAGTCTTCAGTAGAGTGGCAGACTTACTTATGTATTCTATTCAGTGATCAAACCCTCTTCCTTATCGTTTTACAGTTTTATCGAGGTATAATTGACACATAATAAAGTGATATATGTATACACTTATAAAACCATTGCCACGATCAATTTAATGAATGTGTCCATCACCCCAAAAAGTTTCCTTCTATCCACTTATAATCCCTACATCCCACCCCTTTAGCCCCCACATCCCTGGGCCATAATTGATCTGCTTTCTGACATTTTAATTTGTATTTTCTAGAATATTATATAGACAGAATTATCTGGTATGTTATCTTTCATATCTGACTTCTTTCACTCAGCATAACTATTTGGAGACTCATCTATGTTTGTATGTGGATCAATAGTTCCTTCCTATTTAGTGCTGTATAATATTTTATTGTATGGGTAGTTCACAAATCTTTATTCACATGTTGATGGATGTGTGGGTACTTTCTGGATTTAGATTATTTTTAAAAGGCAAATAATTTCAAATATTTGTTTGTATTTTTATATAGACATACACTTTCATTTCTCATGAATGGAATGGAATTAATGAGTATGTAGTAGGCATAGATTTAATATTTTAAGAAATTTCCAAACTATTTTCCAAAGTTATTTTAGCAGTTTACATCAGCAAAGCATGAGAGTTCCAGTTGTTCCATGTTCTTGCCAATACTTGCTATCATTCATCTGTACGATTTTAGATGCTATCATAGTTATATAGGGGCATCTCACTCTGATTTTAATTTACATTTACCCAATGACAAATTATCTTAAGCCCCTTTTTATGTGCTCATTTGCTATCTGATATGGTTTGGATATTAGTTCCGTCCAAATTCCATGTTGAAATGTAATTCTAGTATTGGAGGTGGGGCCTGGTAGGAGGTGTTTGAATCATGGAGGCAGATCCCTTAGGAATGGCTTAGCACCATCCCCTTGGTGATGAGTGAGTTGTAGCCATGGTAGTTCACATGAGATCCAGTTATTTAGAAGAATGTGGCACCTGCCCATACCCCCTTGCTCTCCATCTTGTCATATAATACCTGGCTCCCATTTTGCTTTCTGCTATGAGTAAAAGCTCCCAAAGCCTCACTAGAAGTTGAGCAGATGACAATGTTGTGCTTTCTGTACAGCATGAAGAACGATGAGCCAAATAAACCTCTTTTCTTGATAAATTACTCAGCCTCAGATGTTTCCTTATAGCAATAAAAAGCAGCCTGACACACTACCCATATACTTTAAACATTTTTAAATTGACAGATAAAATTGTATATATTTATCACATACAATATGATATTTTGAAATATATATACATTATGGAGGGTATAATTGAGCCGTTTACCTTCTTTAATGAAGTATCTTCAAATTTTTTGCTTTTATTATTGTAATATGTGTTTACTTACTGAGGTTTAACAGTTATTTATATATTCTGCATTCAAGTCCTTTTTTTTCAGATACATTATTTGATAATATTTCCTCCAAGCCTGTGGCTTGTCTTGCCTTTTCATTCTCTTAATAGTGTCTTTTGAAGAACATAAATTTTTAATTATAATAAAGTTCTATTCATCAATTTTTTTCTTTCATTGATTGTGCTTTTGATATGATAGCTAAAATACCCTTTCTCTAAACACATAGCTCTCAACCACGGGAAATGTTTCCATCCACAGGACATTGGCAATGTCTGCAGACACTTTTGGTGTCACAGGAGGAACACGATAGGCATCTTGTGGGGGGAGGCCATTAATACCATTAAATATGCTATAACACACAGGGTGGCCTCCTGCAATAAAGAATTACACAATTCAATAGTGAGGCATTTGAGAAATTTTGGCCTAACTCAAACTTACAAAAAATCTTATTTTATGTTTTCTTTTAAAAGTTTCATATTTTTAGGTTTTATGTCTGTAATCTATTTTGAGTAAAATTGTGTTTATCTTTAGAGATATTAATTGGAGTTTATATTTTTGCACATAGATAGCCAATGTTTTCAACACTATTAATACAAGAACTATAGTGTCTCTGCTGAATTACCTATGCATCTTTGTTGAAAATCAGTTGACCATATGGGAAGTGGTCTATTTCTGGACTCTATTCTGTCCCTTTGATCTACGTGTTCATCTTGACACAAAATTGTAATTGCTGAAGATTTACAGTAAGTCTTGAAATTGACAGTGTAAGTTCTTCTTTTCAAAAGCACTTTGGCTATTTATCCCTAAGGATTTTATATTTCTCAATACTAATGTATGCTTGTATTATTCATTTTATTTTTATTTATTTTTATTTAATAAAGTGTGCTGGGAGAACTGGCTACCCATATTCAGAAAATCCAAACTGGACTCATTTTTCACACCAAATACAAAAATTAACTCTGGATGGATTAAAGACTTAAATGTAAAATCCAAAACTATAAAAACCCTAGAAGAAAATCTAGGCAATACCATTCAGGACATATGCACAGGCAAAGATTTCATGATGAAAACAACAAAAGCAATGGAAAGAAAAGCAAAAATTGACAAATGGGATCTAATAAACTAAAGGGCTTCTGCAAAGCATAAACTATCATCAGAGTGATTAGACAACCTACAGAACAGGAGAAAATTTTTGCAATCTATCCATCTGACAAAGGTCTAATATCTATTGTCTACACGGAACTTAAACAAATTTATAAGAAAGAAACAACCCCATTAAAAAATGGGTAAAGAACATGAACAGACACATCTCGAAATAAGACACACATGCCGCCAACATACATATGAAAAAAAAGCTCATCATCACTGATCATTAGAGAAAGGCAAATCAAAACCACAGTGAGATACCATCTAATACAAGTCAGAATGGTAATTATTAAAAAGTCCTTAAACAACGAATGCTGGTGATGTCACAAAAGATAAAGCTTTTACATTGTTGGTGGTAGTGTAAATTAGTTCAACCATTGTGAAAGACAGTGTGCAATTCCCTAAATAACTAGAGGCAGAAATACCATTTGACCCAGAAATCCTATTAGTAAGTATATACTCAAATGAATATAAATCATTTTATTCTAAAGATACAGACATGTGTCTATTCACTGCAGTAGCAAAGAAATAGAATCAACCTAAATGCCCATCAATGATAGACTGAATGAAGACAATGTGGTATATATACATCATGGAATACTATGCAGTTATAAAAAGATATGAGATCATGTCCTTTGCAGGGACTTGGATGAAATTAGAAGCCATTATCCTCAGCAAACTAACACAGAAACAGAAAACCAAATACTGGATGTTCTCACTTATAAGTGCAAGCTGAATGATGAGAACACATGGACACATTGAGGGGAACAACACACACTGAGTCCTGTTGAAGGGGGAGACGGTGGAGGCAGAGCATCAGGAAGAATAGCTAATGGATGCTGGGCTTATACCTAGGGATGGGATGATCTGTGCAGCAAGCAACCATGGCACATGTTTACCTATGTAACAAAACCTGCACATCCTCCACATATATCCTTGAACTTAAAAGTTGAAGAAAAAATAATTTGAAATTAAAAAGTCAAGACTTTAAAAGTAGCACAAAACTATGCAATTACATGGAAATTAAACAACCTGCCCCTGAATGACTTTTTGGTAAATAATGAAGTTAAGGCAGAGATCAAGAAGTTCTTTGAAACTAATAATAACCAAGATCCAACATACCAGAATCTCTGGGATACAGCTAAGGCAGTGTTAAGAGGGAAATTTATAGCACTAAATGCCCATATCAAAAAGTTAGAAAGATGTCAAATTAACAACCAAACATCACTACTGAAAGAACTAGAGAAGCAAGAGGAGAACAACACCAAAACTAGCAGAAGACAAGAAATGGCCAAAATCAGAGCTGAACTGAAGGAAATTGAGATATGAAAAACTGTTCTAAGGATCAACAAATCCAGGAGTTGTTTTGAAAAAAATTAATGAGATAGTCTGCTAGCTAGATTAATAATAAAGAAAAGAAAGAAGACCCTTAAAAAACCACAACTAGAAATGGCAAAGAAGAGATTAGCACTGACCCCAGAGAAATAAGAATACCTGTCAGAAACTACTATGTACACCTCTATGAACACAAACTAGAAAACTTAGAAGAGATGGATAAATTCCTGAACATGTACACCCTCCCAAACTGAACCAAGAAATTGAATTCCTGAACAGACCAATAAAGAGCTTTGAAAGTGAATCAAGAAGAAATAGCCCTCCAACGAAATATAGCTCAGGACCAGATGGATTCACAGCTGAATTCTACCAGACGTACAAAGATGAGCTGGTACCATTCTTACTGAAACTATTCCAAAGAGCTGTGGAAGAGGAGCTCCTCCCCAATTCATTCCGTGTGGCTAGCATCATCCTGATGCCAAAACCTGGCAAATACACAACACAAAAGAAAACTTCAGGCTAATATTCTTGATGAACATTGATGCAAAAATTCTCAACAAAATACTTGTAAACCAAACCCAGCAACATCGAAAAGCTAATACACCATGATCGAGTAGGCTTCATCTCCAGAATGCAAGGTTGGTTCAACATATGCAAATCAAACAATGTAATTCATCACATAAACCGAATTAAAGACAAAAGCCACATGGTTATCTCAACAGATGCAGAAAAGACTTTTGATAAAATTAAACAGCACTTCATCTTAAAAACTCTCAATAAAGCAGGTACTGAAGGAACACATATCAAAATAATGAGTCATTTATGACAAAACCACAGCCAACATCATACTGAATAGGAAAAAGTTGGACACATTCCCCTTGAAAATGTGCAGGAGACAAAGATGCCCTATCTCACCCCTCTTATTCAACATAGTATTGGAAGCCCAGCTACAGCAATCAGGTAAGAGAAATAAATACAGTGCAATCAGATAGGAAGAGAGGGAGTCAAACTATACCTGTCTGCAAATGACATGATTCTATATCCAGAAAACCCTATCAATTCAGCCCAAAAGATCCTTCAGCTGATAAACAATTTCAGCAAAGTTTCAAGATACAAAATCAATGTATAAAGATTACTAGTATTCTTATACATCAACAATAGACAAGCCAAGAGCCAAATCCGGAAGGCATTCCCAATCACAATAGCCACAAAAAGAATAAAATGCCTATTATTTTACTAATTATTGGGCTAGGGAAGTTAAATCTTTGACTCTATTTGTGGATTTTACAATTTCTCTTTGCAGTTCCAACAGACTTTAAAAAGTATGTTTAAAGCTCTGTTATTAGGTTCATAAACATTTAGGGTTGTCATTTCCTCTTGGTAAATTGATTTCTGCAGCATTATGAATTGACCTTATTTATCCCAGATGATAGGTTCTGTTTTTTTTTTTTTTTTTTTTTTTTTGAGACGGAGTCTCACTCTATCACCCAGGCTGGAGTGCAGTGGCCGGATCTCAGCTCACTGCAATCTCCACCTCCCAGGTTTGAGCCATTCTCCTGCCTCAGCCTCCTAAGTAGCTGGGACTACAGGTGCCCGCCACCTCGCCTGGCTAGTTTTCTTGTACTTTTTTAGTAGAGACGGGGTTTCATCGTGTTAGCCAGGATGGTCTCGATCTCCTGACCTCGTGATCTGCCCCTCTCAGCCTCCCAAAGTGCTAGGATTACAGGCTTGAGCCACTGCGCCTGGCCGATAGGTTCTGTTTTAATAATCTGTTTTGTTTTAAACAAATGTAGCTAATGCAGATTTCTCCTAATAAATATTTATGTAGCATATATTTTAAAATTTTATTTTAACTCATTTGTGTCTTTATATTTAAAGTGGATTTCTTGTAGACAGCACATGGCTCAGTCTTTGTTTTTAACCCAATCCGACAATCTGTTTTAAATTGGTGTATACAGATCATTTAAGTGGTAATCTGATGACTTATATGGTTGTATTTAAAGCCATCCATCTTGCTACTTCATTACTATCTTTTTTTCCCCTCTTTTTTTCATTCATTAGATGACTTGAGCTTTTTATTTAATGATAATATTTAATCATCTATGCTGTCTTTTCAATTATTATAACTTTTGTTTTGTTATTTTAGTGGTTGCTTCATAGTTTGATATATATCAAATAATATGCCAGTTCACATGTGATTTAATAACATTACAGCAGTATACTCCCTTTCCTCCTTGTTGGGACTTTTTGCTACCATTGACATATATTTTAACTCTACACATTTTATAAACTTCACATTATATTGCTATTATTTTTGTTATACAAGTATTAAAATATGTTAAATTAAAGAAAGTTTTTTTTGGCCAGGTGCAGTGGCTCACGCCTGTAATCCCAGCCCTTTGGGAGGCCGAGGCAGGTGGATCACAAGGTCAGGAGATCAAGACCATCCTGACTAACATGGTGAAAACCCATCTCTACTAAAAATACAAAAACTTATCTGGGCATAGTGGTGGGTGCCTGTAGTCCCAGCTACTTGGGAGGTTGAGGCAGGAGAATGGGGTGAACCCAGGAGGCAGAGCTTGCAGTGAGCCGAGATCATGCCGCAGCACTCCAGCCTGGGCAACAGAGCAAGACTTCGTCTAAAAAAAAAAAAGAAAGGTTTTTTCAACTTAATCATGACATTACTGCATTACTGTTTCCAGTGCTCTTCATTTGTTTGTGTACCTTCAGTTTTCCACCTCGTATCATATTTCTCCTGTTTGAAGGACTTCCCTCTACATTTCTTGTAGAGGTAGTCAACTGGTAATGAATATGTTCTTTGTATTTCTGAAAGATTATTTTATCATCATTTTTGTAAGATATTTTTGCTCCAAAATGGATTCTATGGTAACAGTTTTTATGTTCAGTGTCCTAAATATGTTGCCCCATTGCCTTTTTGTTTGCATTTTTTTCAATGAGAAATCCGTTTTTAATCCTCTTTTGTATTTGTCTGAACATAATGTATCCTTCCTCCAGCTACTTTTAAGATTTTCTTCCTTATCACTGGTTTTAACTAATATGATGATGACAAGTTTGGTGTAGTTTTATTCTTGTTTTATTGTGATAGGGTTTACTATATTTTGGGGTCTGCAGATATGTAGTTTTAATCACATTTTAAAACTTAGCCATTGTTCATTCATATATTTCTCTGAACTCTCTCATGCTTCTTCAGGGACTCCATGTTCATATCTATTAGGCTGATAAAACTGTCCCACAATGCAATGAAGTTCTGTTTAAAACTTTTTGTTCCCTTTTTTTGAAATACAAAAAAAGGGAATTTCCATTTTGAATACCTTCTATTGCTATGTTTTCAAGTTTGCTAATCTTTTCTGTTGCTACATCTAATATATCATTAATCCTATCCAGTGTATTTTTCATGTCAGACACTGTAGTTAACAGTAACAGTTGGCTGCAGGATATTTTGGTATCTTTCATAGCTCTAATTAAAACATTCAAAATTTGTCTAGCTTCTTAAATATATGAAACAGTAATCATTATTTTAATATTCTTATCTATTAATTCTCTCATCCATATCAATTCTGGTTTAGATCTGATTGTTTAATTTTCCTCTTCATCTTAGACAATGCTTTCTTGTATCTTTCTATGTCTAAAAGTTTTTAGTTGAATAAAAGATATTGTGCTTTTACCTTCTTGTGTGTAGAATTTAAAAATAAATCTGTATATATGTTACAGTTTTGTTTTGGGAGGAAGTTAAGCTACTTAGCAAAAGTGTGATGTTCTCTGGCTTTTCTTCTATGCCATGTCATGAAGAATTAGGGCAGCATTTAGTCCAAGGTTAATTATTCCCACTACTGAAGCAAAACCTTTGAGATGACTCTATTCAATGCAATATGAATCATGAGGTTTATTACACTGTTTGGAGAGAATAGGCAAAATCCATGACCCTGTTTAAGTTTGTTGATTGTTACTTGTCATACTTCAAGTGGGTTCAGCCTCAGAGTTTCCACACATTCATCTGCTAATCAGTACTCATCTGAATACTTTAACGGAATTCTTTACAGATCTAAGGAGTTTTCTAGTTTAAAAACACTGTCCACTCTGGTACTCTCACCTGTAGACTCAAGCTGCCTTGTCCTTGCCCGACTCTCAGCTATATCTTTTCAGCTAAAAGGGACCTCCTAGTTCAGACCGAGTTTCCCATTATGTGCTGCAGCATTGAAAGTTTTCTTAACTGATATGAACAGACACTTCTCAAAAGAAGATATTTATGCAAGTGACAAACATATAAAAAAAAACGCTCATCATCACTGGTTCTTAGAGAAATGCAAATCAAAACCACAATATGATACCATCTCAGCCAGTTAGAATGGTGATCATTAAAAAGTCAGGAAACAGCAGATACTGGAGAGGATGTGGAGAAATAGGAACACTTTTACGCTGATGGTGGTAGTGTAAATTAGTTCAACCATTGTGGAAGACAGTGTGGCAATTCCTCAAGGATCTAAAACTAGAAATACCATTTGACCTAGCAATCCCATTACTGGGTATATACCCGAAGGATTACAAATCATTCTACTATAAAGACACATGCTCACGTATGTTTCTTGCAGCACTGTTCACAATAGCAAAGACTCGGAACCAATCCAAATGCCCATCAAGGATAGACTGGATAAAGAAAATGTGGCACATATACACCATGGAATACTATGTAGCAATAAAAAAGGATGAGTTCATGACCTTTGCAGGGACATGGATGAAGCTGGAAACCATCATTCTCAGCAAACTAACAAACACAGGAACAGAAAACCAAACACTGCATCTTCCCCCTCATAAGTGGAGTTGAACAATGAGAACACAGGGACACAGGGAGGGAAACATCACACACCGGGCCTGCTGGGGGGTGGGGAGGCTAGAGAAGGGATAGCATTAGGAGAAATACCTAATGTAGTTGATGAGTTGATGGGTGCAGCAAACCACCATGGCACCTGTATACCTATGTAACGAACCTGCACATTTTGCACATGTACCCCAGAACTTAAGGTATAACAAAAATTAAAAAAAAAAAAGTTACCTTAGCCAATACTCTGGAGTAGTTGTGTAGCTAAACTCTTTTGCTTCCTGTCTCTTGGAGATTTTGTGACCTGATTGCCAATATCTTGAGAATTATCGTTTCTTATATATTTTGTCTGTTTTTCTATTTTAAAAGTTGCTTCAGGTAGGGGGGTCAATTTGGTCCCTGGTATTCCACCTAGGTCAGAAGTAGAAGTCTTCTTACCTAATGATCTTAATATTCCATGTAACAAATCAAACTACATTCCATTGGATAAAACATTGGCTCCTAAAAATATGCTCCTTTAATGTCCATTATCATAGAATGCATAGGAGCTGAGAGAACAAAACTCTATTGACAAGGCCTTTAAACATCATGGGTGTTTATGAAGCTCTTCTTACATAAATGTATTAACTTAGTAAATACCCATGAGTAACATGTGTTATATTACATTTTAATGAATAAATCTTATTTTTCAGTATTGATACTATAGAAAGACACTCCTACCTGTGTGTTTATAATGAAAATATATAGAATAAGATTTATACCAACATGAATAGTACATTTAAATTTAGCTTAATGATTTTGTTTGTAATGTGAGCTGAACTTTTAGATGATCTAAATTTTGCTAAGATCAAGAGAATATTTAGAAAGATAATAGGCATACATAGATTTCTTCAAGTATCAAAAAACTGAAAATCTTAAAAGGCAAACTATTTTAGGAATTTATAGTAATGTATAAAATATAAAAAAGAAACATAATTTTAAGAATTTACTTTACAAATTTTGATATTAAGCATGCAATACAAAAAAGAACTCTAACGTCTATTCTCTGTAACACTAGAAGTCCCTGTAGACATCAAAAAAAAAAATTGCTATATATTGCTGAATCTTCAGTAATTAAATCAGATAATTATCTTTGGTTTAGCTTCCATTAACAACAAATATGAGTATGTAGTTAGAGTATTTTTATGATCTTGAATATCTTCATTGATCTACATTACTAGATTTCATCTCACTATAGATTACTATGGCAAATGCAACTCAGGAAGATCATACTTTTATACTTGACTTCATTATTTTCTAACAACTTTTAAAATCAACCACAATTACAGAAATTATAAAATTGTCAGTTATAATCTCTTTTAATTATCTTTTTTAGTTAATGTTTTCCCTTTTAGTTACCCTTTTTAGTTGGTAGCATCCCACTTACATAACTGAAAACTAAAATTTAGACAATTTAAAAAATGTGTTCCAGGTCATACACCTATTAATTATTTGAACAGCTATTAATATGGTTTCTCTGTGTCCCCACCCAAATCTCATCTTAAATAGTAACTCCCATAATCCCCACATGTCATAGGAGGCACCCAGTGAGAGGTAATAGAATTATGGGGGTAGGTTTTTCCTGTACTGTTCTTGTGATAGAAAATAAGTCTCACGAGATCTGATAGTTTTATAAAGTGCAGTTCCCCTGCACATACTCTCTTGCCTGCTGCCGTGTAAGACATGCCTTTGCTCCTCCTTTGCCTTCCTCCATGATTGTGAGGCTTCTCCAGTCATGTGGAACTGTGAGTCCATTAAACCTCTCTTTCCTTTATAAATTATCCAGTGTAAGGTATGTCTTTATTAGCAGCATAGAATAGACTAAGACAGTTATATAAACCTAGTTATTTTGTCTAAGATGCCAGGTATGTTTCTTCTAAGGCATTGTTTGAGTTCCCCATTTTCAAAAAGTTATGCATCTTTATCAATATAAAAGTATTGTAAGAAATCTATTTTATGCATTCCATTATAAGTATATATACCAATATATTCATGTATTATGTTATTATAAGATATACAAAATAAAATTAAAACAAATGTGACAAAAATAAAAATTTTGATATTTCTTATATGGCATCTTTCCTCTAAAGTAGATTTTCCTGCATAATCCATAGAGTACAAGTTTCTCATTTGGTTGACCACTGCTTAGGACAATGAATGAGCCAGCACTTGTTGAATGTGCCTCATTAGGGTTGTGCAACATGTTACATTAATTATTTCATGTCACCCTCATAAGAAATCTGTGGGCTAAAATGTATACCATCTTATAGATTGTTTATCTCAAATAATAACTAGAACAGCAAAAAGTTATTCAGTAAAAACTGTAATCTATGTAAAGTATGGGCATTTATTAATAACAATGTATCAATATTGTTTCATTAATCATGACAAATGTATGATACTAATGTTAGCTCTTAATAATAGAAGGCAGCCGGGCGCGGTGGCTCAAGCCTGTAATCCCAGCACTTTGGGAGGCCGAGACGGGCGAATCACGAGGTCAGGAGATCGAGACCATCCTGGCTAACATGGTGAAACCCCGTCTCTACTAAAAAATACAAAAAACTAGCCAGGCGAGATGGCGGGCGCCTGTAGTCCCAGCCAGGCGAGGTGGCGGGCGCCTGTAGTCCCAGCTACTCGGGAGGCTGAGGCAGGAGAATGGCGTAAACCCGGGAGGCGGAGCTTGCAGTGAGCTGAGATCTGGCCACTGCACTCCAGCCTGGACGACAGAGCCAGACTCCGTCTCAAAAAAAAAAAAAAAAAAAAAAAAAAAAAGAAGGCATTGGAAATGGTCTCTATGAGAGCCTTCTGTCCTATCTTCACACTTTTCCTGTAAAAATAAAACCATTATAAAGGAAATAAAGTTTATCAAACAAAGTTAATCAACAGCTACTGTAGAGTTTCTTTAATTACTATATTTCATAAGAAGTCCTAAAAGAAAGAGTGAATAGAAAATGTAAAAATACAGTGTTTCCCTTTTAAACTCCTGGAGGAGGAGGAGGAATGTTTCTAGAATGCAGAGTATATGTAAAAGCACAAAATCTCAAAATAACAAAGACAGAAATGTTTTATATAAAGCACAAAGAAAAAAGATTAAGTGTCTGGATAATTGAGAATCCTAATTAACTATGCAAAGGAAATACACCATAAGAAATGGTAAAATTGCACGAGCAGAGTATTTTCTGACTTATAAATGGATCTTGAAAGTACTTATCAAATATCTTTATTGTGTGCCAGTTACACATGTAAAGGTCAACAGCTAGAAATATCAAACAAAGATCTTGGATTACATAATGAAGAAGTTAAAACTCTATAAAAATCCAAGCAGAAAATAGACTTTGAAAAATATACAATTAAATTAAAGAGAAATACAAATCTAAAACAGGCTTCTTTTTTAAAATACCAAGTATTTTGAAACCCCAGAATTCGGTAATCACTCAAGCAGTCTACATGTAAAGTAAATAAATATGTTTACAAATATATCTTTCTGAGAAAGAAAAAATAATGTTATTACACATAAAAGTATAATTTCAGCTTTTAAGAGAACAAAATAGGCAAATAATGAAGTAGACATCAAAAGCAGTTTTGAATCAGGTTAATATGAATAATTTTTATAGATATAATGTAGTCTTATTTACAAATTTGTCATAAATTATGGAAGAATAATATTTTCAATATTGTGAAAAATTAATAGAGATAGTGTATAAAAATTTAAATTATATCAATAGTTATAAAAGAATAAAAGACTACAAACTCAATTGTCCTACTTAGCAAGAATTAATAATTTTCTCCTTAATTTTTATAATTACTGAGATGTAGATTAAAGAATGATTTTGAATTACTTTATTTAAAGAATTTTAAGTATTTAAACCAAATTTACAATATATGTAGAAGCTATAAATGAACAAAATATCTTACATAAAAACAAGCAAAACCAAGGTAAATAAAAATAAAATTTTAAAAATCAGTATATAGCTAGACAGAACTAAACAAAACAACTAAACAAAAGACACAGAAAGAATGTAGTAACACTCAATTTATATTCTATAATTTATTTATTTACTCTACAAAACAATGTGACCAGCAGTATTTTCTTCATTTTACAGAAGATGAACCTGAAACATCGGTGAAGTTAATCTAAAAAAAGTCAATGGTAAATAGCAAATCCAGAATTTGAATATGTGTGCATATGTCTAATTTAATCAAAATGCACTACTGCCAGCCATGACTATTTCTAACTGAAAATTAATGTAAATGGTTATAATACACATTTAAATATAAAATAATATAAATTTAAGTTATAACTAAAATTCAGGAATAAGCTACATATAAATGATAACCCTAAACAAATAGTGCATTCCATTAACACTTTCAAATAAACAAAGAAAAACCCACATCATAGATCATTAGGGAAAGCAAATTAAAACAAGGCTGAGATATCATTATATACTTATTAGAATGGCCACAGTACAAAACACAGACAACACCCAATGCTGCTGAGGATGTTGAGTGAAAGGAGCTCTCATTCATTGCTAATGGAAATGCAAAATGGTATAGTCACTTTGGAGAACATTTTTGCAATATTTCACAAAACAAAACATACTCTTATTATACTATACAGCAATTACACTTGTTGGTAATTTCAACCCAAAAGAGTTGAAAACATACATTTTAAGTTGAAAACGTAAGTCCACCCAAAAACCCGCACATAGATATGTATAGCAGTTTTATTCATAATTGCCAAAACTTGTAAGCAACCAAGATGACCCTGAGTAAGTGAATGAATAAATAAGCTGTGGTACATCTGGATAGTGGAATATTATTCAGTGCTTAAAATAAATGAGCTATTAAGCCATGAAAAGATATGGAGGGACCTTAAATGCATATCTCTACATAATGTATGATTCTGATTATAATAACACATTGTGGAAAAGGCAAAATTAAGGAAACAGTAGAAAGATCAGTGGTTGTCAGGAGTTAGGGGGAGGGAGGAATGACTTGGTGGAGCACAGGGGATTTTTAGGGCAGTGAAAATACTTTGTATAATATTACAATGGTGAATATATGTTAGCATATATTTGTAAAAACCCACAGAATGTACAATACCAAGAATGAACCCTAATGTAAACGATGGACTCTGGGTGATAATTACATATAAATGGAGGTTCATCAGTTGTAACAAATGTTGCATGACTCTGGTTGAGAATGTTGAAAATGGGAGAGGCCATACCTGGTGGGATAGGAGCTAGATGGGAAATCTCTGTATCTTCTGCTTAATTTTGTTATTAACTTAAAACTTCTTTAAAAAAACCTATTTTTTTTAAAAAAGCGGTTTCCACCGGTGCGGTGGCTCATGCCTGTAATCCCAGCACTTTGGGAGGCGGAGCGGGGCGGATCACGAAGTCAGGAGATGGAGACATTCTGGCTAACACAGTGAAACCCCGTCTCTACTAAAAATACAAAAAATTGGCCAGGCGTGGTGGCGGGCGCCTGTAGTCCCAGCTACTCGGGAGGCTGAGGCAGGAGAATGGCGTGAACCCAGGAGGCTGAGCTTGCAGTGAGCCGAGATTGAGGCGCTGCACTCCAGCCTGGGTGACAGAGCAAGACTCCGTCTCAAAAAAAAAAAAAAAAAAAAAAAAAAAAAGGGTTTCCATAGTGATTAAAATAAACTAAAATAGTGCTATAATGTCAATGTTGATTCTCCATGTAAAATAATACTAGATTCAAATTTATGAATAAGGTATTCTTAATATTTTCTTTTAAATATATGCACTAAAAGTGAACACCAAAATTGAGAAAAATGTTTTGAGACTACATCATATGTTTTAAAAAATGTGGCAGAAACACACATAGAAATTAATGGAATTGTCTGCAATTTTGTCATCAAGATTATAATGTAATTCTATCAATGATTAGAGATATAAAAGTCTAAAATTAAATTGCCACACAGATAAAATTACAACAGTCATTATTTTATTTATAAGTGGAGACATGATTAGAAGGTCTGGGAAACAGGGTATATTAATAGTCTGTGGCCCTGTTTGTGCCCCTAAATCAATACTTAATCTGTAGGGATCTGGAAACACATTCACAGAAATGGCTTACTGGGTAGAGATGGGAAAACACAGAAGTGCACATATACAAGTGAGCCAGTCAGAGACAGGAGATTACTTTATCTATCTTTGGGGTTCAATGCCTAATTAAAATATAGATTGATTCTAACAGAGAAAAAATTATCTCTGTTCCAAAACTATTTCTTCTTGCACAAAGCCAAACACTCCCCAGGAAATTTAATACTTTCACAGACAAAATGGATTTTGCAACGTATTTAAATATTTACACTTGTTTTGAAACTAAAGAAACTGATCAGTAATAAGTACTCAGCTCTACCAGTGCTGGTATATAGAGACCTCTCTATGTATAAGAAGGAAAAGAAAACAAATCCAAAAATACAGCAACATTCAGCATGGAAAAGAATAGGACAAAATGAGAATGAGAGCAAAAGATACTCTCTAAAAATAGTCATTACAAGAAAAAGAAGATAATTCTTTTTGGTTTTAAGAAAATTAGAAAGCATATTTCATTGGTAAATCCAGAGCTGGTTCTTATTAAATGGAGTAGTACCAAAATGAGGAAGTTCTTGGAAAGGCAAATTACAATTGTAGGTTTTCGTTAAAAAGCAATCACTAATAAATTGAATAAGGCAGAAAAAAATAATTGAATTAAATAAATGAGAATTCCAGGAAAATCTCATAATTTCAAGAATAATAAAACAAAAGGAGATAGAAGTTAGGAAGAAAATGAGGAGGACTAATTTAGGAAATCTTACATATAGGATTTCAAATGGAGAGAATGGGGCTGAGGGCAAAATAAATAATCTAAGAAAAAATATACTTTTAAATTTCTGAGCAGAAGATATCTAAATCTTTATTTTAAAAAGCACAGTAAGTATCTGTCAAATAAGTCACAGCCCTATAATATTTCTAAATTGCATGAATACAGAAAAAAATTATAAAATCATTCAGACTAAAAAATTAGGCTATCTGTATAAAGAAAATACATGAAGACATTTACACAATTAAATCTTTTTTTTTTTTACACAATTAAATCTTAGAAGAAATGGGACAATTTCAAGTATATTATTTAGTCAGAAGACATATCATTTACATTATCTTTCTTAAAAAAAAGCATATTTTAAACAGTAATTATATTTGCATTTCTTTGAATAACACTGCACATATTTGTGTCCCAACTAGATCTTCTTTTCTATGCCATGCATGTGCAAAACTCTTGCCAATATTATGAATAGATTTTTATCTTTCTTGTATAGACTTGTTAAAGGACTTCCACATTTGATTGCCCGATGTGCAGTAACATACCAATACACTGAAACAACAGGAGTTGCAGCAGAGAAAATATTTAATAATCATAAGACAACTGAGGAGGTGGGAGGAAACCTTAAATTCATCTACGTGAGTATAGGGCTGGGTTTTTAACTGTTCATGATGGGTAGGAGTTTGAGGCATATGGGTCACTGATAGATCAGAGCATGCAGGATGAAATTATAAAGATGAAGACTGCATTCTTGTGCTGAGTCAGTTCCTCCTCTGGTCTCTTCAGACTAGCTGGTATCCACAGATCTGTTGGAATGCAGGATTTGGAAACCATCTCAAATGAAAAATATGAGTTTTCTAACACTTAAGATGTTATTTATAGAAACAATTAAGGGAAGTTGGTGTCTCCTGACAGAGTGTACATGACTTTCAAGTAGTGAGCAACTATAAGAAAGTGAGCTAAAGGGAAAGCTGGCTAATGCTTAGCTATGTTTCTATTCAAGGCTTATACATTTCCTAAAATGTTATAATTAACTTTCATTAAATTCATGAGGAATGGTTTCAGACTTGTAGAAGTTCTTTTAATATTCTGGAAATATTTTATACATGTTGCAAAAGGGGCATGACTTTTCCTGTTTTTATTGTTTACTTTCATACATAATGTTTTTTTTATTTTAAGGAGGTTGCATTTCACAATTATTTTCTTTATGATTTTGCTTTTCTACCTATTAAAAAATCATTTATTGTCCAGGCACAGTGGCTTACACCTGTAATCCCAGCACTTTAGGAGACTGAGGTAGGCAGATCATTTTAGGCCAGGAGCTCGAGACCAGCCCGACAAACATGGTGAAACCCCATCTATACAAAAGATTAAAAAACTAGCCAGGTGTGGTGGCACATGCTTGTATTCACAGCTACTCGTGAGGCTGAGGCATGAGAATGGCTTGAACCTGGGAGATGGAGATTGGAGTGAGACAATATCACATCACTTACTTTCCAGCCTGGGAAACAGAATGAGACTGTCTCCAATAAATAGAAATCATTTTATTTTTGAGGTTGCAAAAAATATTTTTTATATTGCCTTCTTAAAATTGTAAAGATTTTCTTGTCATGTTTATGTTTTTAATCTACCTAGAATTAATTTTTGTGCATGATGTGAAGAAGAAATTTAATCTCGACCTTTCTCTTTACATAGAGATACTTATGTATTCCAGGACAACATGATAAAAAGTTCCATTAGTCCACTTATATAAAATATGTTATGTCTTTTCTCCATTTGTTTCTATATGTCTTCACCAACACTCTACTCTCTTGATTACTACACCTTTACCAAAAATCTTCATGCCTGGTAGGGCAAGTGTTCTCTTTAAAATTATCTTAAATATTTGTGATTCCTTGCACTTTCATATAAACTTCAGGTTAAAATAATAAATATAAATAAATACATATACATTTACAACTACAAACACACACATTGAATTTTGATTAGAAGTGCATTGAATCTATAGATCAATTTTGAAAGGATTTATATTTTTATTATTGCATATTTCAAACCATGAATATGGTAGATTATTTATTTAGTTTTGTGTTTGTTGTTTTGTGTTCATTGCACAGCTTTTGTATGGTAAATTTCTAAATAACTTGTATTTTTGTTATTTGAAACAGGGTTTTTCTTTTTTTCATTTTTAACTTAATGAAAATTTGTATAGAATGCTTTTGCTGTTTGACTATTAAGCCTGTATCCAACAGTTTGAGGAAACTCAGACTGTATTCAACAGTTTGACGAAAGCTTATTATTTTGGTTGTTGATTTTGTTTTCAATCTGCATAGGATTTACTTATTTGCCTCTGCAACGAACACCCAAAATTGAAAAAAAAAAAAAAATGTGATAACAATCATCTGCGTCTTGCTCCTAATATGTAAGAAAATGCTTTCAACATTTCACTATAAAATATTGTGTTTACTTGTATGTAGATAGCCTTTATCAAATTAAAGGATAAAATAGTAAGACATTTCTTTAAGGTAACATGAAAGCCAGAAAATAAAAAGACCAGTGAATCATGAGCATTCATGTTTTTGCCAAGGGGGGGAAAAAGAAGAAACTATGTAGTTGCTATAGTTACTACTTTAAATAATACATTATTGAAAATTGTTCTCTCATTAATTGGCTTTCTGAAATAGTTGACATATCTCTAGAGAGCATCTGTTAAGTATAGGTTACAGTAGCTTAAACAGTATTTCCCGAAAAAATAACTTGTCAAAGTCTGAGAGATTTATTTATGCTTAAAGTCAGATTGTTTAATATCTAGCATTTTAAGTCCTCATTCCTAAATAGGTGGGTCCTACCATCATAATAAAAGTTGAAAACAAGGAGGGAAACATCACACAAATTCTGACATCTTTCTTTAGAAATTAATATTTCATATACTTATTGATTAAAAATATCTCATGGCATCAATTTATGCTTAATTAATTATTCACAGGATATTGGGTGCAGTCCAAAATCTAAAAATATTTTTTTGGTTAAAACTTGTGGTCCACAGGAAGAATTACTAAGTACATGTAATCCCTGAAGGAAAAACATTAGAAGTAGAAATTACATTTGCCTCATTAAAAAATATATTCAGCTATGTTACTACTAATTATATAAGTGACAACAATTGTCACAATTTATATCTTTAGTGATATATATGCAATCTACTTTTATTAGGCTCATTCTTTAGATACTTCTCTCAGGAACACTTCTGTTACCTTCCGTTGTTATTTTCTATGTATAGGGTGTTCATGAAATGGAAGCTAAGTAAGTTGGTTATATAGAAATAAACAAAAAATAACTTTCTGGAAAAATGATAAATTAAAATAATTTGCTTCCAGATACTTTGTTTCTTACATTCGGTTCCTATGACTCTGCACTATAGTGAATTTCCTTCCATATACATTTCTTTATATTGCCTGTTGATTCTTTACAACAATTCCATCTCAGTTTTTAATTTGACATGGTCAGAATGGGTTTCTATTTCTCATAAGTAAAGGAAAGGAAATGGAAGTGCTTCTGGCAAAACACCATATACAGCACTTATATAAATAATTTGCCTATTTTGATATTATTGATATTGTTATATATCTCAATATAATAATATTTAATGGTGCCATAGAACCATTATTTAGACTAAAAATTACATAGATAATACATTTTTAGTTATCATATAAGTAAATAGTGTAGTATCTAGTCAAGCTTGGTGCTGAGATAAATAACTATACCACATAAATTACTTTTAAACAAATAAAGAGTAATATTTGTCAGGGAAAAACATGTATAATAAGTGTGATACAAGCCAGTTGTGTTCATTTAATCTATCTGAGTGTATTAATTCTAAATAGGCTTTAAAAGAAATTCATGTTCTAATTAGTCTCCTGCAACCCATGATTATCTTTGACTATTGCATCTAAAATCCTGAATTATAATTACTATTGCTAAGGTACTTACCAACTTTTAAGTTTGTTTAGATTCATCTCAATAATATATTGAAAGTGCCTTTTTGTCTAATTCAAACAGCCAATAATGACAACTATTTTCCCCCATCAAGAATTCTTCTACCTGACCTTTTAAAGTGCCATCCTTTATAGATTTTCTCCTGATTATCATCAGCTCTCTGCTGACCTTTACCCTTCTCAAATAAGCGAAGGGCTTACAATAGTGTGTGAATTATAAAAAGCATTCAATAAACTTTCACTATGATTAGTAGTAATACCAGCATTTTCTTTACTTCTAATAAAGATGAATGCCCTTCAAGCACAGACATTTCTCCTATTTGAACTTTCAAACCACAAATACACCATGACCACCATCTTACTTTCCAAAAGAAAGCCCATTCCATTGTTATGTATCCCTACTCATTAAAAATGAATAACAATTTTACATGTATTAAATTAAATTTAATCCCCCTTCAATTTTGGGCACTGATCCTAATTATAGACTCTGGAATTGTATATTTTGTTTAAGTAATTTCTTTCTCACATTACACATTTCCTTTATTTAAAGACAGCCATCATGATACTTCTGAATCTTCTCCAGTTTAAACACTGATAGTACATGTATATTTTCTCATTGCATGTCAGATATAAAACTGACAAGACAGAAATCTGGCAGATTGCTTTAGAAAAATGAGGCTCCAGCAGATATCTGAAGAGTGGATTTCCTCCATCAATGCAGTCAGTATCTTGTTTCTGCTCTTCTATCTCTATTACAAGCATCATGCATATTCCTGTTGTTTTAGTTTACTAGTTTGTAGCTGTCTCCCACATTGCTATTACTGTAACCCTCACCAAAATTCTTTCCACTTGCTTCCACCTCTGGATTTTTAGAGTATCCAATCAACATTCTTCTTATTATTATTTTATTTTAATTTTTGAGATGGAGTTTTGCTCTTGTTGCCCAGGCTGTAGTGCAATGGTGCAATCTTGGCTCACAGCAACCTCCGCCTCCTGGATTCAGGAGATTCTCCTGCCTCAGCCTTCCAAGTAGCTAGAATTACAAGCAAGCTAATTTTCTTTTCTCTCTCTCTTTTTTTTTTTTTTTTTTTTTTTTTTGGTACTGATGGGGTTTCACCGTGTTGGTCAGGCATGTCTCAAACTCCTGACCTCAGGTGATCCACCCATCTCAGCCTCCCAAAGTACTGGGATTACATGTGTGAGCCACCACGCCCGACCCTTCCTATTAATTTCTACAGAAAACTACTAGTCTCCTTTTCCATTATAGTCTTTCTTTTCTTTAAATTTTTTGGTTATATTTGTAGTTTTCCAAAATATCCTCTCTTTTAAATTTAATTCTACTACTTTCTTTCCTCTTGCCTTGTCACTTATCAATGTAATAATCTTTTGATTGACAGACAGCTTTCTTTTCAAATATATTTTTCTTCAAGGTATGTTATAATTTGGGGGTATTTTGTGAATTCTCGTATTTCACAGGTCAAACCATGTTTTCTGAAACACAATATGTGAATTCAACTAAAGCATGATTGAGCAACAAAAGCTGCTAAAGTAATAGCATTTCACATTACCCACCCCAGAGTTATAAATGACTTCCACAGAGCAGGTAGTATTTGTAAACTCAGCTGTAATAGAAGAAATAATAAGTATGGTATTAGTAATTTGAGTCAAGCAGGTGTGTTTCGTTTCAAAACAACCAAATATAAGGAACCTCAAAGTGGCAAATAGGCTGATTTTCTTTTTAAATTTAAGTTCAAATTATGTGTTTGGAATCTGAAATTAACGTCTCCCAAAAGAACCATTCCTGTATGTGGCAGCTTGTTTCTGCAAATCAGCTCACAATTTATGTTTAACCTATTTTATAAAGAAAACACTGTACAATTCCAAGAAGTGATAATAAAAATTGTCCAGTCACAAATTTAGTGAATACATTAAACTTAAGAATATGGTTATTACTTATCTTAAAGGCCAATATAGAAGGAAAAGATTGACAGGTGGTCCATTTTGCTGGTGACTATGAATAATACAAAAATATTTAATCCATATAGATATACCTGAAGTATGCTTATCGAATTTTGAAATCATTAAGGAGCCGAGCAGATCAGCTTAGCAATAAGAATTATGGGGCATAAAAAGCCGTGTAACATAGTCCCTCCTCACTGTTGAGGCAGTGTAGGAGGTGAGGCTTGGCAGTCTGTTATGATATAAGAAAAAAGAACCAATGTGGCAGCAGAGAATTGAAATGGAAAGAGAGGAAAATTCCACCAAGCCTGCTGACTCATGGCCAACTATATAGGCTGCTCTCCTACAGATGGTTAAAGCTCCATAGAGAAAGGACGCATGAAGTGTGGGAGGGTTTTCCAGGGCCTGGAATCAGCATCAGAGTGGCAACTAAGAGTCTGAGTAACAAGGGATGTGGAGAGAGGAATCAAGTGTGAGAAAGAAGAGATGTATTCTCCAAGATCCAAGGTGCTACCACCTACTAAGACGATGGGCTAAAGTATTAATGATAATACCAAAGAGTAAGCTGCCTCTTGTCACGAATTAGACCCCAATCACAGACCATCACACATTGAAATTAAGAATACATTTTTTTAAAACATAGAGGCAGTGTGGCATACAAAACAAAAACAAAACAGTAAGAATGTCTCAAGACGCAGAGCTAATTTTTACATGCTGTTTATTGAGCATGTTATTCCCTTAACCTCTGTTTCTTACACAAAATAAGGCTAATTCTGTCCACTCAGTGTAACTTACAGTTAAGAGATTCAAACAAGACAATAGAAGTAAAAATGTTTATGATAAATTGTAAAGTGCTAAAAAATATATAAGGCCAAACATTGGAGGACAAAGTAATTATTTGTGATAACCTCACTGGATATTTTTTGAAAAGTGAGTTCCCTTATCTACTTAAAATACAAATCCATGTATTAAAATTATTATTATGTAATAAATGTGTTTAGGCATACATCTATTTTATAAGTAGGATTTATGACTGCAAATATACAAGAGAATGGTACTCATAAGTTAAAAAGTGTACTTTTGTTAATCTGTAGCATTCCTAGTTTCAATTTGATTGTTTTAGATACTAAATATCAGCCATAAACATTAGATTGTTTTTCCAACTCTCCAGTACCTTCACTCCACCCAGTACTCTACTTGCAGACCAGCCTGAACTCAATTTCTGAACTATTCTTGACTAAACCAAGCAGCCCCCTCAGTACATTTGTGCCTCATTTAGGGGGTCTGGCATTCCTCCACTCTTCTTCAACTGGCCAGAGGCAGTTTCTATGTTGTTTCTGGGACACGATGCCCTGGGGGGCCTGCCTGTTGACTCTACAGATCTGAGGAGCTTGTCTCTCCCATTCATCGACACTTTCTCTCAACTCCTGTTTCAAGTGCACTCTTCATTACCTGCATCCAGCACAGCATATAGTACTAAGCACTCAGTATTGTCAATTTCTTTTCTGTTCTTCTACCTCACCTTCAGATGAGGACTAAAATCCATCTTACCTGCCAGAGATCCTCGAGACTATTGTTTTACCTTAAAACTAAAGCTTTAGTCTTGTCATCCTTGTACAAAGTTCTCGACACTGTTTACCTGGAAGGCAATAACTGAAAACCCCACCGAGATTTTTGATACTATGTGCAATCCCTGTTTCTTCATCTGTAACCTACATAATAATATTTTCTTCTATATTGACCAAACTTCATAAAAATTACACTTTGTTCATAGGTCCACTTGTCTGAAATTCTATTGTTTGTAACGCCAATCATTTGGCAGGTCTAATGTCAGCCCCTCCGATTCATCTTCCCAGTCTTTTCAGACAAATCACCATGTCCACAATAAATTATTAGATTTAATACCCAAATCCAATCTAATGCAATATATATATACACACACACAACCATGGGTGTACATATGTATATGTATATATACATACCTATATTTATATACATATGCATAAATATGCATATAAGTACATATATTCATATTATATAGTTACAGATATTCCTTTTTTTAACAAACAAACTCAGGGACTATTGTGAAATGTAGTATAATTGCCATTTAAGACAACCTGAAGATTTAAAAATAAACATTTAAAAAAATCTGTTGACCCTTAGCAGAGTTGTTCTTGGAAAAGGACCAAATACAAACCCACACTAGGCTTGGAAATAACTAATGCTATCTGCCTGTCATTTTTATAATAACTGAAATTGAGTGAATGGTCCTTTGCAAGGAAACAATGATGATGGCATATTTCTACAAAGGGCAAATATATGTAAAATTGTTATTTTGAAATTAGTGAACTTTGGCTCTTCATTTTTATATTAGATATAAATAAAAATCTGGAAATGTCATAGCTTTTCTGAAAGTGCTTTCATAGCAAAAATTAACTGTTTTGCTGTATATCTGATAAATGTAATGTCACAAGAATGAAAGCTTTCTGAATATTTTACATAGATTTAGCCATCTGTTACATAGAACACTATGAGCTCTATTAGTTCATGAGCTTAGTCTGAATTGTTTTAAAAATAAATAACTCATATATTTAAGCAATAAGTTCAACAGAAATACAAGCAAAGAGAAAGTATTAGAGAACACTAAAATGGTTGTGTCTTCACTAGGCAGTGGCAGTGATTTATTACAGGGCTCCGTCAATCTGAAGACCTTGAAAGATGGAGTCAAAACTCATCTGTCTTCCAGGCAGATAGAATGTGAAGCAGCTTAGAATAAAGCAATAGAGAAGGGCAAGGTCTGTGGTGAACTGGAGAATGCATGGCCCATCTAAAAACAGTTTAACGAGATTTATTTGGTTGGTTGATTATTTGTACATTTAGTCTCACAAACATGAGCACAGAGACACCCATCTCAATGGTTCTGACCAAACGAAATGTATCTGTGAGCCAGATTTGACAGATTTGCAGCAAAATTAAGCAGCAAATATCCAACAGAAAAACATATCTAAGGTAAAAGCACAGATCCTTTTAAAAAACTGGTGTATTAAAATCTAGGTTAAGCAGTAAGTTCTGTTAGATTGTGATATAAAATTCATGATAAAAATATTGTCATTTTTACTACAGAAACAAGAAAAAGTTGAAGAAAATACAGAAAAAAAAATCGAAAGTATTTACAAGAGTAATTTTGTGATTTGATCCAGCCAATATATTATAGGCTTGCAATTCTCCTTTCTTGAATCTAAACACATTTTCTCATTAGGAATAATTTATGAATGTATCAAAATAGCATTATAAAATTATCATTAAATTGTGGTGCCATTTCTTGAAGCATTACTGTTAAGAGAAATTACATTTTAAAACAAGTATGCGTGTGTGTGTGTCTGTGTGTGCACGTGCATGTATGTATGTATTTATTCTGAAATTCCAAGGGAAGATTTATTCAAAAAGCATAAAAAGTAACTATTATTTCTATCTCTCAAAAGACAATGTGAGTTATTTGCTAGCTTACAGAATTAAATAGAAGATAAAACCTTTATAAGTTGTAACTATGGTACTTTTTTTGATATATTACATCTTAAAATCTATAAGAACTACTTTTTCAGAGTAACTCTTATAAGCCAAGTCATTTCTATAAGGTTCAACAAACTGAGTGTTATCTAATTTCAAATATAAAGTAAGCTTTTGAGAAGCAAGAAGCAGTTTTAAGTTCACATAGTGAGTAGGGAAATTAGTTCAATTTAGAGTGTGATTTTCCTTATTTCAAACTATATACTTTTTACTTATTTTGACTACCTTATAATTTTGTCTTTGGTATGCATTATATTAACATTTGTGGTGAAATTACTTTTTTTCCTATCTCAGGTTGAACTAAATTAGCTATCATTAGCTCAGACAATAGGAACATTTTTGGTTTGAATATGCATTATATTCCAGGTTTAATTAATTGAATTTGATTTGACTCATTATCTTGTCATTTTTGATAATTGTTTAAGTCCATGTATTTCTGAAAAAGTTACATAAAAATAATTAACTTTGGAACCCGGAAAACAATGTTTAGTGATAGGATTGTATGGAGGCTGTTGAGGGTCGGAAAGATTGCCTTCTCTAGGGATAGCCATGTCCAATTCAGTGAGAACTTCCTCACCTCATCTGTGTGTAAGCAAAGCACAAATATTGAGACAAATATATTTGTGCCAATTATATAGTCAGTTCAGAATATTTGAAACTGCCACCCTTCTCTGATGATTTTTATCCTTAGAATTCATGTTTTGGGCCCAATACAAACAATTATTTTCTTTCTTTTTTTTTTTATTTTTTGCACTCTGAATACAATCCTACCAATGTCTCTCCCATTTTGTGACATAGATGTTGATTCCAGGTAGTTAAAAGCAAAAGAAGGTGGCTTCAGTGTCACATTTAAATTATATCTCAAGAGGTGCATGAAAGGGATTTTTACCTCTACCAAATTCAGTAATCTTTATTGGTTATATGTGACCTTCTCTCTCAGATTCTTTGGGAATAGCTAATTGTTAAAAGCAAAAAATATATGTTCAGGGAGATTTAAAAATTTTAAAGCTCTATAGGAGTTTATGAATTTTAAATATAAACAATTCTATGAGAATAACTGCAAATAAATCAGTGTGTTGTCCTGCAGTTTGAGTAAGGAAACATTGAATTGTGCTAACTTTTCTTTCCACTTTTACTTATATTCATTTAATTAAGAGATGAGTAACAGCACTCTCACCCCCAAAGAAATATCTGTCTTCTAAGACTGTCTGAATGAAAGGTTAGAAATTTATAAACACACACACACGCGTCTCTTTCCCAAAGCCTCTTGGAGACTCTTCTGTGCAGAATACCTTCAAGCTTAATCTCCAAAGTACTAAAACAGATATAAACAGGTAACTGCCACATAATATTAGAATGAATATTTTAAAAAATTATTACAACCTAATTCAATTATGTATTTATCTCCTAGGTCAATGTAATTTTAATAGCATCAAGGAAGGAAAGAAGTGGGTTCAATTCTCACATTCAAAACCACCTCACAGTGACCACTCAGGTGTGGAATTTTCTAATTGGGAAAAGAGCTCCAGACTAAGAGTATCTCTCTAGGAAAAAGAGTAAGATAAACAGCAGATATTTCCCTTCTATGTACTTTGTTATTGTCATAATGTTTAACTAGAAAAATATATGAGCTTTGAGGTTTGAGTTTGATACGTTTATTAATAATATGCGATTAATTACACTTAAACCTGAGTTCTACTTGCTTTCGCAATTAATAAATATGCCTCATAATGATATTTTAGTCATCGATGGACCTCATAATCTCATATACGATGGTGGTCCCATAAGATTATAATACTATATTTTTGCTGTAACTTTTTTTATGTTTAGATATGTTTTGACACACAAGTATTTACCATCATATTACCATTGCCTACACTATTCAGTACAGGAATGTGCTATGCAGGCTAGTAGCCCTGGAGCAGCAGGCTGTAGCATACAGTCTAGGTGTATAATAGGCTATACATCTAGGTTTATGTAGGTGCACTCTATAATGTTTGAATAATGACAAAATTGCCTAATGACGTATTTCTAGAATGCATCTCTATATAGTAACTGTCTTCTGCAGAGGCCGGAGCACTTACAAACAAAATGTGTTGTCAGTTAGTGTACACTGTATATTTAGCAGCATTTCTTTATTTAAACATTCAGTATTTTTCTTTCTAAACAAATTATTTTAACTTCCTAGTGTTGATATTCTTAATTATATTGTCATTTCAACATGGTTGAATGTTTTATCTTACTCATTTGAAAATAATTTTTCCTACTATACACCAATTTATATTTGAAAATAATTGACTATGCATCACATGGGTAATAATCTCTATTTATCTAAAATGTAATGAATAAATAACTTCTCATTAACAGATTAAGAAAAACAAACTAAAACTTTTCCGTATGTATTATTTATATAAACAGGTTAAAGAACTATACCCTTTAAAAATAAGGAAGTTAATATTTGTTATATATTCAATAAATATCCTCGTGTAAACTTCAGAAATGCAGTTAATACTTTGTAAAATATTGGTTTATAGACCATTTGGAAAAAGCAAGGAATGATTTATTATTTATTTATCAAAGATGGAGATACAGTAGCATTTTAGATATTTCAGAAATGGTTTCCAGTTGGATGGTAAAAGCAGTGAATGAAATTTGTTATTGTATTTTTTTGCTTTGAGGCACTATGTGCTTTATTTACAATTTGGTGCATAGAGATGTAACTGCCCAAGAGCTTTTAGTTACCAATCATTTTTGTGATCTATAATGCAGTAATACATTTTAATATGAAGCAAGGTAAGGAATCAGGGTTACTATTTCCCATGCCTGTATGATTCATCAGTTCCTGTGAAAGGAAGTGGCATGAATAAAAGGTAATTAAGAAGAGAATAAAATAATAAAGGGAAGAAGGAAAGCATTCAAGAAATAGAATTAGAAAAGACTTGTAGTGAAAGAAAGCAAAGCTAAGGTGGAACTTGAGCAGGAACAGAGGTTCATTTAGTCTGAATTAAAGGCCCTTAACAATTTGTGGAAACTCACATCCTGTCACAGACTAAATATAAATGTGTCCTCAATTTATTAAGTAATATATATACACACACACACACACAAAATATGGATATTATATGCACATATATGTTAATATATATCACAATATCTATAACCAATTAATAAATATTTTTGAGCTCCTATTATAAATAAGACATTGTCCTAAGAACTAAGGATATGCTTGATGAAAACAATGAACAACTAAAATAGATGAACAATCAAAAGCTAAACACCTAAAGGCAAAATGGATGATGAGTTTTCCAAGGATATCCACTAGAACTAGAAAAACATTTTGAAACAATGTGTAGAATTAAGAAGTAATTTTGGTATGTAACCTTTTTTATTTAATTTCTACTTTCCCTTTCAGTTAAAAGCATACATTCCATTGAAAATAGATTTAGAAACTTAAAAACCTTTAAATTTATAGACTTAGAAGCTCAGAGACTTAGAGACTTAGAAACTTAGAAGTTTAAAAAAGCCACACCAGGTGGCTATCTAAAAGCACCCACCCAACGACCAGGTGGCCATCTAAAGCACCCGCCTGATGTCCGTGTGGCTATCTAAAACACCCACCCATATTCCTGGAACTCAAACAGAAGAACAAGTCCGGGAAATACCCCGCGCGGGTTCAAACCAGGTTCAAACCAACCAATTAAAGTAAGACATCTCGCTCAGGCCATAACCTGCTCCAATCATCTTGCGCCTCAAGCTTTGTAAAATTTTGTGGTTTTTTGCCTTTATAAACTGTCTGTAACAAGCATTCGGGGTCCTGTGGCCAACCTCGGACATGGGACCCTAGCGCGCTAGCAATAAATCTCTCCACTGTGACTTCCGTGTCGAGTGGTCTCTCGTGACGACCCCTGCCCAGGAAGGAATCTAAAAACTAGGTTCCTACATTTGGTGCGTTGGCCGGGAATGGGGGTCGCCCGAGGACCCTCGACCCCTCCAGTGGAGACACAATTGGCCCGGGCCACCGACTGCTGACGAACGGACTCTGTCAGGTACTTTCATTTCACTCTGTGCTCTGTTTGTCTTGCCGGCTAGCTCTGAGGAGTACTCCGTCTGAATAATCAGGTGGGGAAGGGGGACAGACGTGTCCGGCACCTTCCCCCTTGCGCCCCGGGGGACGCCCTGGCGGTTGTCGGGAGGAAAGCTGACGACTCTGTTGGCCTCCTCAAATCGGTAGGCAGCTCGCCCCCTGCCGTCTGAATCTTTTGTAAACCTGTGGCGCCACTCTCGGGCCGCGCGGCTCCTCTGTGTTTGTTTGGTCACTGTGTTTATTGTTGTCATTTTGTCCTTGTGTGTGCGTGACTTTCTGGACGAAACTATGGGACAGACACTAACAACTCCTTTAGCCTTGACTTTGACCCACTTCCCTGACGTCCGGGCGCAAGCCCGCGATCTCTCCGTGGAAGTCCGTAAAGGACGATGGCAAACATTCTGTTCGTCTGAATGGCCAACCCTCCAGGTTGGGTGGCCCCAGGACGGAACATTTGACCTCTCCATTATCTTACAGGTTAAAGCAAAAGTGATGAATCGTGGGCCACAAGGACACCAGGACCAAGTGGCCTACATAATCACCTGGGAAGATTTGGTCCGAAACCCCCCTTCCTGGGTGAAACCCTTCTTTCATTCCCCCTCCCCGTCCCAATCTACCCTCCTTGCTGTGGAAGCCCCAAAGAATCAGACTTCGGATCCCCCTAAGCCAGTCCTCCCTGATGGAACTCAGCAAGATCTCCTCCTTTTCGACCCTCCGCCTCCTCCTCCTCCTCCTCCTCACGACCCCCTCCTGAGGCCTCCACCTTACGCTTCACCCTCGTCCCTTACCCTATCCCCAATCCCTCCCACTACTCCCTCGGCCCCTACTCTTTCTCCAGCCCCTTCATCGGTCCCTTCCTCGACCTCGCCTCCCTCTCCAACGCCGCCCAAATTAACCCCTAGAATGCCGCCACCCTCCCGTCCTCCCCGCTCGCTCCGCGCATCAGGGGGCCGGAAGCCCGCCCCGCGGCCAGCCCGGCCGCGCTCGCAGCCGCGTTCCCGGGGTTTGCGTGCCTCCGGCGGTAACCCGCGGGACGCCGTGGCGGCGTCCGCTGTCGCGCGGAAAGGCGAGGTCGAAAAGGTTGCGCGGGGGGGGGGGAAGAGAGGTCGCGCGCCCCTCCTCCCCTCCGCCGTTCCGCGCCGCCACCAACACCTCGTCTCCGCTTGCGGCGGACTGAAGACCCGGATGGCACTCCCACCTGGCAGTCTTCCCTTTTCCCCCTTCGCACGGTCAACCGCGTGATCCAGTACTGGCCCTTTTCTGCCTCCGACCTCTACAATTGGAAAACTCACAACCCCCCCTTTTCCCAAGACCCTCAGGCCTTAACCTCATTGATAGAATCCATTCTCCTCACCCACTAGCCTACCTGGGATGATTGTCAACAGCTTTTGCAGGTCCTTCTGACCACCGAAAAAAGGCAACAAGTCCTCCTGGAGGCCCGGAAAAATGTGCCGGGGCCAGGAGGCCTTCCAACCCAGCTCCCCAACGAAATAGACGAGGGATTTCCCCTCACCCGCCCAGACTGGGATTATGAGACAGCACCAGGTAGGGAGAGTCTCCGAATCTATCACCAGGCTCTGTTGGCGGGTCTCAAGGGGGCAAGGAAACACCCCACCAATTTGGCCAAGGTAAGGACCATAATTCAGGGAAAGGACGAAAACCCGGCAGCCTTTATGGAAAGACTTCTAGAAAGGTTCCGAATGTTTACCCCATTTGATCCAGAGGCTCTGGAACATAAGGCTACCGTGGCCATGTCTTTCATAGACCAAGCAGCATCAGATATTAAAGGGAAACTCCAAAGATTAGATGGGATCCAGACCTATGAATTACAGGAATTAGTCAGAGAGGCAGAAAAAGTGTATAATAAAAGAGAAACTCCCGAGGAAAGGGAAGCCAGACTAGCGAAAGAACAGGAGGAACGAGAGGATGGAAGAAATAAAAGAGAGATAAGTATTTAACAAAAATCCTGGCAGCAGTAGTAACGGAGAAAGGGCCAGGAAGAAAGGGAAAAAAACGGAGGCGGCCTAAGGTAAAAAAGACTAGTGTGCCTACCAGGCATCTACTTCAGGAGCTAAGTGCCTTACAACTTGCTCAGCCCCTTAATTAAAAGATGCATTCTTTTGTCTACCCTTGGCCCCCCAAAGCCAAGAACTCTTTGCCTTTGAGTAAAAAGATCCTGAAAAAAGAATTTCGGGCCAATTGACCTGGACCCAACTTCCCCAAGGGTTCAAGAACTCTCCCACTCTCTTCGATGAGGCTCTCCACAAGGACCTAACCGACTTCCGGACCCAGCATCCAGAAGTGACCCTGCTCCAGTATGTAGATGACCTCCTCCTGGCGGCCCCCACAAAGGAAGCCTGCATGCAAGGTACTAGGCATCTACTCCAGGAACTGGGTGAGAAAAAATACCGGGCATCCGCCAAGAAGGCACAAATTTGTCAGACCAAGGTAACCTACCTGGGGTACATACTGAGTGAGGGGAAAAGGTGGCTCACCCCTAGGCGCATAGAGACTGTGGCTCGCATTCCACCGCCCCGGAATCCCAGAGAGGTGCGTGAATTCCTGGGAACTGCTGGGTTCTGTCGCTTGTGGATACCCGGTTTCGCTGAACTGGCCGCCCCCCTTTATACCCTCACCAAGGGAAGTACCCCTTTTACCTGGCAGGAGGAACATCAATTGGCTTTTGAGACTCTAAAGAAAGCACTCCTCTCTGCCCCAGCCCTTGGGTTACCGGATACCTCAAAACCTTTCACCCTCTTCTTAGATGAGAGGCAAGGAATTGCAAAAGGAGTCTTAACCCAGAAATTAAGGCCCTGGAAGAGACCGGTAGCGTATCTGTCTAAAAAGCTAGATCCTGTAGCAGCCGGTTGGCCCCCGTGTCTCCACATCATGGCAGCCACTGCCATGTTAGTCAAAGACTCTGCTAAGTTAACCCTTGGGCAGCCATTGACTGTTATTACTCCACATGCTCTAGAGGCCATAGTGCGACAGCCCCCGGACCGGTGGATTACCAATGCACGCTTGACCCACTACCAGGCCCTCCTATTGGACACAGACCGCGTCCGGTTTGGCCCTCCGGTCACCCTGAACCCTGCAACGCTGCTGCCGCTACCAGGAGACCAACTGAGCCCTCACGACTGTCGGCAGGTGTTGGCAGAAACCCACGGAACGCGGGAGGACCTCAAGGACACAGAACTCCCAGACGCGGACCACACATGGTATACAGACGGCAGCAGCTATCTTGACTCAGGTACCCGGAGGGCGGGAGCGGCAGTGGTAAATGGCCACACCACCATTTGGGCGCAGTCACTGCCCCCTGGCACGTCTGCACAAAAGGCTGAGCTAATAGCGCTAACAAAGGCCCTAGAGCTGTCCAAGGGGAAAAAGGCTAATATTTATACAGATAGCCGATATGCTTTTGCAACGGCTCATACCCATGGAAGTATTTATGAAAGAAGAGGTCTCCTAACATCAGAGGGGAAAGAAATCAAGAACAAAGCTGAAATAATTGCCTTGTTAAAAGCCCTCTTCCTCCCACGAGAAGTAGCCATAATCCACTGTCCCGGACATCAGAAAGGACAGGATCCAGTTGCAGTGGGAAACAGACAGGCAGACCAAGTGGCCAAGCAGGCAGCCATGGCAAAAGTACTAACCTTAGCCTCAGAACCCAACAAGACCGACCAGGATGGACACACCTACACCCCAGAAGATCAGGAAGAGGCAAGAGCCATAGGAGCTATAAGAAACAAGGACACCAAAAACTGGGAAAAAGAAGGGAAGACAGTCCTCCCACAAAAAGAAGCCGTGGCTATGATCCAGCAGATGCACGCCTAGACACACTTAGGTAGCCGGAAGTTAAAAATGTTGATTGAAAAAACTGACTTTCTAATTCCTAAGGCAAGTACTCTAATAGAACAGGTGACTTCTGCCTGCAAGGTCTGTCAGCAGGTGAACGCTGGGGCTACTCGAGTGCCAGCAGGAATACGAACCCGTGGCAGCCGCCCGGGGGCTTATTAGGAGGTAGACTTCACTGAAGTAAAACCTCACTATGCTGGGTATAAGTACTTACTACTGTTTGTAGATACCTTTTCAGGATGGTTAGAAGCCTACCCCACCCGGCAAGAAACGGCACACATAGTAGCCAAGAAGATTCTGGAAGAAATCTTTCCTAGATTTGAACTTCCCAAGGTAATTAGGTCAGACAACGGGCCGGCCTTCGTTTCCCAGGTAAGTCAGGGGCTAGCCAGGATACTGGGGATTAATTGGAAATTGCATTGTGCTTATAGACCCCAGAGCTCAGGACAGGTAGAAAGAATGAATAGAACAATAAAAGAGACCCTTACTAAATTGACCTTAGAGACTGGCTTAAAAGATTGGAGACGCCTCCTATCTCTAGCTCTATTAAGAGCCCGGAATACGCCTAACCGCTTTGGGCTCACTCCATATGAAATCCTCTATGGAGGACCTCCCCCTTTGTCAACCCTACTTGACTCCTTTTCTCCCTCCAACTCTAAGACTGACCTACAGGCCCGGCTAAAAGGACTACAAGCAGTACAGGCCCAAATCTGGGCCCCCTTGGCAGAACTGTACCGGCCAGGACATTCGCAGACGAGCCACCCCTTCCAGGTGGGGGACTCCGTCTACGTTAGACAACACCGTTCTCAAGGACTGGAGCCTCGGTGGAAAGGACCCTACATTGTTCTCCTGACCACACCCACAGCTATAAAGGTTGACGGAATCGCCACTTGGATCCACGCATCCCACACCAAGGCTGCTCCAGAGACGCCCGGACCACCTAGGACATGGAGACTCCGTCGCTCCGAGGACCCCCTCAAGATAAGACTTACTCGTACCTCACCCTTTACTTACTACTAGCCCTCCTTCCCCGCGTCGCTGACACCAAAAACCCCCACCAACCTTTTAACCTAACCTGGAGAGTAACTAATTTTAACACCCATGAAGTCTTATATGAGACTTCACAAATTGCCCCTGTGGGAACTTGGTTCCCTGACCTCTATCTCAACCTAGATAAAGTAGCAGGGGTAGATAACATGGAAGGGGGAGCATGGAGAAAACAGGCTAGAAGGGTGTCCATAAGCCAGAACGGGTTCTATGCCTGCCCCGGATTCCGGACAGGAGAAATAAAACAAACTTGCAGGGATATAACTTCCCTGTATTGTGCTAGCTGGACTTGTGTAACTAGTAATAATGGAGAATGAAAATGGGCCACAACACCATGGTACATATCCATGTCCTTTGTTAAGCCCTGCACCAGAAACCGGTATTCGGCTGATTGTAATCTGGTCTGCATCAAATTCAAAAAAAGCGGCGAAATCTGATGGCCGCTAGATGTCAGGGTTAATATGGGGCCTATATTTACACCAAAAGCCACTGTTTAGGATCCCCATCCAAATTAGACTAGCAGTCAGCCCTGCCTCAGCTCCTGTCTCAATAGGGCAAAACCCAGTTTTACCAGAAGCAAGGCCTCCTCAGCCGGAGGCCCCTCACGGCACTACCCTGCCCTTAAGTTCTCCGGGCTTAGGTGACAGGCTCCTTAATCTCATAAAAGGGCTCCTACTTTGCCTTGAACCAGACCAGGCCAGAATCCACCTCCTCTTGTTGGCTGTGCCTAGCGACAGCCCCCCCTTATTATGAGGGCATTGCCTCCACTAATAATTTCACCAACTCCACTAATCCTACTGGATGTGCATGGGATCAGCATAAAAAGCTGACCCTGGCTGAAGTTTCTAGGTCAGGAATCTGTATAGGAAAGGTGCCCACTAGCCATCAGCATCTCTGTGACAAGACTCTGACAGTGCCTAGCTCCAACCACTATTTGGTCCCTTCTGGGACAGACTGGTGGGCTTGCAACACTGGACTCACTCCCTGTGTATCCACAGCAGCGTTTAACCGCAGCACAGACTACTGCGTGTTAGTACAGGTTGTTCCCCGAGTATACTATCACTCTGGAGACTCCTTTGACCTCCGGTATGAACAGAAAGCTTATAGTAGACCCAAAAGGAAACCTGTCTCACTCACCCTCGCTGTAATGCTAGGAGTGGGGGTAGCAGCTAGGGTTGGGACCGGAACAGCAGCTTTAGTACGTGGTAGCTACCATCTGCAACAACTTAGGGCAGCCATAAATAAAGACCTTAGAGCCATAGAACACTCTATTTCAAAACTTAAAGAATCTCTAACCTCTCTGTCTAAAGTTGTATTAAAAAAAACCGGCGAGGACTAAAAATTGTCTTCTTAAAGAAAGGCGGGCTCTGTGCAGCCCTCAAAGAACAATGTTGCTTTTACGCAGACCATTCAGGAGTAGTTAAAGATTCTATGGCAAAACTAAGAGAAAGATTAGACAAACGGAAAAAAGAAAGAGAGTCTCAACAAAATTGGTTTGAAAGCTGGTACAACCAGTCTCATTGGTTCAGCACCTTAGTCTCCACCATCTTAGGCCCCCTTATCCTACTCATGCTCATCCTGACTTTCGGGCCGTGTATACTTAACCGCTTACTCGCCTTTATTAAAGATAAGTTAAACATTGTGCAGGCTATAGTCCTAACCCAACAGTACCAAGCCCTCAGGACAAAAAAGGAGGCTCAAGATTGAGCCTCTTGGTCACAAAAAGAGGAGGGAATGAAAATAGATTTAGAAACTTAAAAACCTTTAAATTTATAGACTTAGAAGCTCAGAGACTTAGAGACTTAGAAACTTAGAAGTTTAAAAAAGCCACACCAGGTGGCTATCTAAAAGCACCCACCCAACGACCAGGTGGCCATCTAAAGCACCCGCCTGATGTCCGTGTGGCTATCTAAAACACCCACCCATATTCCTGGAACTCAAACAGAAGAACAAGTCCGGGAAATACCCCGCGCGGGTTCAAACCAGGTTCAAACCAACCAATTAAAGTAAGACATCTCGCTCAGGCCATAACCTGCTCCAATCATCTTGCGCCTCAAGCTTTGTAAAATTTTGTGGTTTTTTGCCTTTATAAACTGTCTGTAACAAGCATTCGGGGTCCTGTGGCCAACCTCGGACATGGGACCCTAGCGCGCTAGCAATAAATCTCTCCACTGTGACTTCCGTGTCGAGTGGTCTCTCGTGACGACCCCTGCCCAGGAAGGAATCTAAAAACTAGGTTCCTACACCATAATAAAAGCTACCATCTTAAGAACTCATTTTGTACTGAGAATCTGCAGAAAAGTATGGTTTTCACCTACTGTTCTCCAGAGGATATTGTTTCCTTTATATCATAAACAGAGGATTGCTTCTTCATTGCTAGATCTCAAAAGAAAAAGAAACTGGTCTTTCTAAGGTCATGGTTTAATAATAGTCAACGAGAAAAATATTAGCTCAAGGAATTGCTGCTTTTTGTAAAAAGTTTTTCAACTTTAAAGTTTCTTTATTTTAAAAACATCCCTTAACCACTAGCTAAATCTGGAACACTTTGTTAAAAAGCCTAAGGATCTTCAATTGCTATAAGTTTGGAAGACCTAGAGAAGTCATTGTACATCGTTTTTATACCAATAGATCAACACATCACTGTTTTACTATTAAAATGCACTCTTTAAAATCTTGTAAGTTTAGTGTTCGTCAAAGGTGAGGAAAAGATTATTAGAGTTTTATCAATGTCTTTATAATAAACCCAAATAATTTTTTTAAAAAACTCTGTGCTAAACTCTTCTGAGAATTAGTAACTGGTTCATGCCAAAAAATGGTGATATGTAAATTTGTGAAATTTGTTCTAGCTTTCCATATTTGCGTTGTATGTAATCAATCACACACAGACATTGCTTTTTCAGAATGCAATTTGTAATACAGATATAAAATCAGTGGTGTTCTAATAAACGTTTAATAATTACACCTTAAGGCAAGGAAGCTGATTTTTAATGTTTTACGTAGGGCTAATACTCCCAGCATGGCTAACTCGAAGTCGCCAAGTAAGACCACTGGTAATGCTGTGGGAAGAAATGCACACAACCCTAAGTCACTAGGATTCAGCACAGCACTGGGATATTTGAACTAATATACATTGCTGTCCAACATCATTTTAGGAACCACTAAGCAAGAAATGATGTTGCCAACTAAACTATGACAAATATTAAAACAATTATTTGACCTTTTTTTTTTTTTTATTGTGCACTTATTGAAAAAACTCTTTTAAAAATCCTCTGGCTCCAGAAGTGTTTCCTATCCTCTATTCAAATGAAGAGACAGAGACAGACAGAGAAACAGACCAAAACAAAGAGACAGACAGAGAGAGAAGAAAAAAGTCAGGATGGTTGTGCTATCACAGCCTATAGACAACAGAACTAAGTTGCGGCCTCTCAAAATCTTGGTTGCCTTGCGATGTGCTTGCCTTGTATAAAATTCAGTCTAAGGATGTTAAGGCTCATGCTTTACAGAGAGGGTTTAGTTCAAAGGGACTGCATTGACCAGACCAGGAAGGTTCAAAGTGGAGAGGGACAATTGCCTAGCCCTTACCTTAACAGTGGCTGGGCTTCCTCGTAGGGGGAGTCAGGGTTGGGAGCAGCAGAAATCAAATGCAAAGTAGTTGTAAGACACCATATCACAATTTCAGAGTTGTTGAAATCTAAAAAACATAGTCTTGGAATCAAAAAGATATGATGTTTTAAATACAGCATTATTGATAGCTAAAAATGAGAACACTTAATATGCACAAAATGCTCGCAGATACCGTAATTTTCTTTGCATTAAAAGTGTACTTCAGAGACTTCCAGTTTCAGGTCCAGCGTGTAAACAGCATGGAAATCATCACTTCTGCCTTCACAACAAGAAAAAAAGAAGAAAACTAAAAAAATCAACAACTCTTCAAAGATTCATCTGAGAACTGAGATCACAGAGCAAGCCACTGCCCCAACAATTGGAGAGAAAGACAAGCAAATACAGAGAATCTCAACTTATGGGAGCAGAAGCCAAGGAGCAAGAAACTCCGTGGGAACCAGTGTCAAGGTAGGAAAACTTAAACTATAATTGATGAATTGCTGGAGGCTTGGTGTGGACAAGTCTGAGAATTAAAATCTCCAAGGGAATCCAGTGAGTTTCACTGCCAGAAGCCCTACCAGGAAGAAAGTGGGATGCAGGCAAGAGAGAGAGGCAAGGTGAGAACAGAGATGGTAAAAATGGAAAAAAAAGGAAGGAACACAATAAAATAGAAGCATAAAAATAAATCTGTTGCTGGTTTAGAACACCATTCTAAAATTTTGAATCAACACTGTGCTAAACAACTGCAGTATTTGTGAAATTAGAAACAGTCTTTAAGGTGACAGCAACCAATATCCATTTATTTAGAGAATTTATTATTTGAGTAGCAACATGTCTTGTGTGCAAAACCTCTCCTATGTGTTCAAAGGATATGATAATGAGAAGGTAAAACTAGGGCTCATTTATTTCCTTTATTTCTACAGTAACTAACATCTACATGCTTCAGATTGCAACACAAAATGAGATTACAAGGCAAACAGTAATATTTTTCTCTTATTCAATAGTTACATTTACAGCATTGAAACTTAAGAAAACTCAAGATTCTAGGGGAATGAAACCACAAAAATGAAACAGAAGCATTCACTCAGACTCCATAGACTCAAAACACTCTGGAAAGCAATTTAATCTGAAGAACATTTAGAATCTTGATTAAAGTCATTGGTTCCTGGCCAGCACCGATACCATTATATCAGTGAGTCCAGGTTCACCGTCAGCCACAGCAGAACAATACTGCCTTCAGGGAAATTTTAACACCCATCCAGTTATATCCTAAAACAGTTTCAATACACAGACTTCAAAATTATGATGATGAATATATGAAAACAGAAAAAGTATACAGCACATTGATGAAAGAGTTCAAAATTTTGCTGTCAGCTCCAAACCAATGAGCAGAGACAAACTGCCATGCCCCAAGGAATTGCTAGAATAGCAGATAAAAATAGGAGAACAATAAGCTTCTTGAGAAAAGCCTTTGTAGAAAAAAAGTTTCATGTTATTCTTACGTTCATCTATTTTGCACCATTGTTTAAATTGCACAAATGTGTTAAAGACTGTCTTTTGTCTCCCCACCCTAGCTTAAAACAGTTCTCTTTCTCTTCAAAATGTTATAATGCCCCCAGGTTAACAAATATAAAAATATATGAGTACCCAGTGTATACCACAACACTATGATCCTTTGTTAATTAGATGGAATTTTAAACCACGAAATGTAAAGAGATAAAGCAGCTTCGTGTTTGGATACACATATCCTTCTAAGTGCATCATAAAATTAATGACTTCAAGTTAGCAGATGGATTAGGTTAAAGTCATAATTTAAGTTTAAGGCCAACATCAAAAAGGTGAGGAAAGAGGGGAGTCTTGTGTGTTAAGATATTGTGAAATAAAACACTGTAGATTATTGGAACCAGGTTAAACACACCTAATTTTGGCCTAAGTTTTCTAAAAACTGTATGAAAATGATTAAACACTTATTAGCTCAATGTGCTTCTCCCAAAATCTATAATGAATAGGTCGGTAGTCAAGATGTGAAAAGTAAAGGACTGCGCTTATTTCATTAAAAAACATGATTCTGATGCAAGCTCGAGGCACTGCATTGTGTGGAAATAGCATCCATCACTGCCACATCTAAACACAGGAAAAGAACAAATAAATAGACTTACTATGCTGGATGGGATCCTGATAGTTCATATGTTTCCACCACCTTTCACCTGTGCCGAGCTGCATTCTTACCATGCTGCAGGGGAAAAGGTTTACCTTTCCTTTAAAATCTATGGTATACCAAAGAAGGGAGTAAATCAATCTGTTGCCTCTCCTCACACTACTTCCTGGCTTTTGACAACTCATATTTAGGAAAATTGTTCTTAAAATTCTATTTTTTTTCTGTATGCAACCTGTGTTCATTGTAGAGAAATTTTTGTTTCATGGTTTGCATAATGGGCCTAAGAATAACCATAACACTTTGGAAGGAACTTAGTTATTTGAATTGTCAAGCATTCACCACAGATGTGTGACTATGTCAACTCTAGATACAAAGAAAACACTAATAAACTGAACCTTTGCTTCGACGCGGAAAATAGTTTGCCTTGCTTCTCTGGATATCTGAGTAGAAACATTTCCTCAGGAAAAGAAAACTATAAGATTATTTCCGAGACAAGTCAGAAAGGATTCTGCTTCAGAAAACAGAGGGACAAGAAACTGCTGAAGCCAGGGTGACATTTAAATGCTACATACTCACAACAGCTAAGCAGCCACTGATGAGGATAGATGCCTTCCCCATCAGAACATATGCTAGCTAAATGCAGCACAGACTGTGCCAGTGGGCGCCAGTTGCTATCCTGGCCAGATCATTGGTTCCAGGATAGCCCAGTTTGTCATTTGGATGGGACCACATAGACACCAGCCCAACCAACATCAAAAGCCAGTGGGATTGATGGACACTCACCAGTACAATGAAATCGCTGTATGCAGGTTTGTCCCAAAGCTCTGAACTGCCCACCTAAATTGCTTGAGGTGCTTGTTACAAGTGCAGAGTCCTGAGTCTTGGTCACACTTTTAGAATGAGAAACTATGAGGTTTCTTCCAGGAATATGAAATCTTATTATACATTCTGGATGATTTTGATACTTGCTAATTTAGAGAACCAGTATACTATATGTATGGATCAACCTAACAGACATATTCAGGAACAAAGTTTCCAAGTAAATTATCTCTGCAGTGAAGAGTAATTGGCATTATCAAAGCAAAACTGACATAACCATCACATAGCCAAAAGAAGCAAAGAATATGTAAGTGTAAGAATATTGTTCTATGTTAATGTGATGATAATACAATTATATTGTACTCCCTGAGTATTTTTCTATATTTTTCAAGTTATTAGATACTTCTATCAACTCTCTGCCTAGTATGATATGTTTCCTAAATTTCTAGGTAGAAACTTAAACCAATTAAAATATTTAATCATTATAAGAATATAACTAATGCATGTAATTTAAGTTTAATCCCTTTTCAATTCACTGTGAAACTGAAAATAAATACTTAGAGTGTCTTATTAAGAATCCATCTACTCCATGCTACCACATCTGGTGAACAAGAACTGTCTAGTCACTGGACATATGTGCTCTGTTAGAACACCAGCTAATTCACATTAGAGAGGAAAGAAAAGATTCCTAAAGTTCTACTTCCCTGTTCTGATTTCATACATTCGAAGTAACTCCACAGTTGCAAATTCCAAGTTTTCCAGATTATTTGATACTGGGGAAGTCTGTGTAGGGAAGGAAATGTTTATAGGTGTGAAAGTGGTTAATCTCCAGTGTAAAACTATTAATTGGCATTGTCTTATACATCAGTCTCCCACGAGATTATTTTGTGTTGACTCCATTATATTGATTAACATTCAATATCTGGACAATAATCATGTTTTCATACCTTTTGTCTAGAATAACAAGTCCATTTGATTACCCAAGGAATGTACTGCTTAAGAATGATTTCTACTCATCACTTAGTATCCCTAGATGGCATCACTAACTCTTCACTTTCTCAAAGCATTATCTCTTCCATTGCTCAATAAATTTGTAAAGGCTCCAATAATAAAAGTCTTTAACATAATAATATCAACAATATTAACTTGAAAATAATTGCATGGGTCCCTGTGCTAAGGTACCATTAATGATATAATAAGCCTTTTCAAAGGGAAACCATTCCTTTTCTCTTCTACTTTTACTTTAGCACCATGTTACTTGTTTCTAACATGTTTTAATTTTTCCTAATTTTGATTTGTGTAAACCTACTGTAATATATTTGGGGTTTTGAGATACAAGCATCAATGTATTTTGCTATAATCCTGTTTAGCAATAGTCACATGTACTTCTTAAACAATGTAGGAATATACATCTCATCTGTCCAGCCTAGAGTAGTTTTCTTTTCTCACCATGATGCACTTTAATATTTAGAATCTACCAGCTACTTTTAAAATTTATTCATTCATTGATTTTTTTTCCAGTAAACATTCATTCATTCAGTAAACATATTTAAGCACTTACCAGAATAGCAGGTGCTGAAGATTGAGTCAAACTATTGGTGAGGACTTCCTTTTCTGTTAGCATTCACAAAAGAAATATTTTAAAACTAAAAGCTAAAGTCATTCATTTGTTCATTGCAAAACATTTGCTGAGTACTTACAAGACTGCAAACTATTTTCTAGGCCTTAGATATGTTGCAGACTTTAGGATCATATAACTTAGGTATTTCTACATCCACCTCTATTTCCTCAACAAATGGTAGATTCTGGTTATCTCCAAGGAAATCAGGAGATACGGTCCTCTTCCATGTGTCTGGTCTCTTGCATTATTTAGTATTATGTATAGTATATACAATATTTATATTGTGCTTATATATACTTACATATACAATGCTTTTGGACTGTAACTTTCTGATATTTTGCCAGTGACAACCCCTGAAGTGTGAGTTCTCGTTTAAGGCAATTCAATAGCCTTAGAATCTAAGTGTTAGCTATCCAGCACAAAAGATATGTATTGGGTATGCTTTAAAATAAACAAATGACCTTATAAGAATGTGTCATTATAGCTACTTATTTCATTCCTAATCTTTCCTTCTCCAATTTGCACATTGCCTATTCTCCACAAAATGCCATACCTTCCTACAAGTGTCTGTATTCCACAAAGCCTATTGCTTCCCTGGGGAAAATTTAACCTCTCCCAACAATAGGAAACCTTTTCTCTTACTTGTTTCCTAAACCCTAGGCCTGAAGTTGAACTCAGGACTCCAGTTGTGTAGGAACAATAGTCAATTCTGTCCAGAGTTGCAAAGTCTTAAGTGAAACATGAACTTCAGCCTATGAGCAGAGCTTCCTGAGAGGAGTAGTTATTGGTAACAGCTCTCACATATGTAAATATTTGCTCAGATAACACAACCTCATCTCATATCAAGATTTCAGTTACTTAATATAGATACAATGGTCCTCCATTATTAGACAAGGCATTATTAGGTTCTTTCCTGCTCATGCTAGGGCTCAGTGTTAGACACACACACACACATAAAAGTATCTGTAGCTTGCTAATGCTTTGCTCATTTACCCAACTGTACACTGAACAAATAGAAATTGGCTATCTACTGTGTGTCAAACACTGTTCTAGGCTCTGAGTATCAATAGTGTCTAGAAGATAATTAAAATCATAGTCTTGAGATAGATTGTTTTGGATATTAAACAAGAAGAGTTATAGGCCTCAAATCATGACATGAAGAATTATAAGCTTTAAAAGCAATGTAAGAGGCTGAGCCTGAAGAGGAGGCTAAGAGGAGAGTTAAAATAGGTGAGAAAAAATACCAGGGGAGTTTTGGGGTATAGAAACAAAGGGATGAGAGCATTTCCATCTATGTTGTTGTTGTTGTTGTTTTTAGAGACAGCATCTTGCTCTGCCATCCAGGATGGAGAGAGTGTGTGATCATAGCTCACTGCAACCTTGAACTCCTGGGCTCAAGTAATGCTTCTACTTTAGCCTCCCAAAGCACTGAGATTACAGGCATAAGCCACTGTGCCCGACCAACATTTTTAAATATAGGTATACAGTTCAGCAAGTAAAGAAATAGAAAATGTTCATTAGATTCACTGACCTGAAGATTACTGGTGATGTTGGTGAGAAATGGTGGTCATGGGATGGGGCAGGTGGTGAAGTCAGATTGGAATAGAATGGAGAGTAATGAGGGATGAAGAAGTAGACTTTGTGAATACGGAAAACTCAGTTTAAGGGAGAGAGAAAGCAGTGGCTATGTGGAGACAGGTTGATGAATTAGTTTTGCTGTTCTTCTTTTTATTCTTTATAAAAGCTAACTTGTATTAAGGACTTACTCTGTGCCATGCATGCTTGAACACTGTGCATGGATTATCTCATTCAATCCTCTTAATCACCCACAAAGATAAATATGAATTTTATCCTCACATTAATAAGTCACAAATGAGTCTACTGCTTACAGAATTGATGCTTGAACTGAAATGCTAGAATTTCACTAATGCGGCCCACAAAAGCTAGCTACCTTAACCACCATACTCTCTCAAAGATAGGTTCTGTGGAGCCCTGCTACTTCCTTATATTGTTTTCTTCTTATCCAAGTCACACATTTGAGCTTCTGGTTCTTGGATTGTATTTTGTGCCCAAGCTATTAGCAAGACAGAATAAGACCTGACCATTTCCTGCCTTAGGAAAGTAGGATTCATAATAAGGAACATTATCCGAACAGCAGAGAGGTTTTTAGAATATCCTGAGAAGCCACGCAATGTGGCAAATGGCCTCTAAAGCCCCAAAAGATGTTACACAAAAATAAGGAAAAAAATGACACTATGATACATGTTTTTTTAATAAAGAAATTGAAATAGTATGAAATATAAGTATATTTGGAGTCAGAGGATCAAGGATGGGATCCCAGGTCTTCCACATGGTAATGGCATGACTTCAAAAAAATTAAACATTCTAAGGCTTACTTTCCTCTTCTATAAAATAATTTAAAATGATATGTGAATTAGATGTGCTATATAGGTAAAGGAGAGAAAAAAAGCGCTGATTTAAATAAAGCAAGAGGTTCTGCACTCTAGGGCTTAACTAAACTCTGTCTTCAGTAAGGTTCTCATGTGAATATTTCATTGTAGAGATGGAAAACATGGACTTATCCACGGGTTTTTTAAGAAACTGAATACAGGGAGTAACTGTGGGTTAAGACTGTACTTAAGAATTCTGTTTCATAAATAAGATGTCATGATAGTCTTTTTCTCTGAAAACATAATTATAATAACGATTTAAAAACTTGTAGTGTCTTAAATAGGATTTATTCAAGGTGCCGTGTTGAAAAAAAAAAAAAAAAGGTTCTTATCTTATTTAGGGGAAAAGGGCAGGTTGCATGGTTGCATCTCAGTAACACAGAAGCAGAACAGGGAGAAAGGCAAGGCAGAAGCTCAGCTAAGGCACAGAAGAACCAATGCACCCAGGAGCCATTTAGTTTCCCTTTTCTGCTTTGTAATTCTATTATCTTCTATGAAAGATCTGATCACACGAATTCAATGCACAGCCTTTCTTTCAGTGTGTTGTTGTGATTAAAGAGAAAAGCTTGAACCCACCTCCAGGGCAAAGCTGACTAGGGATGAGGGCTATGCAAGGAGTAGTCATTACCACATAGATGGTCAGGGGAGCTGAGGGGCTCAGGAGTCCCTCAGTGAAGGGAAGGGTAACAAGAAATGGCTGTGAAAAGACAGATATTTGCGCAATGTTTAGAAACAACTCATGGGGGAACTGGACCTTTTGTGCTTACATAGAATGGGTCTATGGCAGACACAGGTGGTGTCCCCTTAGTCCCTTGGGCCTCGCTGGTCAATCTTTGTGCAACCACCTCCCAGCTCCAGTATATTTTGAAGCTAACTACTTATACCTTCCTCTCTCAGAGGACTGGCACCTCATCCTTACAGACAGCCACACGTGTAGGCGATTGAGATAGGTCACCCAGCCATGAGCCCCAGCAGTGACTGAAGAGTAGGAGCCAGCTCCACTACTTGGCTGAAAGTCTGGACAAATCCCGGCTCCCTGAGGAGTTCCCTGAAGGTTCCCACTGAGTCTGGGATTCCGTTGAACTCAAACGATGGTCTGGCCACCTCATCCCAGTCTGGATTCTCCTGCTGGCCCCTAGGGAACTTCCTTAACAAATTGCTTGCAATTTGTTACTTTTAATGTTATCATGTTATGACAAAATACAGTGCTCTATTATAAGCTTTCAGCATCCTACAGAAAATAATGGACATCACCAAAAAAAAAAATTAATAAAAATTTTCAAGTTAAGAAAAGGACCAACAGAATTTAACATGTTATAATAATGTTTTAACAACCCCACAAGTTGTTATTACATTTTTTAACATGGTTATAAAGGCAGTTAGGGGTTATCTTGGTGTCCCTCCATCTCTTTAGGATGAAGTAAGAAGGAAAAGCACTAGTATCACTGTAAGAGATATACACTTTTTCATACTGCTGCACCTTTGATGCCAACACATGTTACTACCTGTGATATTAAACTTTGGTTATCTCTACCTGTGACATTCAAAGTTACTGGCCCATGAGGCTACCACCAAAAAATATATATTTGCTGGCTTTCACAGCAGCTCCTGCTTCTCCGGGAAATATCATTTTCTGGGCTGCCAAAAGAGTACATATCTTGGTGATAGATAGGATGGACTTGACAATTAAGCCATCTGCTTGCTGGCTTCTCTGATTTCTCTGCTTCTCCTCTGAACAGGCTTCTCCTGCCCATGGCTGGCTGCCATCAAGAAGGAAGACCAAAGAGACCAATCTCTACCATATTTTATGGATGACCTTAACTAGAAGTTCCCAAGCTGAAAGGGAATGATCTGCATGTGGTATCCTTTGCTAAGACCACCAATGTGTAGAAGAGATGTTAACTATGTTTAAACAGGCTGACACATGTAGAAAAACACTCAACTGGAAATTCAAATAAAGATGCTTCTTGGAGGACAAAAACAACTGAGTCACTTAGAGCCAATTCTTCTAATTAGGAATGTCTGTCTTTCTCAAGGAACAATTTTGAAACACCTGTGAGTAGAGGAAGCAGTCAGAAAGATAACTCCTTTTATTTTCTGCTTCAGTATATTTTGTAGGCTGAAATATGCCCCCAAAAACTCTAAAAGGAGAAAATATTTACTTTGTTATATTGACTTTCTTAGAGTTAGCAATATGATGCCTGAACCCTGAATTTAATATGGCTCATCATTTTCTCTCATGAGATGGAATTACTTAGTTGATTGATTATCTTTTTTTCAAACATTTTTCTAGCCCACTGGCCTGTTCCCTGATTGTTTCCTACGGAAAAGTTGGCAGTCATTGATGTATTCTAGAGTAGCAGCTATCAATCCGTTGGAATTCAGTAATATTACACTATGATTGTGTATTGATTTAGAGACTACAGTGGAATTACCACTTTCGGGGATATATTTTCTGTTGGCAAGAAAAATAGTTTATGGACTTTGGAATAGCACTGTAGCACTGTTTGAAAATTCAAGAAGTAAATATTTATTTACTCTAAAAGGAACAATGCCAGTACTAATATTACACAAAAGAAAACATCTGTACCTGAGAAAATTATACATTTTAATATAATCAAGAAAAAATTAATATCAATTAAATTAATATTAATTAAATTAGTATTATTTTATAGACTAAATGCAAGATAAATATTCTACTACTATTGTAGAATTTGGAAAAATTGAAATGTTGACATTTTATTCCTTTAGACCACAAACACTTAATTAACAAGCACCTTCTTTGGTTTATATAGTTACTCTAAGTGTCAGAGGCATTTGAACAAAAGCGACTTCATCTTGAATAGGGCTTGGGTGAAATAAGGCTGGGACTTGCTGGACTGCACCCTCAGTAGGTTAGGCCTTCTTAGTTACAGAATGCAGAATGAGAGGGAGGTAGGCACAAGATACAAGTCACAAAGACCTTGCTGATAACACAGAATGTGATAAAGAAGCCAACCAAATCCTGTCAAAAGCAAGATCATGATGAAAATGACCTCTGGTCATGCTCACAGCTCATTGTATGCTAATTACAATGCATTAGCATGCTAAATGACATTCCCACCAGCCCCATGACAGTTTACAAATGCCATGACAACATCTGGAAGTTACTCTATGTGGTCTAAAAAAGAGGGGCACCCTCAGTTCTGGAAATTGCCCATCCCTTTCCTGGAAAACTTATGAATAATTCATCCTTTGTTTAGCATATAATCAAGAAGTAACTGCATATATATTCATTTGAGCAGCCCATGCTGCCCATGACTATGAAACAGTCATTCTTTCATTCTTTTACTTTCCTAACAAACTTGCTTTCACTTCACTCTATGGACTTGCGCCCAATTTTTTCTTGCATGGAGTCCAAGAACCCTCTCTCGGGGTCTGGATCGGGACCCCTTTCTGGTAACATAAGGTTGAGAGATACAAGAATAAATCAAACATAGATGTCTCCCCGCTACAAATAACTTATATACCATCAAACAATAGAAATGAAAATGGTATACAATCAAAATTCAAAATAGGAAAGGGGAAGAAATTAAGTTTAATTTCCTTGTTTTTTATGTCATTTTTATTATCTTTGTACACCACAAGTAAAATCCTAAGGTCCCTAATTGACTGAACAGACTCCCTATTAGCCAAGGGCAGCCCAAAGAAACATGAATAATGAAATTCCCCACGTAACAGGATGGGAGGTCAGACATGATTTATCATATCCCCTCTCTTTTAGGGTTTAGGCACAGCTGACCAGCAGTAATGTTAAAATGGAGATCATAAGACTAACAGAACAGACTCTTTGTGGAAATAAGATACCAATGAATAAACAAGACCTGGGATTATGCAAGGTGAGGGTTAAGTCACACCCTACAAATCATAAACTCTCATTAAATGTTTTTGTTTTTGTTTTTGTTTTTAGATAACCAGGTATTAATACAATCTGGTTTACTTTCCAGCCTGACTCTGGTATAACATCTTATGATAGATAACAGACCCTAAAGGAAATCAATATATTTTACCCCAAAATATATTTCTTTGACATATTTTGAAATGGCTACAACAAGGCCAGCAGGTTGAAATGGCCATGCAAAGGCATCTTTTGTGAAGGAATTTTGCATCTGTAGAGAATCCTCTTTATGTAGTCAAGCTTTTCCTTTCTAGGCCTTTCCCCAGTCTAAGAGAGTCTGATACCTTTAAGGTCTGAAAAGTGACATTTACCATCTATTCTCTAGGAACACTGTTACCTGTGAGCCTTCGTCTACATGACAAGGGCCTTGGCTCATACAGCCCTTAATATTTTAACTCAAGCATTCCTTTCTACTGACTTCAAGTTCTTAGACAATAGCTTAACTGTCAACCAACTGTCAACTAAAGAATCCCCCAAACCCATCTATGACTTGTAAGCCCTCTGCTTTGAGATGTCCTGCCTTTTGAGACTGGACTAATGTATACTTTTGTTCAAAGGAAATCTTTAGCCAAATTAAATTTGACAGAGTTTAATTGAGAAAAGAACAATTCATGAATCGGGCAGCCACTCAAGCCAGAGTAGGCTCTCAGAGAGACTCGAGCGCAGCCACATGGTAGATGATTTACGGACAAAAAAGGGAAAATGACAAGAGAAAATGGAAGTGAGGTACCGAAATAGCCAGACTGATTACAGCTTAGCATTTGCCTTATTTGAACACATTTTGAAGAGTTGGCCTCCTTTGATGGGCCAAAACTTAATGATTGGCACATCAAGTAGATTACAGTCTGTTTACACATCCATTTAGGTTGTAGCTTATTATGCAAGAGAAATCCTTAAATAAAACTCAAAATATGGAAGCAGGCAGCATTAAGCTAAACTCTATTTAACCCCTTCCATGTATTGATTGATATAGTTTTCTTTTACTTCTTTGTCTGTAAAATGTATGAAGCCAAACTAACCTGATTGGCCTGGGACCACTTATTCAACACTTTGTGGGTTTGTGTTTTCTCTGGACCACAGTCACTCATATTGTCTCAGAATAAACCTCTTTAAAATATTTTATAGAGTTTGATTTTTCTATTAACACCTTCAGAATGGTATATCTCACATGTTCTTTATCAGTAGAGAGTAAATCTTTGCTTACCAGTGCCACAATTAGGACTTAACCCTGTGTTAAATAGATATACAAAGAATCCTAAGTCATTGGAAGGAAAATGAATTCTACAATGTGGTGTGTTAAAACTCATAGCAATATCTGAAGTAGATGGATTTAGCAATGGACTCTAAGTGTTCAACTTGAGCAGATGGTGTGAAAAATTAGAAAATAAAAGAACTCCAGCACATACTGTATAACACCATTGTGGTATAATTAATCAGCAATACTGATATCTAATAACTACTGTGTTACTCTAAATACTGGGCAAAAGGAAACCATTATGTTTTTAGGCATGGACATCACTAATCCAAATGCTAGGCTGTTGTTTAGATTCAACATTTCTAAGGACTACTACTTTTTGCCATATTTGTTAAATCTAGATGGATCATTTTGGTTCAGCGTGCCACTGATCCTTTGTTGTCATTATCATTTAAAAAAAAAAAAGATATTTCATTAAAATTTGATTTGTGCCTGACAGTTTTAACTAAACCTCTCACTAAAGGTTTACAACCCAATTTTAATACCGAAATGAAATAAAAACGCAAAACTTGATTAAATCCTAAATTATACCAAAAAATACTGACAGTCAAAAGGCTAAATCCACTTCACAATGCCTCAAAAATTGTGTCTACTCAAAAGATTTACAAAACATTTACTAAATATCCACAAAATCTAGCAAGTTCTGTAAAAGCTCCAAAGCCATATTTTAAAAGGCTCAAAGACATATTAAAATTCTATATCAAAATATCATTATTTTATCATAGTAAACTACTGAGACTCACCTGCTTCAAATATAAATAAGGGTGGTAGACTAATAGCTTTTGCATTGTTGCAGAAAATGTCAAGTTATTATTCGATACAGAAATTCTAAGACTTTTCACCTTTCCTTGTATTTTTATTCTAATTAGGTTTTAGAAGATTGTTTATTGTATCTATTTGGAGGAATGTGTTTCATGCTGTGTCCTTCATTAAAAAGATTAAGTACTTGATCAATCCTTAACCTCTTAGTGCTTCTCATTAGTTTGGTAATTTATTCATCAAAAATGCACTCCAAGATGTGGTGGGATTGAAGAACTGGTGTTGATCCAAAAAAGCATGCTGTGTAGTGCCATGAACCTCATCACTTAGGGTAATGTGCCTGCCTGAGAAAAAGGAGCAGGATTTCATTATAATAGGAGAGGTATCTAAATGTTTATATTTTTCTACCACAAACCCAAGTGAAATCTTTTGAGATTTGCCCCTCTGTAAACTTGTTAGAAGTAAAAAATGATTTAGTGCATATAGCATGTGGACAGTTAAATTTACAGAAGGCAAGAATTCCAAAACCTGTTTGAAATCAGCATTTCTTTTTAATGAGTTACTTGCATAAGTTAAAGGAATATGAAATAGAATACTTCTCAGGTTAGAGAAACCTCATTAAACTGAAACCATCTTCAGAATTTTAATAGATTAAATTTCCCCTCGATTTAATAAAGGAGTTATATATTTTACATATAATTGTGTGTTTTACATGTATGTGTGTACGCCTATGTGTGTGTGTGGGTGTGTGTGTGTATGGAGAGAGAGAGAGAGATATTTATTCCAGATTAAATGGAAACAAATTAAAATTTATACTCACAAACACATGTGTACTCATATATATACTTTAAGTTGCATTATTTTGGGCCTATTTAATCTGAGGACTTGTATAGTCAGAAATTAATATGTATCAAACACATACACAGTAACACATATACTTTTATTTAAGTTGATTACTTTAAACCTCAATTTTTCTGAGTGAGATTATTATCAGGAACCTCAAATCAAGGCTTTCCTAATAACAAATCCAAGTTAAATTTTTCTATTATATCTTAGTGCTACGTGGTCCTTAGAATGCTATTCAGCTCCAAAGCAGTATATTTTTAGTATGCCGTTAATCTTTTCTTTTCTCATTTTAGTAGACACATGCCCATCTGCTACTCATCATTCTTACTGGTTTAGCAAGGCAAGGAATCTGTCTGATCTGATTCAGGCCTCACCTTGAATAAAATCTGAGAATCCCTGTGGATATCCAGAAAAAATTAAAGAAAAGAAAGTAGACAGGTGAAAAAAAGAAATAGAGGAAGAAAAGGAAGAAGAATGGCAGGTGGTGTCAAAGACAGAAGCCAAACAAGTAAGGAAATTGATTTTATTCAAAGCTTTTCCATAGGGAGGGAGATCTAAAAATCAGGGTCTCAGCAGGAAGAAGTTGACAAGTTAAATAAAGGTGGGGTGATCTACAGTTTGGATTCTTATATATATATTTTTTCCAATCAGGGAATTCTTAGCTAAAATGGAAATATTTATCCCTGTGTCTAGCTAGTTTCACAGGGGACAAAAGTTCTAATCTCAGCCGATCATTTATGAGACCATAAAGGGGAAGTTGAAAGGTCTGTCTGGTTTTGTTGTCAGGTTCAGACAAAGTCGGGGAAGGTTGTGTTTGGCCTTATCACAGATAAACAAGGGAGCCGTCTGCAAATCTTACAGGAGTCAAGTGTAAGGAGCAACACGTAGTCATATGGGGAATGTTAGTTCTTACAGATAATCCATTTCCCATAACATACAAAGGAGGATTTTGGATAAAAAAAAGACTAGGGGGATTTCTTAACCATCATTGTTTTCCACAGCATGAGGTTGGCATGAAATTCAACATTATCAGCAGAGAGGCTAGACAGGAGAAAGAAAAGAAAAATCAGCTTTCTATTTAGGAAAAATTTCATTCTTTCTCTATGTTAAATTTTTTGAAAATTATATTCGTGTTATGAACTAAAACTCTTTTTATATCCTCTTACTTATTTAAGCCTCTGTTAATTTCCAAAGGGATTTTCTAAATTTACACAGTTAGTTGCTCTGAGAACCAGGACCAATATTCACATTGCCCAACTCCTAATGTAGTTCACACTGCATTACAGCATGCTTGTAGTCACATTTTGCAAATGAATGGCAATATTCTCTTAATATGACCATTAGAACAGTTTAAAACTAGAGCAGAAGGGCCAAAAAATATCAAAAAGCTGTTTGCGGCTAAAGGACTTAGAGCAAAACCTAAAAATCAGCAACACTACTGAAAAATATGCAACAAAGAAAAGATCTACTATATGTAGCAGTCAGTAAAAATTAGTGACAAAGTAAGACCAAACCAAAGATATTAGCACTTTGAACAGATTAATATTAGGTTCAATTTCCTAAATTCTTGTTTTTAAAGTTCATAAAATCCAGCCTAATATTGATAATTTCTCACCTAGAGTAACACAAGAATCTGAATCTGAGGTCAGGTTGCTTTGACCAGAGATCGAAGGCAGCTAGAGTTCTCCTAAGGGCTTTGCATACCTAGTGCTGATTTGTTTTAGTCAAGCAAAGGAAGGGCAAGAGTGCTCTTGGCATATCAATTTCATCCCAACAGTGGCCTCTGGGTAATTTTCTAAAGCTGAGAGTCTGAGGCAAAGAAACTTGAATTCTTTACTTTCCTTAATTACATAGTCATACTTAACAGCAAGATCATACCTGGTCAAAATCAGAAAACCAAAATCAATCATAAATCCCAAAATTTTTTAGGTTATTTTATTTATTATTGAATTTGTTATTCCTTCACTCATAGGTAGGTGTTCTTGAAGACAATACATTAAAGTAAAAAGAAAAATATTTTTTAAAAATAATATATAGAAACATGAAATACCAGTAGGGCTAGTAAAAATGGAAAATTAATTAGATTAACTGCTTTGGCATCATATTTTCATATAATTGATAAGAAGATTAGGTTGCATTTTCTTCTGCTGCTAAACAAAACAAACTTAAACAACTTCCAACTTTCCTACAACAGCAATTTATTAGAAAAAAAAAAGTGGGGTTCAGATGAGAACTGAAACCATGTTTTCCTGTTCCCATGCTAATTAATTCTGGGACAAAGTATACAATCTTTTATTAAAAAAAAAAAACAAAAACAAAACTAAACAACCTAAGCAACACTGAGACCAGGTAAAAATAGCCTAGCTGCTTTGTCCAGGAGATAGTTGGTCCTGGAAGCTTTAACAGTGAATTACGAACATAGTGTACTTGTCATTTTGCATTTGAAGACTTTCTTCTTGCTGTGGCTGCCAATCCAAAGCTACTATGTCACAAACACTGCCAATCCCAAGCACTATGCCATCTTGCATAACCCACCATAAAATAACCAGCCCAGGTCCCAAAACCCTTGAAAGCAACCACTCAAGGTCTGAAACACTATAAATATTCCCTTCAGGATTTTCACTTCTGAGGCACAGCTAAGATATTGACAAAGGGGTATTTACCCTACTCTTCTAAGTCTCATTAACTTTGTTTTGTTGAACCAACAGATTTTCCTGGTGATATCTTTGGGGCTTGGTCAGCCAACATAGCAATACTATTTACCATATTTAAAATACCTGAGTCCCAGTGTCAGAGGCGTGCGAACCAGAGCAACTCCATCTTAAATAGAAGCTGGGTAAAATAAGGCTGAAATTTACTGAGCAGCATTTCCAGATGGTTAAGGCATTTTAAGTAACAGGATGAGATAGGAGGTCAGCGCAAAATGCAGGTCATAAAGACCTTGCTGATGAAAACAGGTTGCAGAAAAGGAGCCGGCCAAAACCCATCAAAACAAAAATGGCAACGACAGTGACCTCTGGTTGTCCTCACTGCTACACCAACGCCATGACAGTTTACAAATGCCATGGCAACATCAGGAAGTTACCCTATATGTTTTAAAAAGGGAAGGTATGAATAATCCACCCCTTGTTTAGCATATCAAGAAATAACTACAAAAATGGGCGACCAGCAGCCCCTGGGGCTGCTCTATGGAGTAGCCATTCTTTTATTCCCTTACTTTCTTAATAAACTTGCTTTCACTTTGCACCGCAGACTCACCCTGAATTCTGTCTTGCCTGAGATCCAAGAACCTTCTCTTGGGGTCTGGATGAGGACCCCTGTCCTGTAACATAAATATTCTTACATGAAATTAGGTATTGTGATAATTTTTTGCATTGTTAACTTATAATTTTGTACATTTTGAGCAGCAATTAAAGTAGTTTAGATTAAAAATTGCAGGAGTTTAATTTGCGTTGTTAACTTATAATTTTGTACATTTTGAACAGCAATTAAAGTCGTTTAGATAAAAAATTGCGGGACTTTATACAGTTTTAAACTTACACACTTTTTCTTTTTTTTTTTCTGACATGGTGTCTCATTCTGTCACCCAGGCTGGAGTGCAGTGGCACCATCTTGGCTCACTACAAGCTCCACCTCCCGGGTTCACGCCATTCTCCTGCCTCAGCCTCCCAAGTAACTGGGACTACAGGAGCCCGCCACCACACCCGGCTAATTTTTTGTATTTTTAGTAGAAACGGGGTTTCACCGTGTTAGCCAATATGGTCTCGATCTCCTGACCTCATGATCCACCCGCCTCGGCCTCCCAAAGTGCTGGGATTGCAGGCATGAGTCACTGTGCCTGGCCTAAACTTATAAACTTTTACAAAATGTCTATAAATTCTTCTAAACTTCTAGTTTGTCTTTTTATTTGAAGTCAGTTTAGCATAACAAATCAATTGCAATATCAAGTCATGTCATGGTCAAGAGGCAATTTATAATACAATGATTTTTTTTCTTTATTTTTCTCAGCTTAAAAATTAGCTACTTGCAAGAGTCTTTAGTTCCATCTATAAATTAATTGCCAACGATCACAGCTGGAATTTTCATTACCTTGTGAACGTGCCCATATATCCAATTGATTTAAAAATATATATATATAAAAATAGTAGCCAACAATGAGAGAAACTGAATTGCCTGTCAATGCATATTTCCAAGAGGACTGAAGATAGCAGGTGACAGGTATGCAGTAGAAGGTATTGAGAATGTGAGTTTCACATGAGCAAGAGCTTAGTCTGTTTTATTCACTAATATATCCCAAATGTCTTCACTAACACTTACAATATAGCTCAATAAATACTTAACAAATGAATCAACAAATCAGTCAGAAACAGACTAGCCTGGGTGAATTGACTGATGCCTGTAATCCCAGCATTTTGGGAGGCCTAGGTGGGAGGATCACTTGAGCCCAGGAGTGTGAGTCTGTATTGAGTCATGATTCTGCCTCTGCACTCCAGTTCGGGTGACAGAAAAAGACCCTGTCTCCAAGAAACCAGAAACTTAGACTATACAGTATTTAAATTGTAAGAATCCATCCACTTAAGATAGCCCCATGTCTTCCTGCTTTGGTTCCTGTGCTTTATCAAGACCTGGCCTAGTCATTCCTCTACCCCTTCCTGCGGGGTAAGAATTCCGCAGGCAGAGGGGACAGTCCTACAAAAGCCTATGGCACTCACTGAGAACACACTAGAGAATTCCATACCTTAATAGCCCTTATCTTACTTCCAGGGGCTGCAAGAGCTGTATCGCAAGGGACAATTGTGGGTTCTGAGGATTAGCCATGGTCAAAGAGCAACTCCTGGTGTGGCTGAGGATAGATGGTACCTGTATGTACATGATGTGCTATCATCTCCCTTGTTTGCTCGCAAACATCTCCTGTGTTAGGAAATATCTCCCATGTTTTCTCCTATGTTACCTCACTCCCCAGAGTGCACACAGAGATGAGATGGGGTTGGCTATGAGTTGGAGGCTGAGAATCTGGAACTGGTTCTCCCTGTGCTATCATGTACTAACACAAAGCTTTAAAAAATCTAAACATTCTAAATTGGACCTCGTTTCTCAAGACATTATAAAGGAATATTTATCAAAATAGGAACATAAAACGTATTTTATTTATCAGGTTTTTTGACCTTTATTTTTCACTTGTAAGTATTCAGGTACAAAGCATGTGTGCATCTCCTTGAATGTTACAGGTGGGCCGGTGCCCAACACTCATTTCTTTTATTCGCCCTGAGAATGAAGACATCACAGAGATTCTAAGTGAGTGAGTTTAATTCTCAGTAAGATGAGTTTAACTGCACATAAATTTGAATAAATACTCTTGTTTTCCTTTGATATGCCTTTTCAGTCTCTTCGTGCCTCAGGGGTAAGTCCTCAAGTACCCTCTATGAGGTCTTCTTGGGCAGATACTCGCAATTGTGCGGCATTACTTCCACAGTGTTGAAGCTACAGATTCCCAGAAACAACCTCAAGAGATTCTGAATCGTCATATGTATATGGGGTGGGAGTAATGAAGATGAAGTATGTGCATTTCTAGCATTCATCCCAGATGACTCTGTTACCTATGAACTCTCAATCACATTTTGAGAAACACTATTCTAGGGAAAGTAACAAATGACGATAGTTTGCCTGCCTTAGTTTGTGGCTTATGCAAGAGGACAGATCACACATAACCTTGAGGTTAACATATGGACCAATTCGGTTCACCAGTGTGAGGCCCCAGCACATCTAAATTGCAAGCCAAATCCTTGGTTAAAATAAAGTCTGTACTTGTCTTAAAGGTCATCTTTGGGCAGCTCTGGGGTGGATAGCTCACAGGAGCCACCTTTTTCCACTTACTTACTGATTGTAAAGTATTAAGAACTAGAAGGTCAATATCAGTGTGCAGTATTTGGGAAGGAGCAATGAGGTACACTTTGGGTGTAAAGAAGATGATAAACCCTTAGCAATAATTGAGTAGCTAACATTTTTTTCTGGATTCTCCCCTGGGTCTTTAGTTTCTTTTAGTCTTTAGTTATAATAACGATAATGAACAACTATGTACAAAACTATGGGATCTCTATGCTCTTAAAGTTTTTATTCTTCTTCTCTACATTTCTTAAGCTCGTTTATTTCAATCATAGCATCAAAGTTTGAATATCAGGGTAAAAAATACCTGGAAAATTACGCCACATTTTAGTCAGTGAGGAAAAAGTATACAAGAAAGACTCCATCCTGAAACCTTATCCTTTCCTGTTTTGCTTACATTGATTTCTCCAATTTCATGCTAACATGTAACTTTTTACAAAAGAAGACTATTTGAAAGTATGAGCAAATTGATCAACTTGTACTTGGCACACCTCCTTGCCATGCTTTTGAACATGACTTTTATTAGTCAAGAGTTTTATTAGTCAAGTGTTTAATAAAGTTTACTTAAAGTTTCTGAAATTTTTGAATTTTATATATCTTCCTTCAGAAGCCTTGAAGAATATGGAAGCATCAGAATGTTAGACACATGATTCTCTATCTTCTAGAAACACTTATTCTCCTCCTCCTATTTCCTGGTCAAGTCTTAGTCATATTTGACCCTCAGTTTAGAAGCTAAACTAAACTTTTCTGAGGTCCTGTTCCCACTATTAATAAAGAAGTCTTAAAGAATGTCTTTGCTTAAGTGAACTTGGAATTTTCTCCCCATAAAAAATAATATCACCTGACACAGTGTTGGGTACTTAGACATTCAAATATTGAATAGATTTGTACTGAATCTGAATAATATGACTGTGTCTAGGATCACATCACTACACTCCCGCCTGAGTGACAGAGCAAGAGCCTCTCTCTAAAAACCAAAAAAAAAAAAAAAGAAGAAAACAAAAACCAAAAAACAAAAAAACGCAGAAAACCAAAAAAAAAAAGAATCTCATTAATTGGTATGCAAATTTTGTATTAATATGCTTTCCAATCACATAAATATCATGGATTCTAGTTAATTTAAGAAACTTGGGCATCTTAAAAAAGAAAATTCATATCAAAGATTAGCAATCAATGAGTCAATTGCTGTTTTCAAGAATATTTATAGGTACAGGTATATAAATAAGCACACGTTTGAACTGTTTATTTCTGGCATTACTCAGTTGATATTAGAATTGTCAAATAATTTCTATTGTTGGGCAAACTTCCCTCTAATAAGCAGAGTAAAATTTTATTGATTTTATCTCTGACTCAGAGAAGGTCTTCATTGGAAAATGCATATATTTGAGTTGAAGATGTGAACAAGAAATCTTGTTTCTTATCAATGTCCTAAAGTTATTCATTCCAGTTATTTTAAAAGTTCATCTATATCAGGCATAATTAATATTAAATATGTAAATGTATTTTCTGGAATCAATGGCTTATAATATTTTTCAGTCAATGAGGTTTTCTAAAGCCTAGAGGAATATTTTAGATTCTCAAAATAATTTAGGTAGCGCCTCCTTTCTTTAATCTATTTTAGCATAGGTATAATTGAAGTAAAACCTGAAATGATGCACACATACCATCAGCAGCACACACAATCTGGAATCTTCCAAATATAGTATAGCTATCTTAATAGCATGCAATGTCTGGTTTATAGGTCAAAATTCAAGGAGTCTCTTTAGATCTGTGAAGAAAGATTTTGTCAGTGATACAGAGTGAGGACAAATATTCTTTCTTCAGTTCTCTGATTAAATCATCTGTTCGTAATACTCTAATAATTGACTCACAAGGATAGTATTACTATAAATTAAACATTTCCATTTATTTCCAAGGATACTATTTTACTCAGAAACATGATAGTAAGAATAGTCTCAAATTTTGACAAAGTAATTGTAGTAGGAACTTGACTTGGGTTACTATTAAAGATTAAACTATTTTAATACTATTCAGAAATAAAACCAAATTATGTGCTTTGATAAGCAGTCAATGTTTTTAGCATTCCTGCAATATTGCCCTGTGTAATTTATTCTATTGTACACAGTACATTTTTAGGTCTGACTATAGTAGATGTAATATGATACAGAAACAAAAATCACTCTAGTTTTTACATTAAAACTAGTTTGTTTAAAAGATAACCTGAGTTTTTTTAAAGCTACTCTAAGCAGTTAAAGGCTATCCATACTGAAACTGTATATTAATAGGTTCCAAAATCTCTTTTTCTATCTGGATGCTCTAAGAGCTGTACAGTCAATAAGGCAATAAAGTGGAAAAGTGCTGTAAATTATTAAAATTTTGTTTCCTACTTAGTAAATAAATTAAATTAATATTTAGTTCACTGCTATCAATTTGATAAAAATCTCTAATTATTCATTTTATGGGATACTGTGAATAGGTTTATTTGACTTCATCCTTCATCCCTTTGATAATCATAAAATGTCATTTTGTTACCTATTTCCTAAGATTAAACCTATTATGTCTGTCTAAGTAAAACTTGTTAGTATCAATAGCCTATTTTATGCTCCTCTCTTTTATAAAGAAATTAAGTTTTATAAGCTTTAAATTATAATAACATTACATATAAAAATTTATAGCCAAAATAATGATTTTTTAAAGCATGTGTAAGTCTTCTAAGAAGTTAGTTCCCTACTGCATACTGTTGATGGTTTCTTGCAATAGTTTCATATACATCTTTGCTTTTCAAATCAGACACCAAATCTGAGTTAATGCCTCGTTTTTTAAATACAGTTCAGGGACATTGTGTCATTAGTCACTGGCAGGGATGGATGACTATTGATGCTATGACATCACGTTGACTAAAAAGTCATCTATACCTTAACCTTCATTGATGCAAACTCATCAGATTTATGAAGGTATTTCATGTTATATGTTTTTAACAGAACACTTTTAGGAAATTCTGTATGCACAGTGTTTGCTCCCTCACATAATTCAGCTGTCTGCTTAGTTGCCAACTTACCAGAGAAGACTTTCTTAACCATCTGATCTAAAATAGCATCTATTCACTCCCATCTCCACCAGCATCCATCTTTCTACTCTGCTTTATTTTTCTCTACAACACCTATGAACACCTAAATTGGTATTTATTTATTTATTTATTTACTTCCTCAACTAGAACAAAAGCTCCATGATAACTGTCTCCAAAATTGTCTGTTTTCTGCACTTTTGTACCCCAAATTATAGAGCATTGTCAATTATATACAGATCACTCAAATAAACACTTATTGAACAAATGAATGCATAAACTCTATGAAATATTTCTTAATTTTTGGATTTTTGTTTCTCAATTTAAAAAGTTTGGGAAGGGAGTTGAGCACATAGAAGTTTTTCTTTTCTTTTCTATTTTTGTTTTTGTTTGTGAGACAAGGTCCCATTCTCTCACCCAGGTTAGAGTGGAGTGGAGTGATCACACCTTACTGCAGCCTCTACCTCCTGGGCTCAAGGCATCCTCTTGCCTCAGCCTCCAAAGTGCTGAGATTACAGGCATGAGCCACCATGCCTGGCCTAAAATCTCACATTTCATTCTGGAAGTAGGTGCCCTTATCTTATCTTAGTGAACCCTATACCACCAGTATTGATTGGTTGTGTCTAAATTATCTCCTTGAAAGTGACAGGGAAGCTTTGATTAAAGATGGCTAAGGTGTAGAAAAATGCAGACATCCTAATGTTATATGGCTAGTTCACATTCCCTGATTTACTGATGATTAAAATAGTATACTGCATGTGAAAATATGGAATGATTATGTTATACCCTCTAGTGGATGCTACTGGTGATGGGCCCCGCTCCTCCTTACCAACAGGTGCAGTGTTCCCATAGCTGCTGTACATGTTGGCTAATAAATCAGATAACTTCTATCCAGAGAATTTCACTCAGCCAAATGTAATTTCAGGAGGCTTTTCCCTCTCCCACAAATTAATTAATGACTAATTGCCTGGGAGTCTGAAAGTAGTTTTATTTGCCTCAAGTGGGGCTAACTCTGCCCTGCAATTTGAGCTCTAAAATGTCCCTTACAGGAGAAGACTAAAGCTAGTCTCCAGCTGAGACCACACTTTTCTTTATTTCTTTCCTCCTGTCCTGTTCTGCTTTCTTACTCCCAGGCTCTTGTGAAGAGCCCCCAATAAATAAATCACCAGAACAAGAATTAGGTAGAAAATTCTGACTCGGTACAGCCACAATCTCAACATTTTTTTACTGATTTTCAGTACTTTGTATACTGGTCTAAAGTTTATATATTTGCTTGATTATTTTAAGTCCACCTATAATCAAAATTGATTCAAAGCATATGGTGAGGATTGACCTACAGGCCAGAAGCAGATGGACAATAAATCAGATCTCCTGGTAAATCCAGGACTATGTTGCAGCACTGTAGACCAGCAATTAGCTGAAATTCACCCAAGGATTTCTGGTATAATGCTTACTATATATTATCCAGCTTTCTACTAAACTGTTGCAATGTCTTGATCCATATATAGGTATATCCAATATTGATATAGAGAATTTTGCCAATATTTTAATTACTAGTTCATCAGAGAACACTTTAACCTGTAAATTTCCTTTATTCAGTTTGTTTTAATGATCTACCAATTGAGATATGGATTTCTGGTGCTGTAAACCCCTGGAGCAGTGCCCTGAGGCACTTTGTCCTGAAGCTTCTGAATAGGATACAATTCTTGTGGCCACGTGAATACTCAAGCAGGAATCCAGGTGTGGCATAGTCTTGCATACATTTCTGAGCTTGCTTCTGGTGTATTTTCAAGGATAATTACTTTAGATTATTATAATATAGTGCATATTAAATGACTCTAAATTAAAATTCTTTAGGGGAACTTTTCAATAATAAAAATGTCTAGGTCCACCACCAAAATGTCTGATATAATTTATCTAGATTGTGGTCTAGCACCAATATTGTTTTAAAAGTCCCACAGATATTCGAATTGTGCATTCACAGTTGAGAATCACTTCCTAGGGTGGTTTTCTAATCAAAGAATATGCATGCTAAATTCCCCCATAACAGGATATTAGCCCCTCTTACATTGGTAGTACTTTGTTTTTTTAAGTTCATCACATACCAATATTTTGCAGTGTGTATTTAAAGTGTTCTACTAATTTTATTGTCCAGAATCCCCTCCTCTATTTACAACAGTGGTTCTCAGCTCTGAGTTTTTTGCTCTTCAGGAGATACTTGACAATGTCTTAAGACATCTTTGATTGTCACAACTCTAAAGGTGCTACTGGCATCTAATGAGTAGAGGCCAGAGATTCTAGTAAATATCCTACAGTGCACAGCACGGGCCCAAGCAAAGAATCACCTATCCCAAAATTTCAATAATGCCAAGGTTGGGAAATTCTGGTTTATGTAAAATGTTTATTTCAGAGCTCTATCTTGGAATTTCTGTAATATCTGTGGCAATATCAGTAGTCACAATATTCCTTAAAGCACTGTAAATATCAAAATGATTCAAATAAAAGGGGTCCCATCACTAATAAAACAGATGAAACTAAACCAACAACTATTTAACTAGGCAATCAATTATTTTCATATAATGTAAACTTCTGTGCAATGGCTGATGGTACTGTCAGAGACATACTTTCAAAAGTCACTAGTTTGAATAAAAAAATATATTTGGATCTCTCAAATTTCTCTGGAGTATACTTCTATTTAGGGTCATCTATTTGATTTGATTCAAGATAGAGTAAAAGCCACTTAGAATGAATCCTAGATAGAAAGTTACCAACATAAGACTCTTCATGTGCCTTCAAGTAATCTTTAAAGCAGATATGTTCAGGTTCCAGCAGGAAATCCATTCATTCATTATTGTGGTAGTGGATTTACACTGCCTGCTATTTCTTAACCCTTCTCTCTTATTCCTGTAAAGAGTCCAGGTCTCAGATGTATACATAATTTATGTCTCCTTGCACTATTTTCCTTGTAGAACGCCACTAACTACCCACTCCCACACCCACGTATTTGTAGTGAGGTTTTTAATTAACTGATTTCCATTCCATGTGCCCATCGCAGCCACTAGCAAAGGAGAAGGTGCTCAGGTGGTTGACACAAGCTAGATCAATCTATTCTACCTTGAAGACTTTGTGAGTAAAGACTCATGGGGCAAAAGTCTGAGGCATCAGAAAACTTTCTCTAGGGAGCAAGGTCCTACATCTCCTGCCTAACCCTAGCTCTTGTCCCTCTTCTTGATCCTCAGGACCTGTGATTAATACAATTTTTTCCAGTAAAAATCATTTGTACATATATGAATCAGCTAGAGCTTTTGTAGACCTTTGCACTAGTCATAACCACCGGTTTTATTCTTAGTGGCCCCCAAACATCTATAGTGTGCTGCAAGATAGGTAAGACAGAAGCCATTTGCCTCAGGCATCATCTAGAAAAGTTGTAGAGTTCAATTCTACACCAAATTCTTTTTCTCCCCATGGAGAAATTGGGAACTGATTAGTATTCTTTTCTCTCTCTTTCTCTTGCTCTACACTGAGCCAGGGGGGAGGAGGCTTAGTGGATGGCCCACAGTAGTTCAAACTGCTGTTTTTGTTCTCTGTAGCCCCCAAGGATCTAACACGAGCTTGATCCTGTCAGAGGCCCAAGGCAAGTGATGTAGGAACTAGTCTCTCAGGAAGCACCAGGGAAAGCTAGGATAGTGGGTATATGGTTCAACTCTTTCCCTTCTCAGATGGAAGCTCAGAGGTGAAGGCTTCCTCCAGATTATATAGTACTATGCCCGGGGTAAGGATTGTGATGAGAGAGTATTTCTAATTTTTTCATTTGAATTTGATGTGGCTATTTGTGTGCTAAATGATGCCAGAGACTTAACTGGTTTCTAGATTTATTCACAAAGGGAATTGATCTGTGTATTGTTATTGAATCAATGTGTCCATATGGTAATGAACCAGAGTCCTACCATCTTGCTTTAAGGTAATCTGTCAGTTTTTAAGTTATTTAATTTTTATCCTTTTCCTCTTCATTTTAAATTTTCTTAAGTTTATCTTGCAACTCAGTAATTTTTGTGTGGTGTGCATTTGAATCCTCCATTAAGATTTTGTTTAGAAAACTGTGTTTTCATCTTAATGTATTCTATATGATAAATCATTGATCATGTTACATGATTGTTTTAGATTTATATATGTGACATCATTTAGTAGTCAGTGGACAGTCAGAACATTCACCATTTCCCAGTAGTAATGAGGCTACACTGCCAGTGTTATCAATTATGGCCATGTAGAGAACAGTAACAGAGCATTCCAAACCCTCACAGCCACTGCTTGAAGGGGTGGCCTACCCCTCCACACCTCTAGGCGTTTCTTGTTAGGTGGAACGAGAGACTTGAGGAAAGAAATGAGACACAAAGTATGGAGAAAGAAAAAGTGGGCCCAGGGGACCCGCGCTCAGCTTACAGAGGACCCACGCGAGCACCAGTCTCTGAGTTCCCTTAGTATTTATTGATAATTATCTTTACCATCTTAAAGATAAGGGAGTGGCAGGACAATAGGATCATTTTAGGGAGAAAATTAGCAGTAAGACATATGGATAAAGATCTCTGTGACATGAATAAGTTCAAAGGAAAATGCTGTGCCTTGATATGCATATGCAAACATCTCCATAAACCTTTTAGCAGCATTGAGCCAGCAAGTCCCACCTTATGCCATAAGGCGGTTTTCTCCTATCTAAGTAAACAGAGCATACAATCAGGTCTCACGCGGAGATGTTCCATTGCCCAGGGACAGGCAGGATTTTTAACCAGCAAGCTGTCTTCAGGCACTTGTTTAACAAAGACACAACCTGCACAGCCCAAAATCCATTAAGCCTTGAGTCACCACAGCACATGTCTCTTGCAAGGACAAGGTTGGGGGGTAGGGTCACAGATTAACAGCATCTCAAATACAGAACAAAATGGAGTCTCTTATGTCTACTTCTTTCTATATCGACACAGTAACAGGCTGATCTTTCTTTCTTTTCCCCACAACTGCTGGTATCAGAAGTAGTCCAATGGTGAGCCAAGAATTCCATCTCCTACCAGTCAGTACTAATGGGATGGCCCTTCCCATCTCTGGTGTTAACCAAAGCCAGTAAGGGATTCTGCATTTCTATCCCATTCTGGATGTAATGAGGCAGTACCTTCCTTCTCTTATAAGCATGATGTCAGAGAAAACCAAATAAAATAGAGATTTAAATAAGACTTAGAGTCAAACTACACAATACCCCACATATTCAGATTTTAATAGAAAATAACTTCATGTAAAGAACCAAGATGATCTCTAATAATCACCCAATATTGGAAAATAGCATATCGCTATATTCTCTACAGAAATAAAGAAAAATAGGGCAGTACTATAAACTATTCTACACATACAAATTGGACATTGACAAAGTGGATTAATTCCTTAAAATTTCAGAGTCAAACTCATCCAATATGAAATAAATAATTTGAATACATCTGTAACTATTAAAGAAAAATTATTCACAATTTCAAACCTTAAAAAAATATAACTCCTGGCTCATATAGTCTACTGAAGAATACCATCAAGATTTGAGGAGGAAAAACATGATGATTTTCCCCCAAGAATAAAAATATAGCAAGGACATCAACTGTCACTAATTTTATTTGATATACTACTGAAAGTTTTTATAATAAGGCAACAAAAGAAAATAAAACGTATATGACTCCAAAAAATATTGTCTCTATTTACAGATGATATAATTGTCTATGCAAAAGTTTCTAAGAAATCTAAGAGCAAAGTTTTGGGAACTAATAACTGAGATCAACAATATTAGAGGATGCAAGATCAACATATAAAACAGTTATGTATCTGTATATTAGCAATAAACATGGCAACACCAAAATTAAAGGTACAATGCCATTTATCAACCTTCAAAGTAAAAAAAAAAATGTAAATCTAAAAAAAATGTATAGGACTTGTATGTTAAAACTAGAAAACATTGATGAAACAAATCAAAGAAAATCTAAATAAATAAAGACACATACTATTTTCAAGGATTAGAAATTAAATGATGTTGTCTATTCTCCACAAATATATGTGTTTTACAAAATTTCCATCAAAATATTAGCAAAATGTTTTGTTAATATAGACAATATTGTTCTAAAATGTATAGTTGGCCCATGAACATGCGCAGGAGGTTAGCGGTGGCAACCCCCACCACATTGTATGGTCAAAAATTCACGAAACTTTTGACTTTCCAAAAATTTAACTACTGATAGCCTAATTTTGACCAGAAGCCTTAGCAATAACATAAATTGTATATTAACACATTTTCATTATATGTTTTATATGCTGTATTCTTACAATAATGTAAGCTAGAGAAAATAAAATGTTATTAAGAAAACCACTAGGAAGAAAAGATATCTTTACTATTCATTAAGTGGAAATAGATCATCACAAGGGTTTTTTCTTTGTTGCCTTTGTGTTGAGTAGGCTGAGGAAGGGAAGAAAGGGGAAGTTTGTCTTGCTGTCTCAGGAGTGGCAGAAGTGGAAATGGTAGAGGTGGGAGGGGAGGCAGTAGAAGCACATTTGGTGTAGTTATCATTGAAAAATAATCTCTGTTTAAGTGGACCTTTGCTCAATTGATTTTTGATGAAAGTGTAAAATCAATTCAATGAGGGAAGAATAACTTCTCCAACAAATGGTGCTCGCACATCTGGACTTCTTTAGGGAAAAAAAGTCTAGATGGAAATTTTAAACTTCACACAAAATCAACTCAAATGGACTAAAATGTAATAGAAAGAGAGAAGTAGGGGAAATTTATTAAGATCTAGGATTAGCAAATTTCCCCTACTTCTCTCTTTCTATTACTAGGATTAGTCCCTATTTAATAAATGGTGCTGGAAAAATTGGCTAGCCATAGGTAGAAAGCTGAAACCAGATCCTTTCCTTACTCCTTATACGAAAATTAATTCAAGATGGATTAGAGACTTAAATGTTAGACCTAATACCATAAAAATCCTAGAAGAAAACCTAGGTAGTACCATTCAGGACATAGGCATGGGCAAAGACTTCATGTCTAAAACATCAAAAGCAACGGCAGCAAAAGCCAAAATTGACAAATGGGATCTCATTAAACTAAAGAGCTTCTGCACAGCAAAAGAAACTACCATCAGAGTGAACAGGCAACCTACAGAATGGGAGAAAATTTTTGCAATCTACTCATCTGACAAAGGGCTAATATCCAGAACCTACAAAGAACTCAAACAAATATACAAGAAAAAAACAAACAACCCCATCAAAAAGTGGGCAAAGGATATGAACAGACATTTCTCAAAAGAAGACATTCATACAGCCAACAGACACATGAAAAAATGCTCATCATCACTGGCTATCAGTGAAATGCAAATCAAAACCACAATGAGATACCATCTCACACCAGTTAGAATGGCAATCATTAAAAAGTCAGGAAACAACAGGTGCTGGAGAGGATGTGGAGAAATAGGAACACTTTTACACTGTTGGTGGGATTGTAAACTAGTTCAACCATTATGGAAAACAGTATGGCGATTCCTCAAGGATCTAGAACTAGATGTACCATATGACCCAGCCATCCCATTACTGGGTATATACCCAAAGGATTATAAATCATGCTGCTATAAAGACACATGCACACGTATGTTTATTGCAGCATTATTCACAATAGTAAAGACTTGGAATCAACCCAAATGTCCATCAGTGACAGACTGGATTAAGAAAATGTGGCACATATACACCATGGAATACTATGCAGCCATAAAAAAGGATGAGTTTGTGTCCTTTGTAGGGACATGGATGCAGCTGGAAACCATCATTCTTAGCAAACTATCACAAGAACAGAAAACCAAACACCTCATGTTCTCACTCATAGGTGGGAATTGAACAATGAGATCACTTGGACTCAGGAAGAGGAACATCACACACCGGGGCCTATCATGGGGAGGGGGGAGGGGGGAGGGATTGCATTGGGAGTTATACCTGATGTAAACGACGAGTTGATGGGTGCTGACGAGTTGATGGGTGCAGCACACCAACATGGCACAAGTATACATATGTAACAAACCTGCACGTTATGCACATGTACCCTAGAACTTAAAGTATAATAATAACAATAAAAATAAATAAATAAATTAATTAATTAATTAATTAATTAAATTAAATAAAAAAAGATCTAGGATTAGATTGAGTACTTACACTTGATGCATAAAAGAAAAAAACTGGTAAGTTGAACTTTGTCAGTATTAAAATCCTTTGCTCCACAAAAGACCCTGTAAGAAGGACAAATAGACAAGTCACAGAGAAGGATAAAATGTTTGCAAACCATTTATCCAACACACGAATAGTGTCAAGAATACTTAGAGAACATTCTAAAGTAAGATGGTACAGTCACCGTGAAAAAGTTTATCAGTTACTTAAAAGTTAAGCATGCAATTACCATATGACCCAGCAATTGTATACTTGGGCATTTATCCCAGAAAAATGAAAACTTATTTTCACGCAACAGCCTGTATCTCTCTCCAGATAATTATGCTAAGAGAAAAAAAAAAATCCTCCCAGAAGGTATCTCACATTGTAAGATTTCATTTATATAACAATGTTGAAATGGCAAATTTACAGACGTGAACAAGTTATTGATTGCCAATGGTTAAGATAAGGGGTTATTGTGTTTATATAAAGGCAATAGGACGGATGACTGTCCTCACACCTGTAATATCAGCATTTTGGGAGACCAAGGAAGAAGCATTGCTTGAGTCCAGCTGGGCAACATAGAAAGACTTCATCTCTACAAAAAATTTTAAAAATTAGCTAGCATGGCAGCACACAAGCAAGTAGTTCCAACTACTCTGGATGCTGAGGTGGGAGGATTGCTTAAGCCCACATTGTTGAGGTTGCAGTGAGCTATGATTGTGCCACTGCACTTCAGCCTGAGTGACAGAGCAAGACTCCTGTCTACCTCTCAAAAATGAAGAAAAAGAAGAAAGGCGGCCTTTAAAGAATTTGGATTATAAGTGAAAAGGATTTGATTTCCCTAAAATACAAACTCAGTTTTAAATAAAAAGTATTTACCATACAACTCAAGATTAGTACAAATACAGTTTTATAGATTTTCTAAAAATTTTCAATATGAGTATTATTAGAAGTAGTTTAGTTTACTCTTTAATAAGCTAAATTCCTAACATTGTTAATGGTAATAGATTTTCTTAATTTGGTTACAATGAATAATTCTTTGCAACACATTCTTTCAATGATCACCATTCAGGAAAATGTGTAATTGATTATGTACTATTTATACTTTGTGTAATTGATTATGTATTATATATACTTTGCTGGAGAGGAGTTGATCACAGCCCCAGTGTTCTTTTATATCACTCTTAAGTTTATAACTAAACTTTCAGAAGAGTTATCAAAATAAAGTGACAGATCCAAAGCAATCATTTGATATTTGGTAGAGGAATTGGGTAATATTAAAAATGCGAATATATATGGTTCTTCTCTTTCTCCTTTAGGGTTTAAAACACTTTGTTTTTTGCATTTTTTAGTTTATTAAAGCAAGTCTATATATTAGTTCTGTTTTATTTACTAATATTACAGATGAAAAACATTACTGCTTTTTTCTGAGTATAGATGTATAAAAGAAAGATGTTGCTATTTCATGAAGTTTCCTATTAGCTTAGTTTTAGTTTTTAGTGTTAGCTAATTTTTAGTTATCGTTAATAAAGGTGAGAGTGTTTTTATAGTTTGCAAAAGCACGTAACTAACAGCTAATTGAATAAAAATGGCTGATGCTCCATGAGCATACGTGATTAAAACGCATAGTAACCCACTGATGGACAGACATGGGAGACAGCTGGTTTTATAATTATGTCTTAAAAAGACCTTGTGCACAAACATAGTTAAGACTCCACCGCCCCCTCCCCCCAAAAAAAACAGAAAAGAAAAGAAAAAAAAAACTAATGGGGAGTACTAAATGGGAGAAGTGAAGAAGCAATTTTCTCACATGTTTTAAAGAAGCAAAATCTATTTCATTTTTGTTTCAAAGCAGTTTTCACAAAAGAAAAACAAAATTGCCATTTGACAGAAAGCATTTACATAAAAGAATATTATTGACATCAGCATAGGGCAAAGCAAATGAAAGTACTTTGGTTACAAGGCAAAGCAAATGAAAATGCTTTGGCTGCAACCAGAGTTCATTTGGTCATCACGAAAAAAATTGTCTTTGGCAAAAATCATCATGGTGATATGGATCAAATGTGTATTTAAAGATGACTGTTTTATATATGAAAGTGCTATAGTAATTTTCTAGTTAAGAATATTGAACAGAGAACATTAAGCATACTAATTTTTTTTAATGTTAATATTACTAAAAATTTATTACAAGCCAATGGAGAAAACAACAAACTTTGAAGAAGAAAACAGATATAAGCATATAGTTTATAAAGTAGAAACAGAATGCATCAAACATATAAAAATTTATGTTAAAAACATATTTTAACTTGAAGGGTATTTCTTTTTTATATATATATTATTATTATACTTTAAGTTCTAGGGTACACGTGCACAACGTGCAGGTTTGTTACATATGTATACATGTGCCATGTGGGTGTGCTGCACCCATTAACTCGTCATTTACATTAGGTATATCTCCTAATGCCATCCCTCCCCCCTCCCCCCTCCCCACAATAGACCCCAGTGTGTGATGTTCCCCTTCCTGTGTCCAAGTGATCTCATTGTTCAATTCCCACCTTTGAGTGAGAACATGCGGTGTTTGGTTTTCTGCTCTTGCGATAGTTTGCTGAGAATGATGGTTTCCAGCTGCATTCATGTGCCTACAAAGGACACGAACTTATCCTTTTTTATGGCTGCACAGTATTCCATGGTGTATATGTGCCACATTTTCTTAATCCAGTCTGTCACTGATGGACATTTGGGTTGATTCCAAGTCTTTGCTATCGTGAATAGTGCCGCAATGAACATACGTGTGCATGTGTCTTTATAGAAGCATGATTTATAATCCTTTGGGTATATACCCAGTAATGGGATGGCTGGGTCAAATGGTATTTCTAGTTCTAGATCCTTGCGGAATTGCCACACTGTTTTCCACAATGGTTGAACTAGTTTACAGTCCCACCAACAGTGTAAAAGTGTTCCTATTTCTCCACATCCTCTCCAGCACCTGTTGTTTCCTGATTTTTTAATGATTGCCATTCTAACTGATGTGAGATGGTATCTCATTGTGGTTTTGATTTACATTTCTCTGATGGCGAGTGATGATGAGCATTTTTTCATGTGTCTGTTGGCTGAGCATACTAATTGTTAAAAACAGAATAGAGTAATATTCTGTAATAGAGTAATTACAAATTATTAAACATATTCTCTTTGATGTCCCCTTTCCAAGGTCTCTACTCCTAAATTTTTAATATAATATTTTTTTCCAAGATGGAGTCTATTCCTAAATTTTATCATGAAGTGCTGTTTTAAATAATTCTAGCACCATCAAACAAGAAAATACAAGAGTTTTTAACTAAAGATTCATTATTTTCTTATTTTTCTATAAAGTTGTATTCCTTTTATTAGTCATAATAATTTAAATATTATAAAACTATTTTAAGTTTTCCTCATTTTCAAATAATACTCTTTGCAGAATTCCTATTTTTACTTTGGTTTTTAAATATCAGCAATTCACTTTCAATGTTCAAGCTTTGCATATATATATATATTTTTTGAACAAAGTGTCTTTGATTTGTGACATACGAATAAAACCAATGCAAAAAAAAGAGATCACTTTTTCCCTTTGATTCCAGTGATAACAAACAGCTAAAGAAAAAAAATATATATATATATGTGTCAAGAAGTTTATCTTCCGAATTTCCTCTTAAAAAAAAAAGGATTAAAAAGAACCATTCACATGTCCTATATATACTTGATACCAACAAATATAACCTGAAATAGGGTGGATATAACTAACACTTTTTTTTAAAAAAAATCTTAACATGCTCCAAACAAATAAAAAAACAAAAAACCTGGTACAAGAGGCCTGCTATGTTTCTTTGTTTTTTTTTGTTGTTGTTGCTGTTGTTTGTTTTTTTTTGAGATGGAGTCTCGCTCTGTCACCTAGGCTGGAGTGCAATGGCTGATCTTAGCTCACTGCAACTTCTGCCACCCGGGTTCAAGCGAGTCTCCTGCCTCAGCCTCCTGAGTAGCTGGGATTACAGGCCACAGTCACGCCCGGCTAATTTTTGTATTTTTAGTAGAGATGGGGTTTCACCGCGTTGACCAGGCTGGTCTTGAACTCCCGACCTCAGGTGACCCCGCCTGCCTCAGTCTCCCAACGTGCTGGGATTACAGGTGTAAGCCACCGCGCCCAGCCATGCCTGCTATGTTTCTCAAAACCAAGACCTGTGGGAAGTGGAGAAAGACAGATGTTTTGGAAATGAATGGGCTCAACACCAACGAGAATGATTGCAAGTCTCAGACAGTGCCTCTCCCACCCTAGTCCCGACCTCCTGAGGAACCCTTCGTGACATGGCCTGCAGAGACTGGGGTTAGCAGGGTATGGCACCAAGCACCCGTTGACCAGTTGGTGCCACACATCCAGTGACTGGAAAGAGACAATGTACACTGAGCTCACCTTACAAGGAATGAACACAGGGGATTCCTTTTGGTTCCCTTGAGTGAGAGGTATGAGGAATCCATGATCTAAGACAATAAATATTTATCATCTGTGTCTTTGAGAGACAGGGACCAGAGAAAAATCTCTTCCTAAACATGCTCCTGTGGTTTCATGATTCTTAGGAGTCCACCAAACCCCTCCAGCAATGTCATCTCTCCCTGGGATGAAACCCACCAGGAGGCAGCAGGGTGACGCAGAGGCAGACTTATTCCAGTGTAAAGCCGCAAGGCCCTCTCTAAGGAGTACCCAGTCCCACTGCTGCCCATCAAGAGCGGTGCAGAGTGCTCAACAGAGGGGCCAGGCTGGGTGAGGGAGGCTCTGGGTACACAGGCTCCTGCACAAGCAGGAATCCAGGTGAGAAGCAAGGACCACTCTGGGGAGATCTGCCAGGACAGACTGCCAGAGTTGGGCAGAGGGTGGGATGTGAGCTGATGCTGAGGTCAGAGGGACCAATAGACCTCCGTGAGAGCTACTTCACGAAGGATGGAACCTTCACGATACTCCCCAAAGCAGAGCTCAGGGAGATCCACAGGGAGCTGTTCGGTGCTTTTTCCTTGATAAGGATTTGGTTTTTCTCTCCCTGGAAGAAGAACAAGGCCTAGAGATCAGGAGGAGCATTAGTTCTGAGCCTGCCTTTCTATCCTATAAGAGAAGAGGAAGGCTTTCTGCTTCCCCTGCTCCAGCCTGTTACCACTGGGTGACACCAGAGAGAGAAGCAGCTGTTTTCGCCACTGAGAGGCATTCCTGATGCAGCCTGAGCTATGGCCCGGCTGGGCCATGGCAGTGGCACTAGTGCCTCACTGAGGCAGTGAGGGGCAAAGCTGAGGAGTGCAGGCAGAGGGGCCTGCTGCTGGCTGGGGGCTCTCTGAAGAGGGAGGGTGACTGCAGGGAGGGGTGCCCTACCCTTACAGAGCTATCAGCACCAAGAGATGAGAAGAAATGGGAGTTAACTATACGAGAAACGAGAAGTCCTTCTGGGGAAGATGAGGGGCTCCCTGATGTTATTCTCCCCTTGAGACTAAGAGCAGAGGCATTTAGGGTAGAGGTGAGAGGCAGAGGAGAAAGAATGGTGAGGGCTGGCAGACAAGAACGAGCAGAACCTCTGGCTTTCTTCTATGAATCAAAAGCTCAAGTCACGGCCATGAGACCAGGAAGTTAAGCTTAGAATGCAACAACATCCCAGGAGCCTAGAGAAGCAATCATCCCCATGGCGGGTTCCACAGAACACCTCATTCCTGGGCCTTTCAGCCTTTCTCTCACTGACAGTGATGGAGAGAGGCAGTCTTCCTCCCAGAGTCAGCTGGTCTCAACATGAGCCCACGCCATGAATCCATAAAAACAGCTGGAAAGAGCTTTCTTCACTTCCCTGCATCTTGACACAAAAGACCTTCCCACAGTCTCCGTAAGAGCATTCCATCTGCGAAAGTGTGAGTCTCTCTGAAGCCTCCCTCTATACCCAGATCTTACACCCAGTGTATTCCTCTTTGGGGATCAGCAAACCCCAGACCCAGGACTCCAGAACTTTCATAAAGGTGGGCATAAACGTTCCATTTGTCCAAGTGTATGTGTCAGGGGAGGGGAGGATGCCAGGACTCTAGGAGCTGCAGACGTGGGAGAACCTCCACGGCTGGCCCCAGGAGCCAAGTGACGAGGCAGCCACTGTGGGGGATGAGCTTCACTGCCAGGCCCCACCCACTCTTCCCTCCCTCTTTCTTTCCCTCCTAGCACTCTGGTCTCCTAGGAGAGGAGGAGCAGCTCATACCACTTCTCCCCAGGGTTCTGTGCTCTCAGGGTGCCCCTGGCCCGTGCAGGGCTGGGGAGGCCACAGCTCTGAGGACACCTGACAAACGGCGAGACCAGGAAAGAGGAAAGGCCTTAGGAGAGAGCATTGTGACTTGAAAGTGGCTCTGAGAGTTCAGTGGCAGCAACCACCGCAGTGCCTACCCGCGCGGGAGTGCTGGCTGTCCCCAAACTTGGTCCTCCGGCTCAGGATCTCCTAGGAGCAATCCTCCCCACAGCCACCGGACATCCTGGGGGAAGAGTCATCAATTTCAAACGGCAGCGCTTCTCTGAAGAACTGGTAGGCGCCATGATGGTATTTGAATACTGTTAACATAACCTCCTTCATCTGTGTGCTGTTGGCTGTGAGCTGCAGGGTCTGTATGGGGAATTTCCCCAGGCCTTTCCGCCGCACCTTGATTTCCAACTGCACTTCATAGATGGTTTGCATATGCGTTTTGGTCAGGTCGAAGGCCCAATCCACGGTGGCTGGCTCCAGTCCAGACACTCCCTTACATTCAATGGAGACATTCAACCCGTTTCTGTCGTGTTTCTTGAACACTGGGAAAGCCTCCAGAGGGTCTCCGAGCCTGTTGGCAGCATCCACAGCATCCATGGCTGCTCGCTCCTCCAGTCGCTTCTGCTGCTTCTCCTTGGCTTGGCTTGACATTCTCCCCAGAGCGGCGGCGAAGGCGACCGTCAACTCCTTCCCACGCTGGCCGGCAGGGGGGCGGCAACGGCGGCGGCGGCAGAGCGCGGGCTGCATGTATGTTTTTAAAATACCATTATATTTTGCCGAGCAATCTCTAAACACACACATAGAAAGCTAATTTATGTGTTCTGTGAAATTATCCCCAGAAACTACAGTACAAGATGTTAATACTTAATTGGGTCAGGATTCTCTCTACCAAATTACCGATGTGCATGGATGAACGCCAATACACTATTTTTATAAATTTATAAGAATGAAAATTGTATAAAATGTATAATAATGACAAGTTTTATTTTTCTTCTTGTTTAGACCCTTCATTGCCCCAACAAACACAGTATTTTGTATGCCTCTAGGTCTGTCCCTGCCTTTTATTTGGACAACACTCATTGTCACCGAAATGTCCTTCATCATCTTTAAACTAATTCCCAAAGAACATCAATTGTCATTTTTCTCTCAAGGTCCAGGAAAAGTGAAGGAAATTAGACGAGACTCTCAGCAGGGGAGTACATCATTTTTCAGCTGGTTCATACCAATCTCTTGCCAAATCTTTCACCCAGCTTTCATATGTACACAGAGCCTAGTTTAATGGAAGAAACGATACAAACAATGAGGTGAAATGCTATTTATAAAATAGCCTTTTATTCACTGTCTAGAAAATAGAGCTCCAATTGGAAGTTTCAAAATGGGGTATTACCTCTGCTGCTTACATTGCTGAACCATAATAAGTTTTTATACTGGAAGATAAGTCCAGAACAACTGAGAATCACTCTTTCTATATAAAACGTTTAAAGAGCAAAATGTGCAGAAGATACAGGGAGAAATTAAGCCTGATTATATCCTCTGAAATGAAAAGGGGAAAATGTTCTAAATCCTAAACAAAGAGAGTATGTGGTCAGATAAGTTTAACTACTGCCAAAAACAATTTGATCAGCCATTCTTTCTAAGATGTCTGTATGACTTCTGAGAAACAGAGTACTTTTGAACAAAGATGAAATCGCCTCCACTGTGAGTGGTACCAGCTAGTCATATCCTGATGTGTCATAGAGGACAGACAGGGACTTAAACCCAATACAAAAGGAAGAACATGAAGAAAAAAAATAAAGGAAGCATTGATGATCAAACAGTTAATTGTTCACAGCAGCGATTATTTTTAAAAATCCCCTTCTACGTCTAAGCAACAGAATGACCCCGAACAATATGCAACAAAACACTGCAGAAAATTGTTTACCTTGAAACAAAAACGAAGATCATTCATTTCAAAGCAAAACTGCAGTGCACAGCATTCTATGGTAAAACTCAAATAACCATGTAAGCATTAAAGAACAATTCCTTTGTACAATAGAAGGGGAAAATATTAGCTAGAGAGTTCTACTTCTGGCCTACTAAGTCTAAGCATGTATTAAAGGCAGGAGAACTCTGAGGAAAGAAAAATTAAAAAGCAGAGACCAGCAATATTTGACAAGAGCTAAATTCTTTAATCCAGTTCCTGTAAGATCCCATTTAGATTTCCACATGAAACATAAACAGCCATGGAAATAGTTTTCAAAAATTATTAGGTCTACAAAATGTATGTACAGCTAGCAAAATTTGCATTAACCAAGTTCATATGTAACAATTCACATTTATTCGTTCATCCTGCCTAACCAATTCTAACTTCTGTAGTTTCCCTCAGAGTGAAAGAACATTCAAATATAGTTTACATTCCTGTGCACAAGAAATTAAGAATGTCTTGCTAGGTTAGTGCACACAAAATATTAAAAATACATTATGTACTTTTAACGTATAAGTATATACATGTATATATAAGTACATACATGTATATACATGTATATACAAATGTGCCTATGTATCTACCAACTAATGTATCAGAATTTGTATTTAAATGCAGTGTGAAATATTGCATACATATACAAAATGTGTATAACTATGTCTATATATGGTTACATATGAATATGTATTAATTTGTATGTGTGTGCAGTCAGTATGAGTATTTGTGTATACAGTTATGAATCTATTTTTATATATCTATGTATCTATCTATCCATCATCTATCTATCTATCATCTATGGAGAGAGGAGTCCATGCCCACTGAATAAGACAAATATGTTTGCTTCTTTAGGTAATACATGCATCACAATTCTATGTAGACACTGAGGTTGTCATCATGGCATCATAAACATTTAAAATCTTAATTGGTGACTTGCAGCTATAGATGTTTATTCCCCTGCTTCCTGATTGATTATAGATTGTAAAGAAAAGTGTGCTTTATTTATGGGTGAGCTCTTCAAACATGAGACAATGAAAAATTCTGAGACAAATTAGAAATGAAAATAATAAAACAGCATTTTTTAACTAGCCTCAGTTAATTTTTATGGATCAATTTTCCTTCTCACTCCACTGTAAACAGATACGGATATCTCCATGAAGAAAAGTAACTTTTATCCAGATAGATAGTTATCTGTTACCTTGAGAGGTAATAAGATCAATTTCATTTATGCCAAAAATTGTAATTTAAAATTATGTAAGTGGAAAGGAAATAAAGTGATGAGTATAATCTCAAAGGAATTATATAGCAATAAAAATAAACTAACTGTTGATGGATAAGGCAAAACATATAATCTTCAGATTACCTAGGTACACTTAGCATGTTAAAGTAATAATTTTGAGAGGCAGATGTTAAGACAAATATTAACCAACTGGGCATTGCTGGATTGAGAGAGGAAGACGAAAGTTTCTTTAAAACGTTTATTGAGGATATTCGAAACATCACTATGAATATATAAAGCAACTAATTCTGACCAAGAATAATGTCTAGCATTCAACGACTTACTTATGTTGGGCTGGCTAACCTTATAAATATCTTAAATGTTAACTCATTTAATTTTCACGAGAATCTTGTGAAATGGATATTATGTTTAAACCAATTTCAAAAATAAGAGCATTATGTCACATGGATATATATATATATATGTGTATGTATATATGTACATCATCTACTTTTTTAGGTAATTTGCTATTGTGTACAATATTTAATTTCAATGTTTGTTTTCCCCTAACATTAATATATACATACACATACACACATACATACTTATACACACCTACATGCACCAAATCCAGATATTTTCCTGGGTAAGAAATTCATCGTCCTTACTAAGATAATAAAATGTTTCCTTAGTCTCTCATGAAATTTTTAATGAATGTGCTATTATACTAGGGCTTCATGTTTTATAACTCTCCATCTAATTCTGGAAACTGTCTCTGAACTTATTCTGGATGCATTTAGAATGTACAATTTTATGAGTTTTGACCCATATGTACATATCTATGAAACTATCATTATCATTAAGATAATAAACATATCAATACCCTTAAAGTTTCCTGATGTTCATCATCCCCAAATGTTTTCTCATGTTCTTTGTAGTTTCTCCCTCCCAATCTTCCTTGCCCACTTCTGCATAGCCAGCTACTGTTTACTTTCTGTCACAAAGTCATTAGTCTTGGTTACTTTTTGGTGTTCCAACAGCTGTATAGTGATATCTCATGGGGGTTTTAATTTTGTATTTCCCAAATGACAGATGATATTGTGCATTGCTTCATATGCACAGATTTTCTCCCGTTCTATCAGTTGCCTGTTCACTCTGATGATAGTTTCTTTTGCTGTGCAGAAGCTCTTTAGTTTAATTAAATAAAATTTTTTGTTTTCTCTTTTTCAGTTTTTATATTCTTGATGCAGAATTTTTTAAATACACTGGTTGCAAGTCTTTTATCAGGTAAGTAATTCATTATTATGTATGATATTTTATTTTATTTCAATGTCCGATTCTTTGTACCCAACATGAATTCCTTTTTTTTTTCTTTTTGCGTATTTATCATGTATCTTGCAATCTTGCTAAATTGACTCATTAGTTCTAGTAGCACTTTGGTGAATTCCATGTGATTCTCCACAAAAACAATTATCCTATCTGCAAGTAAACCACCATGGCACACGTATACTTATATAACACATCTGCATGTTCTGTACGTGTGTCTCAGAACTTAAAGTAAAATTAAAAAAAAAAAAACCTAAGCTTCTTTTTTTATGTAAATGTATTTTGTTTTCTTTTCTTATGTTATTGCACTAACTAGAAGCTCTGGTACAAGGTGGAAAACAAGTAGAGAGAATAAACATACTTTATTGCTAATCTTAAAAGGAACGCAATTAGTTTCTTCTCATTAAGTATGAATTTAGTAGATGTCTTTTACAAGCTTGAGAAACTTTCCTTGTATTCTTAGTTTGCTAAAAGTGTTTTTGTTTTTATTTTCTAAGTCTTGAGGGTTTTTTTAATTTTAATTTTGTTTTGGTAAAATGCATTTGCACGTCTGTTGAGATGATCATATGGTTTTTAAATTTGATAATGTAGTAAATGACATTGATTTATTATGAAATGATAAACCGAACTTGCATCTCTGGTGTAAACTCCACTTTGTCTTGATGTATTATCTTTTTTTATATATTGCCGAATTTTATTAGCAAAAATTTTGCTAAGACTTTTTGCATCTCTGTTTATGAGGAGTATTGATATATGCATTTTCTTTCTTGAAATATCTCCATGTAATTTTTGTATTAGTAATAGTATTAGTAATAGAATATTTATTTCTTTTCAAGTTTTGGGAGAAAATGTGGATAGAACATACATTGTTTATATAAAGGTCACTGGTGAAAATATTTGAACCAAGACTGTTGTTTTGTGTTTAAAAAAATGTTAACTACAAATTATATATTTCTTATAGATATAAAGCTTTTCAAGTTTTAATTTCTTGTAGAGTGAGGGATTGTGGTTTGTACCTTTTTAAAAATGTCTTCATTTTACCTATATATATATGTATATATACATATTTATTTGAATACATGTTTTCATAATACTCCTGTATTATACTTTTTAATGTCTGTAAAATATGTAATATCATTTCTCTCATTCTTGGTATTTATCATTTATATTTTTACTTTGTTTCTTGATCAGGCTGGCTAAATCAATATTATTGATCTTCTCACAGAACCTGGTTTTGGTTTTCTTTAATTTATTTGTATATATGTTTTGTTTTCAATTTTATTAAATTTCACTCTAATATTTATCAATTTTTTTCTATTGTATAATTGATTTCATTTGCTCTTCATTTTGTTGTTTATAAGGTAGAAACTAAAATCATTTTCCTCTTTTTAATAGGTGTTTAGTGCTGTAAATTTCTTAAGTGCAGCTTTACCTGCATACACAAATTTTGATAGGTTGTGTTATGAGTTTTATTCCATTCAAAATTATTTCTAACTTTCCTTCGAGTTCTAATTTGACTCACAGATTATGAACAAAAGTTTTATTAAATTTTCAAGTATTTGGGAATTTTCCTGAGATTTTCTGTTGTTGATTTCTAATTTAATTTTCTTTTATTATAAGAGAATTTCTTTAGTACGATCTGAATTTTTGAAATTCTATTGGGACTCATTTTATAGTCCTAAATATGGTCTATTTAGTAAATGGATTTTTTTTTTTAAAGAACCTAAATGGGTGTGCATTTTGCTCTTGTTGGATGAAGTATTCTGTAATATCCATCAGGACAAATTATTTTATAGTGTCATTCATGTCTCTTACATACTTGTCCATTATCTTTTTATTTCTCCTCTCAGTTACTCAGAGGAAGATAATAACATCTCCGACTTTATTGGTAGATTTGTCTGTTCTCCTTGCCATTCTATGAGATTTTGCTTCGTGTATTTTAAAGCTCTGCTATTTGGTACATAAACACTTAGGATTTTTATGACCTTTCATAAAAATTACTTTTTTAACTCTGAAATATTCTTTATTCTAAAGTGTACATTCTCTGATATCAAAATAGTAACTACAATATTCCTTTTAGTGTTGGCATAGTATTTTTTGTTTTTCTGACTTTTCATCTATTTGTGTATTTATATTTAAACTGGATATATTGTACAATTTATATAGAGTTGAATCTTGCATTTCTATCCAATCCAACAATCTCTGCATTTTAATTGGATGTTCAGAACATTAACATTTAATGATTATTGCTATTATTGGGTTTAAATCTACCATCTTTCTATTTTTTATTTAAAGTCAATTATACTTTATTTCTTATATTAACCTTTAAATCAATGTTTTATTACACGGTTGATGCAAGTTTATTGTAGAAATATAAGAAAATTGAAACCAATATTTTTTACCTAAATTTTTCTGAATTTGAGAAAAGTCTGATCTATATATATGATAGTCTTTGAGTGCAGTGCTACAGGAGACAAAAAAGACATCATTGATCAACCTGATTCTTTTACATTCTGTTTTGTGATATATAACAGAAAATCCATGGCACTTTCCCTGGGTGGACTTTTTCATTAGAAATGAGAAAAAAATGCTAAATCATTATGGATGGATTCTTCAGTTTAATTAACTACAATGAACCAAGGTTTTTATATAAGCTATCATAATTAGATTTTGCTCTCAAATTTTGAGAACCTGGAGAAAAGAAAATATATTTTTATTTGAAGAAGTCTCCTTTCTGAAGTCTAAAAGTAATACTTTCCAGTTATGGAGAATTAACTATGTACCAGACATTGTGCTAAGTATTTCATACATATTTTATTTAATCTTCATAAGTAGCTCAAGGTAAGTATTACCCACTCTTTAACAAAAAGGAAAATTAATACAGAAAGATGAACTTGTTCCATATTACAAATCTTTTCCTCTTAACCCTAGGCTAGATGTTTCCTCTTCTTTTTCCTTTGTGTTACTCTCTTTTTCCAGTATGAGCATGGTTCCACCTCATCTAAATTAGAACAGGCATTTCTTCAAATTTCAGTGCAAAATAGCTGATATGAAAATAAGTCTACCTCCTGAACACCTGAACATCACCATTGAAATATCCCATAGTTGAGCGGCTCATAGTGGCAGGGAAATAGATGAAGTGCTTCATCTCTGTTCTAACTGAGACTGAGCCAGTATATTGTTCTGCTTCTGGAGATTATTTATTGCACCTCTCTGGCTAGACAGTCTGTGATATATCCATACAATGAATCCCTTTTACTTGTCTTCATTTCCACCTACTCCCCAGCGCAATTCTACTCAACTTTATGAATTTCTACATAACTGTTCTTCATTTAATACCTCTTCACAGGTCTACATCTTAAAAGAGGGCACATATACCCTTTCATTTCCACACTGCTCTGTATGAAGTCTTTCTTCCAAATCTTGTTTAAGTCTTGCAGATAATATTTGCTCACTTATTTTTAACAGCTCTATTGAGACATAATTGATATGCAACAAACTGTACATATTTAATGTATATGATTTCATGGGTGTGTACCCATGAAACCATCATTGCAATTGAGGTAATAGACATGTGCTTTATTTCCAGTAGTAAACTTGTATCCCCTACCCATTTTTTTAATAGTAAGAACTTTATATGAGATATACTCTCTTAACAAGAGTGCACAATAGAATATGGTTAACTCTAAGTACTATGTTGTACAGCAGATCTCTAAAACTTACTCTTCATGTATAATTAAAATTTTTGATTTTTTCTTTTTGGTCTTAAGTATTTCTTTGTTCCCTTTTCCCATGTTTGGATTGCGTATTAATTATTATTTAATTTTATCACCTTTGTTGACTCATTAACCATTATTCACGTTTAGTTGTTCTGTAGGATTTATTGTGCATATCTGTAACTTATCTGAATGGATATTAAATTGATATTGTGTTACTTTACATATGCATAACAACTTCCATTTTTCTCTTCCCAGCCTTTGTGCTTGCTATCTTCTTATTTCCACTTGCTCTAATCTCCACAATACATTGCTCTTATTTTTCCTTAAAACATTGAATTATGTCTTCAAAATATTTAAATAATAAGAAAAAAATCTCTATATTTATGAAGGTAGTTATCATGCCTATTGCTCTTCCTTCCTTTAAATCTTGGTTTCCATTCACTGTAACTCTCCTTCTGTTTAAAGGGCTTACTTTAACATTTTTTTGCAAATCTGATTGTGATAAATTCTTTTAGCTTTTTTATTTCTGAAAATGTCTTTATTTCACTTTATTGTTTGAAAGATATTTTTGATGGGTAAAGTATTCTAAGTTGATTTTTTATTTCTTTCAATACTTTAAAAATTGTGCTTCACTTCCTACTTACATTACCTCCAAAAAGAAATCTGTTTTCATTCTTATTTCTGTTCCTATTTATGTGATATCTGTTTGTTTTTCTCTCTGCCTGTTTTAAAGATTTTCTTTACATTCTTTGTTGCTGGCTTTCGCAGTTTTATTATTATATGCCTTGTATAATATTCTTCATGTTTCTTGAGCTTGCAGTTAAGTGATTCATTCACATTCTTTGGTCTGTAGATATTCACTTTCATCAAAGTTGGAAAATTGTGAACTACTGTTTTTTACAAATAATTTTTTTCTACCTATTCTTATTTCTCCAGGATTCTAACTACACATATATTTAGCTTTTTCACAGTTCATTTATGCTTTTTTATGTCTTTTGTTTAATTCTTTGTGTGTATGTGTGTTACATTGTGGATTGATTCTGTTGCTGTCTTCAAGTTATCAATTTTTCTTCTGAAATTTATAATCTGCCATTAATGTCATCCAGTAAATTTTTTCCATCCCAAGTCAGAAATTCAATCTCTAGAAATCTGATTTGAGACACTTTTATATTTCCATGTCTCCATTTAATATGTCCAATATATCCTCAAGATTTTTGAACATAGGAAACACACATATAACATCCTTTTAAATATTTCTTTTTGCATGGCTGGTAATTTTTTAATTAGATCCAAACCATTACACATTTTGCCCTGATGAGAGCTGATTATTTTTGTATTCCCCAAAATAGTTTTGGGTTTAGTTCTGGGATGTAGTTAATTTAAAAAGAGTTTGATTCTGTTGGGTCTTATTAGGGATGACCAAACAAGCATTTACTCTAGGATTAATTATTCCATCCCAGAAGACATAACCCTTCTTAATATTCCAACCAATGCCCCATGAGTTATAAAGGTTTCCACTCTGGCTGTGGGGAATAAGTACTCTTCTCAGCTTTGTGTGAGCTTTGGCCATTGTTCCCTTAGTCCTTCCATGTGGTTCTTTTCACTTCAGGTATTTACTGACAAATCAAGATTAATTAATATCAAGAAAATGCTTGAGGAGAACCTTTACACATCTCTAGAGTTCTCTCTTTATTCAGCCTTCTCTCCCATACTCTGACCTGTGAATTCTAGCCTCTTTGGCTTCCCTGAACTCTTAGCTTAGTCTTTTCAGTTCTGGAAGACAAATAATCTCTGCCGGGATACTGCCCTTCCTGGCCCTGCTCCACAGCATAGAAACTTTCTCTAGCCATTAAGCTGGAGAAATCGTAGCTATATCCTTGTTTGTGTCCTGTCTCTCAGAAACTACTGCCCTTTATTGCTTGATGTACAATTGCTTAAGAACTGTCGTTTCATATATTTTTCTTATTGTTTAGTTGTTTCAAGAAGGAGGGTAACTCCAGTTATTATAATTCCAACTCTGCTAGAAGCAGAAGTTAAAGACATTTACTTTTTAAATAATGGAACTGCATTGTATATGCCATTTTTCATTTTTCTTTTCACTCGTATAAAATTTCTTCGAAGTTAATCATGTTTACTGACTGTTTAAAGAAGAGTTTTAAAAGAAACTATTTCTGTTTCTTTAGAAAAGAGCACAAATTTTTATAAAGGTAAGTCTTCCAATGTTTAGAGTATCTGGAAACACAACACCAAGATATATTAAAGATTAAACCTATGAAAAGATCCATGGATAAACCTTTTGTTTTAGTTTACTGAGATACTACTGAGAGCCACCGTGATCAATAAATGAGCATATATTTGTACTTTCCATATTTCCTCTAAAATCAGTAATTTGGCATGTAAGTCATGGGATCCCTTTCAAGGACAAAAGCAGATTGGCACAAGTGTGATTAGACTCTAATTATATGGAGTTATATGGACCAGAGATTGAAGAAACAGCATAAGTACTATTATACACTTTGGGTTTATTTCAACAAGCAAAAAGTCCTTTAAATGCATTACAACTTCTTCCTGTACATTCATAATACAGTATGTCAGAACTGTAGAGCTGAAGATAGTAATTAAACTACCGCTCCAAGTGTGTGTGAATCATGTAAGAGCAGTTCCATTGCAGGAGAGATTGTTCAATAGATCTGTTTTAAAATGCATTAGCGATAATCTTTTGAAGTAAGGAAAACCTAGATATTTTATTTGGAAAAAAGCATTTAGCAAATATCTATCTCTATCTATCTATCTATTTATCTATCTATCTATCTAGTACGTATCTATTTTCTGTGCTTGATACCTCACTCCTTGGATTTGAAGCCCATTAGAACTGTGTGCTTTCAGTGAAGCAACTTAATTTCTTTATGTTTCTATTTTCTCTGTTTAGAATATGAGAAAAATCATTTTTTTCAATAGAAAAAAAAAAAGAAAATCCACAGAAGCCCATAACACAATGTTTGGTGTATTTCTTCAATAAATTTTATCTATGAATTTCTGCTGAAATCTTTATCTTAATCATTACTAATTATCTATGATTTTTCTCTCTGCACTATGTCAGTCCAGAAAGGAAGCAGGTTTTGTTCATTTCTTTGTTTATTTTCATTCACCCCACTTAACACAAAATTATTTCATGTGAGCATACTTGATTAATGTCTTGAGGAAACAGAAAGGCATTATATTACAGCACTGCCCAGCAAACATTTTTAAAAATTGAATTATAACTGGTCATAAATATCTGTAACTCATTCTAGCTTCTGAGAATTCTTCACAGGTAGCTATTTCAGAACAATTGCTCAGATCCTCTTCCCATCTCCCATCTGACTGTACCCACACACAAATTCTGTTAATTTCTCACACAGAATAGTCCAGCTCCAACTCACTCTTTCTCTTCAGCCTCATATTTTTGTCTACATAGCTTTATTAAGTGTACTTCTATTCCTGAATACAGATTCCTGAAATGGATTCTGTAATTAGCTTTTATCTAATATTTATCTTATAGAACAAAGGAAGGAGGAAAGCAAGAGAGAGAGAGAGAAGGAGAAGAGAAAGAGGGGAGGGAAAGATAAAGAAAAGGAAGGAGAAGAAGAAGAGCAGAGAAGGAAGTCTTGAGAAATCAGTCCAGTACAGTATAAACAAAGTCATTTTAAGGAAATCTCTTCATTTGATTCAATATAAATGCTGTGCTTTCTTGCAAAAGGCATCCAGCTCAAAATGATCTTTTTCACTGATTAAAGCATATTTTGTCTGAAATTGCTATATAAATTGTCATCAGGGTGCCCAGATGCTGAGCTTCTTCCCAAGTTACCCATTGTGTGCGAGTCTTCAGTAGAGGACACTTGATAATAATGCTTTTCCCAAACAACTCATTGCAAAACAAAAAAAGCTGGATCATCTGACCTCTAAGGTCCTTTCCAACCTTGAGATTTTAAAAGGCGGTGATTTCCTTGTGTGTATACAAACCTCACAGAAAATTTAGAAATTTTATTAGGTCCTATTCAAATTCCTGGAAAAAGCTAAATGCTGAGCTTTTAATGTTTCACTCAAATGGATTTATATGCAAATGTTAGCATAGATGTAGCCTGTCTGTATTTATTGTCTTGATGATTATTATCTATGGGAACTTCTTTAAAATATCATTACCATATTATCTAAAAGAGCCCAAAGTGTGAAGACTCTTTAGGTTCAGCATTATCTATGAGTGGGCGTATTTGTTTCATGTGTTTAGAAAATGATCATTCGAAGGCTTAACATAGTTCTTGGAACAGAGTATCTCTCCTTGAATTCACCTTTCAAACATTAAAATAAAGACACTGTTATCTGGTTTTTCTTGCCCTGGTTAGGATTCTACCAGTGCTGCAGTATTTGGGTATGCTACATTTATTTATGTCTTTTCCTGGGGCTTCTTTCACTAACTGTTCATATTTTTCTTCCTTTGTTATTTTATGCCCTGTGGCATAGCTCAGTCAATCAGTTTTTGCAGTCAGGGCTGATGCTGCAGGATTCAAACAAAGGCCCACTAGTAACAAAGAGAAACAATGGCAAAAGCAAGCTGTAGTCTGTATATCACTGGATCAGCTGATCAATCCATGATTGAATTGTTTTTAAATGTATGTCAATTCAAGAACAGGGCTCAGAGATACATATTTGAAGCATGAAAGAAAGGGAGAGGTGTGGTTTCAGAAGGGTTTTCTTCATAACGGTGTTAAGCTGACCTTGCATTTACAGATAGAGGATCAGGGAAAGCTATATGAAAATGTGAGCAGTATGAATAAGTGCTGTTTATAGAATGCTGTTTTAATACCCTTGCTAAAGCTGAACAATAGTAAGAGACAAAGCTCTGAAAAATGCATGCCTTTCCCTGTGATTGATCCTTTTATCTTCCCATTCCTGCAAGATGATAAAAAGCATTTACAGGGCAAACAAGCATTAGTGCCTTTATTTTCCTCAAATATGAGAAATCTTCCTTATTTAGAATTTTGCTATTAAAGCATTCACCATAGGATTCTATTTTTCTCCTAGTTGAAAAATAGAAAAGAATTTAAGACTGTGAAGTGGAAAGCTGACTTCTGTATAGAAGCCTTTTATTTTATTTGTCATTTGTAATTAATGAACTCATTCTTGGCACAAGCATGACTGGAACGATGGTAAAAGTAAAATAGACTTTGAAGGAAGTGGGCTTGGGTCTAATATAGATAACATTAGATGAAAATACCCAGGACTGAGTAATAAACAGGGAAAAGTAAGTGTTCAGTGTACACTGATTCCCACCCCTCTTGTTTTTACTTTGCTAGTTCTAGGCTTCTCTATTAAGTCATAATTCCATAATGCACATTGTATATTGAATGGGAAAAATAGTATCTATTTAATATCGACATTGTATCAGATAGCGAGCTAAATGCCTGTCACTCAATTCTTGCAGCTATTTATCGGGATACCCCACCTTCCTTGCTTAAGAAAACTGCATTATGTAATCATTAATAACATGCTCACTGCACTTGGCTCGTAAGTGCCAAAAATGAGGTGTGAAACAGATATGATTAAATCCAAGGATTGTGTTTCTCTACCTCAATGATTCTCTCAATGTTAGGGCAAATCAAAATTCCTTGGAGAGCTTGTAGAAGACACGTTGTGAGGGCACATCCCCAGAGTTTCCATTCAGTAATTTTGTGTGGGACTGGAGAATCTGTATTTCCAACAATGTCCCGGGTGATGTTGATGCTGCTGGATTGAGGACCATACTTTGAGAACCACTGCTCAATACTGAGCTGCTTTTCCTCAGAAAGACCCACTTGGGGTATTTTACATTTTACTGTGGACAAGATTTACAATTTCAGGCTAAATGTTTGAGAATCATTTGAAAGATGAAATACTACATACTGATGAATTAAATTTTATTAAATTCTCATTTCATATGCATCTAGAAATTTGCATGATATGGGGATTAAAATAATGAATAAAATATAATCCCGGTCTTCCAAGAGCTCATCAACTAGTTGAGATTATAGTCATAGATAAATACTTAAATCTATCATTAGCAAGGCAAACATCGTAAATGCTTTAGGAGAAGTCTTTTTAAAAATGTACTTTGGGAATATGAGATAGGAAATTCTTTCTTAAAAAAATTGCAAAACATCCTTACATACCACTGGTTTAACACTTATGCCACTTTCTCGTGTCTCTTGCCTTTGGATGAAACTAAATATACTCCATTTACTGTGGCTACCTCTTCAAATCCCACTTACACTTAAGTCACAAAGTAAGACTTTCACATCAAACACATTAGTAAAATTGCACTAGGAAAATTCACCACAACCTTTTAATGTTAACACCTAAGAGTGTGAAAATACCTCTTATGTTTCCGCAGCATTAGATATGATTGATCCCTGTCTTCCCTGTACTCAACCATCCTCTCCCTTCTCCACCCACACGAACTTCTCAGCTCACTCCTCTTTGTTGGAACAAAACTACTTTTGCCTCCATCTAGTCTTTATAAATTTTCCCTTGGCTCTCATACCAACCAAGTCACCTTCGATCCTATGGAGGAATGATTTTTATTAAAATGTGAGTCTATTCATGTTACTCTCCTGCCAAAAACATCCACTGAATCCCAGTTGCCTAAAGGCAAACAAGGCTTCTAATCATCTGCTCTGATTCTCCATCTGATTCCTTGCGCCTCTCTCTAGTTTCCCATCTGAAAGCTGCACCTAAGCTCAAATCATACTTGCTAAATGAAAATACCCATAGGCCCTAAAAGGGGCCACACTGTGGTATGTTCTATGCCTTTAATCATTCTTACTTCTCCTTAAGAGTCCCATCCTGGAACTGCTCAATTCCAAGATCTCCTTTCCTATAAAGCTTTCCCTAACAAACTCTGCCACTTGAAGAAATTATGTAACCTTTCTGTTCTGTCATCAGTACAATGAGGATGATAGTATTGACCTTATAGAATTCTTATGCTCGGGACCTAACAGTGTCTGGCAGAACATATCATCCACAAATGGTGGCTACTGTCGTGGGACTCTGTTTCACCAGTCTTCTGTCCTGTGGTGGAGAATCTTCAGGTATTCTATCTTCTCTCCATGTAAGACTGGAAGATTACCCATCTCTAGCAACTCATATCTGTTTTGGGGGACATTATAGACAGGGCCAACTACATAATTTGTAGGGTCCAGTGCACAACAAAAAGGCAGGACCCTGAGAGGGGCAGGAAAATCAATATGTCTTTTCATGGCAGGACTACTTCAACATACAGATAATTGAAGACCCTCAAGAGATTGCAACCTCTGCTCTGGGGACACTCGCCACCCTGGATCATGGCTAGGTGACAGCCAAACCCTTGTGGCAGCACAAGGCTGGAAGGAATGGCCACTTTCTTGCCCTACCATCAAGAGGCCAGTGGCAGTGCAACCCTGCCCCTTTCACTCTCTGTTTGCCAGTGCCCAGCCTCCTCCAAGTGTGGAGGACTATGATGGAAGGTAGGCCTCCCCCCATACCGTTGTGTCAAGAGAGAAGTTTGGGGAAGAGTAGCCTGGGTCGAGTGAGCATGAGGGGCTGTGAAGCAGGTCTCAGAGAACCTTTTCCCAGCGAGGAGGTAGGAGGCAACATGTCTGGTGAGCTTAAGCTCCAAGTGCCCTGAGCATGCTCCCTTGTCTTACCAGAATTCATGTCCAAAACACAAACTTAAAAATAAAATTATTAAGAATTTTCAGGCCGGGTGCGGTGGCTCAAGCCTGTAATCCCAACACTTTGGGAGGCCAAGACGGGCGGATCACAAGGTCAGGAGATCGAGACCATCCTGGCTAATGCAGTAAAACCCCGTCTCTACTAAAAAATACAAAAATCTAGCTGGGCTAGGTGGTGGGCGCCTGTAGTCCCAGCTACTTGGGAGGCTGAGGCAGGAGAATGGCATAAACCTGGAAGGCAGAGCTTGCAGTGAGCTGAGATCCGGCCACTGCACTCCAGACTGGGGGAGAGCGTGAGACTCTGTCTCAAAAAAAAAAAAAAATTTTCAAAGGGCACTGCAAGCATGTGACCCTTCTGAGCGCAGGCCTCCATATACTGTGCTGCTTCAATGCCCATGAAGAATGCCCTGAGTATGTGTATCCACGACTGATTAAGAAGTGTGGCTCACTCCATGGACCACATTGGACTGAATCCTGAGAAACACGAGACTAGTGCTTCTGCTCAATGATGAATGACCAACATGCTGGCATCTGTGAATTCTGACCTCCACGCTCTCCCTAAAAAACAGATGATAAACAATCTCATTGCAGAGAGGAAAGTCATGTAAGATACCAGTTCAGACAGTCAAACCAGCTCCTCGGAAAGGTGGGGTGTGCAGGCTTTGGCTGTTTTCCTTTGTGGCTCCCTAGCTCTGGGTATAAAAATTATCACTGAATCTAGAGTCTGGCAGCCTCCATATGCTCATTTAGATTCTTTGTATATCCATATAAAAGTTTTCAGTTTTCTTTAGGCGTAATTAACAAATAATAATTGTATATTTTTAAGGTATATAAAGTCATGTTTTGATATAACCTTTATGTGGTGAAATGATTACTACAATCAAGCTAATAGACATATCCATCACCTCATTTGTTTACCTTTCTCTATGTGTGTGTGTGTGTGTCTAGTGAGAACATTTAAGATTATTATTATTATTAATATATATATATTTTTTGAGACAGAGTCTCGCTCTGTCGCCCAGGCTGGAGTGCAGTGGCGTGAGCTTGGCTCACTGCAAATTCAACCTCAAGGGTTCACACCATTCTCCTGCCTCAGCCTGCTGAGTAGCTGGGACTACTCCACCACCATGCCCAGCTAATTTTTTGTATTTTTAGTAGAGACAGGGTTTCACCATGTTAACCAGGATGGTCTGGATCTCCTGACCTTGTGATCCGTCCACCTCAGCCTCCCAAAGTGCTGGGATTACAGGTGTGAGCCCCTACACCTGGCCCACTTAAGATTACTTTCTTAGAAAATTTCAAGTACCTAACACATTCTTATTAACTACAGTCATCATGCTGTACATTAGCTCTCCAGAACTTATTCATCTCACAACTGCAAGATTGTACCCATGGTTTAACACTTCATCTCCCTCCCTCCACCTTTGGTTACCATCCTTTGACTCTGTTTCTATGAGTTTGACCACATATAACTGAGATCATGTAGTATTTGTCTTTCTGTGTCTGGCTTATTTCACTTAGCATGATATTCTCCAGGTCCATCCATTTTGTTGCAAAACACAGAACTTTCTCTTTTTTAAGGCTGAATAATATTACATTGTGCATGTATATAAGGAGTGTGTGTGTATATATATAGTGTGTGTATATATGTATATGACATTTTCTTTATCCATTCATCTATCAATGAACATTAGGTTACTTCCATATCTTGACTATTATAAATAATGCTGCAGTCAATACATATGAGGATTGCAGTGATTTCTTCAAGATAACGATTGTTTTGGAGACATATGTATACACACAGTCACACATAAACACAAACACGTATATATACACATGTATCCCCAGAAGTGACATTACTAGATATATAATAATAATATTTTTGAATTTTTTAGGAAGCTCCATAATGTTCTTAATAATAGCTGTGCCAATTTACATTCTTGCCAACAATGTATAAAGAAGGTTTTCCGTTTGTCCACGTTTTCAAAAACGTTTATCTTTTGACTTTTCGATAATAACCATCCAGTGTGAGATGACATTGCATTTTGATTGGCATCCCCTTGTTAAATAATGATGTCGAGCATCTTTTCATATACCTGTTGTACATTTCTTATGTCTTATTTGGAAAAATGTCTGTTCATATCCTTTGCTCATTTTTTAATTGGATTTTTTTTTTTAAATTGGATTTTTTGATTATAGAGTTGTAAGTTCCTTTCAGATTTTAATATTAATCCCTTCTTAGACTTTGTGATGGTTAATATTGAGTCAGATATATGATTTGCAAATAGTTTCTCTGCGTCTTGCCTTTTCATTTGATTGTTTCCTCTGCTCTGCAAAAACTTTTAATTTATTTTTAGTTTAATTGTTTATTTTTCCTCCCTTATTGATTTGGTTAAGACTTAAAATAACATATTTAATTGGCAATATGCTATGGCCAGCAAAAAGATATACTGTGTGTTCTAAGAATTGTTCTTGAGTTTAAGAGTAATACCTATAAGATCTTACATTAACATGATTTATACTATAGTTTTTTTGATAGATGCTATTTATTATGTTAAAAATTATTTTAAATCTATTCAGCTTAGAGATTTTATTATAAATAAGTGTTGCATTTTCTTAATTTTCAAAGGTGGTGGCTATTAAGATAATTATATTCTTCCCCTTAAAATGGTAATACGATGAATTCTAATCATGGATGATCCAATTTGAGTTACCCTCACATTTCTTGGTTATACCCTTGAATAAATTATTATTTCTATTTTGTATCCACTGGCTTGCTTGCCAATATTTAAATTTTCACATTAATGCTCATTTCAGTTTACATCTTTCTGTCCAGTATTGATACTGTATCTTAATGAGTTTTATTAAACTATTTGGGTAGCTTACTCTCTTTTACTATTTTCCAGAATATTGTATATGAAATAGGGATCATCTCTGACTTAAAGGATAAAAATACTCCCTTGGCAAATCATGATAAAAAGTATGTTTCAGAAAAATATTTAGATTTGTTGTTAAAAGGCTTTTCATGGTTGTGCTAAAAACTTAGACAGAAAACACTGTATTTCAATTTTGTATTATTATATTTTTAATATGTTTTTATTTTTTGTTGCTTAGTTCTTTCAATAACACTTCCATTTTATTAGTAATGTCAAATAAATTGTTTTTACTTTTGTGATAATTTCTATTTTTAATGAATTTTCTTTTATTAATATCTGCTAATTTTGTGCTTATTTTTATTTACTGGCTTCTTTAATTGAATGTTTAGCTATTAAATTTTAGTCTTCTTTGTTCAATATCTAATTAGCTTTTCTCTCCTACTACTTTTAATATTGTGTATTCTATTTCTAATCTTTTTTCAGTTTTTTTTAAAACTTTTTATTTTGAAATAATTATAGACTCACAGGAAATTGCAAAGAAATGTACAGGAAAGTTCTAGGAGCCTTCCCTCTTGTATCTTCCAATACTAACACCTGACACATCTATGTAGTACAATATCAAGCCCAGGAAATTGGCATTAGCACAATCTATGCAGTTCATTAGGACTTCACCAGTTATACATGCACTTGTATGTGTGTGTGTGTGTGTGTGTGTATGTGTATGTGTATGTGTATGTGTACTTCTACACATGCAGTCTTTTGGAACTACACTAAAGGTAATTAACTGTATTAACACAAATATCTCTTGTGTTATATTATGCCTTATAGGAACATCTTCCACTTTCCATTCCTGACCCTGGGTTGACTTATTATTTTAATATGCAATTCAACTGTAAGCTTTTAATAAAATCTGAAGTTAACCACTTTCTTCACTGTATTCCCAAATATTAAGTGGCATTGTTTTCATTCATTTTTTAAAAAATGATTTATTCAGAATTAAGTCATTACATTGCTCAATTCACTGTAAATCTTCATAGGTACAGTATTACATTGAATCTTTCTAACCTAAGATACACATGACTGAGTTAACCATGTTGTCCTTTGTGGAGAGACAAGAAGCTTCTTCTTTGCTTCTCTCTATCCTCTATCTCTGGGTTGCTTTGCCACCAGATTTATGCTTCATCTCTCCCTCTTTTTTTAGACTAACAGATATTCACGCTAATAAATTTAACATGTCCTTTGATTCAGTCTTACATATATTTAGTACAAAATATGTTAACGCTTGAAAAGCACCCTATGTTTTAGTAATGTTTTGTGTATTTTAAAATAATTGTTCATTGTATTTCCAAATTCTAATTTATTTCACTTCATGCTGAGGGTTCCAAAATTAATTATTTTATTTACATACTTCTGCTTTATTAATTTTGCCACAAATTTCACTAATTTAATTTACACTTAATCCACACTGCTCAATTTTCCCTATGTGGATTATTTTTCATTTTTGCTGATTTCTTTTGATTGCTACTTTTTAAAACAAATATTTGAAACGTATAACTATAAAGCTTTTTTACCCAAAGAATATTTATTCTATCTTTGTTTTTACATAGTACTTTATGCCCATAATGATAATCTAGTTTTTAATTTCCCTTGAAAATTTGAAAATATTATTTCATTGTTTTCATTTTGTTTTATTTCTGTAATATATTAAATATGGATTACAAATTAAAAACCCGTTATGTATTAAATACATACAAGAATATATATAATGCATGTGTAGGGTAAAATGTATAAAAGTGGAGTGAACAGTAATATATTCACTACAGTCTAAGAAATAGAAATTTAGGTGTAATTGAAGCTTTATACCTTTCCATTCAAAAGATATGCAATCCTGACCTTTGTGTTTTTCATTCCTTTTGTTCCTATTTTGTGGGGTTTACTTCATATGCCTACGTTCAATAATGTATTCAGTTTTCCACTATTTTCAAATTTATATAAATGGTATTAGCTGTACATGTTAAGGACTTCCATTTTCAGTCCACTTTATATTCCTGAGAGTTATCTATCTTGATCCCTATAGATGCATATAATTTATTTTCATTATTGTGTAGCATTTATTGTAGTATTGCTATAAAATATATTTATCTATTCTCTCATTGATCATGCTGTTTTCTGGATTTTATTTTATTTTGTTTTGACAATGAAAGCTGCTATAAATATTCTTGAGTATGTCTTCTGAGATACATTTGGAAGGTTTTTTCCTGGGTAAATGCCTAGGATGGCTTGCTAGATCTGTGTGTATGCCCATCTTCAACTTTGCTGGATGATGTTAAATTATTTTTCAAAGTGATCATACTCATTTATATTCCCACCAACAGAGTTCTTGTTGCTCACATGCTCATCAATACTTTCTATTTCTTGACATTTTATTTTTTGTCAAATTGATGATGAAATTATATTTTACTATAGTTAACTTCTACTTTGTCAGTTAAATAGTTTTTGCATTTTTCATGGGGGATATTTATATATCCTCTTATTAGAAGGGTCTGTTCAATTTTTTTCACATTCTTTATCTTTTTGTTAATCATTTTAATAAAATCTTAAAAAAGTCTATAATAAGCTATTATACAAATATACATACATGTGTGTATATAAGTACACACACACACAAACACATTTGTATATTACAAATGTCTTCTACTTTTTGATCACTTTTGGTCTACTGATTAATATATGTTAGGAATCTTAATGTAAGTGAATTGCTCAAATTTTTAGCTTATGTTTTATGCCTTTTGTATTTGGTTTGACAAAATCATTTTTCCATTTCAAGATTATGTGGTCTACTGTGTTGTCTTAGGAAGCCATTATAGTTATACATTTCACAATAGAATATTTAGTTATTTTAGAAATGGATAACAAAAGAAGGTTGATATAGCGCTCTAATATAATTTGTTATATAAGTAAGCAGTTTTACCAGCACCATTTATTTAATAGTTCATCAGTTCTACAACTAATCTTCATTGCCATCTTTGTCAAATCTAAATTGTCCAAATATATATGAATGTATTTCTTTGCACTCTACTTTCTCATTGATCAGTTTGCCTTGTTTTGCCCCAGTACAAAATTTCCTTGTCAATCTCACTTAATAAGTTTGGATATTTGATATGGTAAGGTAGTGACCTTTTTTTTTTTTTCCCTCAGGAGCATCTGTGCTATTCTGTATCATTTGTTCTTACATACAAATTGTTAAAAAGTTATTAAGTTTCATTTCAATTTCTATTAAAATATTTTGAAACTTTTATTAGAATTAAAGTGAATACATAAATCAATTTGTGAAGCATTTACAGTTTCATAATATTGTTTTTTTCTCTTTATATACATGGTACATATTTCCATTTATCTAAATATTTCCATTTTCTTCATTTGGACTTTGATACATCTTTTGTGAGATCCTAGTGGATGAATATCAGCAACATAATTTTTTCAATGACACATTCTGTTTTGTTTTCTCTGGTATAAAGACAAACAATGATCTTTAAATTAATTGTGCATTGATAACTTTGCTATATATATAAATTTTAATGATTGATCTGTAAATCGTTGTGAGTTATTTATATACATGATCATATTATTTTTGAATAATGAGAGTTTTGTTTTCCTTTATAATCATGTAATTGTATTATTTTCTTGTTTTACCATACTGATTAGATAGCAATCTTTCTTGAGTTTTCATGAATATAAAGAGAACTTAAAAATATGTTTCACCTTTACACATAATGTGTGTATAGGTTTTTGTGGCTATTCTTTATTAAGTTGAGTAACATTTTTTCTATACATATTTACCAAATTTTCAAGTCATAACTGGACGTTAATTTTTACTGACTATGATATTTTCTACATCTTTTGAAATTACTAAAAATCCAGGAATCAGCCCTCACATAAATGGTTCAATGATTTTTTAAATAAAAAAATAGGCATCTCAATGAAACAAATTATACTAGAAAAATTGGATATCTATATGTCCCCAAATGAATTTCCATCTGTACCTCACACTACATAGAAAAATTAACTAAAAATAAATCTTAATGCAAATATCACATCTATAATAACATAACTTCTGAGTTATGCAAAGTTGTCTAAGCTATAACACCAAAAACACAGGATACAAAGGAAAAAAAAAATCATGTTCTACTGCATTAAGAACGTATGCTCTTCAAAAGAAACTGCTGAGAGAATTAACAAACAAGACGTAGACTGGTGAAAACACTAGCAAATCACACCTGCGATAAAAGATATGTCTGAGCTCAGAAAAGGCAATAATAAGAAAATGAACACCTTTTAAAGAATAGACAAAAGCTTCAAGACAAGTCACCAAAGACAATATATGGGTGGAAAATTAGCATATGAAAAGATGCTCAACCTCACTAGTCATTAGAGAAATGCAAATTAATACCGCTATGAGCTACCAGTGTACACCAATTAGAATGACTAAGATTTAAAAGAAGAATCATTCAAGATTGTCAAGGATGTGGAGAAAATGGAATTCTCTTGTACACTGCTTGTGGGAATATAAAATGTATAACCACTTCAAAAAACAGTTTGGGAGTTTCTTAATATACTCAGTTAAACCCTAGCCTGTGACTTAGCCATTTAGCTGCTAGGCATTTACCCAAGAAAAATGAAACCATATGTCCACACAGAAATTTACACATGAATGCTCATAGCAGCTTTATTTGTAATAGGAAAAAATGGAAAACAACCCATATATCTATCAACAGATAAATGGATGAGAAATATTATGTTATGTCCATAAAAAGAATATCACTCAGCAATAAAACAAAATGAACAATTGATACATGCAACAATGTGGATGGATCTTTAAATAATTGTGTTAAGTGATATAAGCCTAACAAAAAAGATCACAGGTAGTATTATTCTATTTACATAAAATTCTAGAAAACACAAACCAACAGCGATGGTTGGTTGCTTAAGGAGGCGTGGTTTACATGAGAAAACTTTTGAGGGAGATGAATATGTTTATCACTCTGGTTGTGGTGAGGACTTCACAATTGTATATATGTCTAAATTTATCAAATTGTGCATTTTATTATGTGTAGTTCATTGTATGTCATTCACACCTCATTAAAGCTGTAAAATGAAACCACTTATTGGTAAAATATGGAATATTTTTACTCTAAGACTGAAATAAGAGCAAAACATCCAGTCCTGTGACTTGTATTCAACATTGCACTCCTGGCTATAGCTACTGGCAACAAGGAAGAAAAGAAATTAAAAGTATTTCTATGTAATTCAGTGAAGCAAGGCAAATTTTTTCACTATATGGTGCTGAATAAATTAGATAACAATATGAGAAAGAAAATGAACCTTGACTATACTCACATTGGACACAAACATCAATTCGAGGTAGGTTATTTAATTTGATTAATCTTAGATGGTACTAAAATTTGAAGAATTGTAAACTGGACTTTATCAATATTAAAAACTTCTGCTCCTCAAATGACAAAGCTAACGAATAAAAAGTAGGAAAGTAGGAAACAGAGAAGAATATATTTCCAAAGTATTTATCTGACAATAGACATGTATCCTAAATATATAAAGATTCTTGTAAACCAGTGATAAAAAGATAACCTATTTTTTTTTAATGGGCAAAAGATTTAGAAAGGCATTTCAAAAAAAATATCATATAAATGGCCAACAGGCACATGAAAAGATGCTTAACAGTTATCGGTCTTCAGGGATTTGCAAATAAAAAACCATGGAAACTATTACACACGCCTTAGAATGGTTGAAAAATGTAAAACCGACATAATATCTAATGCTAGAGAAAATATGGGGTATCTAGAAAACGTCTGTAATTTTGGTAGAAGCGTAAAATGACACGTGTTTACTAAACATGCAGTGACCATAAGATCCAGCAATTCTGCTCTCAGTCCTGTTTCAATCAAAAGAAACGACGAGCAATTTGTACAGGGAAACTTTAATACAAAAATAATTAAGTATAACAAGAGATTATAAGTAAAGAGAACTCTAACGAATACAGGAATGACAGATAGAATAGGCAGCCACTACCCTTAAGGGCCAAGCTAGAGAATTCAAGAACCTCAGGAAAAGGTGCAGTCCCAGCTCACTGGGCAAAGGAGAGCGGTGGTTGCTGTGTCTGTGAAACCCGCTGGAAATCGACTTGCTGGAGCCAGTCTACAATCTATTCTCAAGCGTGCTGGGGAAAGCTGTTCCTGAAGCGGTGTCTCATTGGAAGTACTCGCCTACAAAACTTTCCAGGGGAAAATGTCCAGGAAAAGGTGTTGGTTATTGGGTGCTGCTGCCTGTCATGTAGGGCAGGAGTTGGATGCTTTAGCTCCATACGTTGTAGAAGGTGAAGGCTGGAGAAGTGGTCCACAGGTAGAAACCTGCTAGAGACACCCTCTAGCAACCTCCTTTCCTCTGGCAATGTGTTCCCGGCGCCCTCTATTGACACACTTTAACATTGTGCCAATTGAAATGGCTGAGATCCATTTTCACAAAGCAGGCTACATTTGTGAATTTGGAACTGAGAGTTATAAATCAGTAGCCGGCACACATTCCCAGCTATTTAACCTCCAAAGTAAATTAAAACTTACATTTATCATCATAACTTTTAACAAAGATGTGTATTACATATTCATTCACAGTAACCAAAACAGGGAGAAAACATGGAAATAACACAAATGTTAACTAACAGAAGATTGGAGAAACACAATGTGGGATATTTACACAAAATCATACTAGACAACAGGAAGATACCACATAGTAGACGTGATAACCTCAAAAACATGTTGAGCAAAGGAAGCACGATGCAAAGCAATACATATTACACGAAGTCACAGAACGGGCAAAACTAATTTTGGGGGCAAGAAATCATAATAGTGGCTGAGGCTGGATCAGGAAAGGTGAATGGGAATTAATTGCAAAGGGGCAGAAGGGAATAATTTAATGTGCTAGCTGAGTTCATTATTTTGATTGGATATTGATTAAATGACTGCATACATTTGTCAAAACACATCAAACTGTACCGTCAATATGTGTGCATTTTACTCTTTATGGTTTTGTGACAATTAACAAAATCTGAAAAGATTTTGAAACATCTGAAAAGATAGCCTGAATAGTTTGACGGAAATGGCTAACTAAAATTGTAAGAAACAACAACAAAAAAGTATGTATACATTCAATTTTTTTCCTTACCGAAAAATTCTGACACAAAGAATTTTACTATGATTCAGTACTATTTTAGTTTTAGGTCACACAGTTTCATGTCAAAATGCAAGATGAACAAATTTTTTTAGGATGATTGAAAAAACTATAGCATGTCTATATTCACTATTATGCAGCCTCTCTCTCTCTCTCTCTCTCTTTTTTTGTTTTTGAGATGGAGTTTTGCTTTTGTCACCCAAGCGGGAGAGCTATGGTGCGATCTCGGCTCACTGTAACCTCTGCCTCCCAGGTATAAGCAATTCTCCAGTCTAGCCTCCAAAGTACATGGGATTACTGGCATACCATTGCCAGCTAATTTTGTATTTTTAGTAGATGGATTTCACCATGTTGGTCAGGCTGTTCTCAAACTCCTGACCTCAAGTGATCCACCCGCCTCAGCCTCCCAAAGTGCTGAGATTAAAGGTGTGAGCCACCATGCCCGGTCCTGTAACCTCTCTTAATTGCTAATATTTAGTGGTTTTTATATCACTGGAAACAAAGCAAATGGGACATGTATGTAAACAATTTTTATTTCTGTTGAAAGATTAACATTTTAACCTTCAAACAATAAACAGCTAAAATGATTTGCTAACAAATTCAAACTTCCCTAAAATATGAAGCAAAGTAGAGCATGGGCCACATTTGCACTGTTTTTTTAGTTATGAGGCACAATAAAATAAATCATAAAGGTTATCCCGTTATTGTGATCTATGTAACACACTATTGCCAAGGGAAATAAAAGGGAGTTTAACCTATTTGAAGGTAGAGTCGATGAGGAGTTTTTAAGAAAACTCTTAAGCTGATAGCTATGAATAATTATACAAAATAAATGTATTAGAGACAGAGTCAGCATAATTTTTACCATATAATATGGCCATTAGAATTACAAGAATCTGTCTAGCACATATTTTTAGAAGAAAAATCAACACGTTTGTTGAACTCATTTGCTGGACTCAACTCCATTTGCCGATGTGCACATTGCCAAGACATGTTTTCGTAGAACAAAACATGAATAAAGGTGGACTATGGATATGACTGATGTAAGTAAAGCAGTAACATCAAGTAAATGTTTGTTTTTATGTCAAAATGAAACAAGAGTTAGAGTGGAGACGAAAGTCTTGATATTCTTGCATTTTCTATCTTTGTTGAAATGTGTGACGGTGATCAAGGTTTCTGTGGTGACAGGCAAGAATGTTATCAGAGTCATGATATAGATAAACAATCTTTCATATGTCTTTTTACTATTTAATATAATCCTACAAGGATATGCATGAGAAATAAAGTTACAGTATAATTAAAGAACACAGCAAAAAACTGTGTACCACCAGCAGTCTTGTGATGGTACAAACTTGCCAGTATAAGAATGCCAATAAAAGTACTAGTATTCTGTAAAGAAAAACACAGACATTTGCTGCTATTATTTCTATGGGTCATTTGGTTATTTTCCTTGCCTTCTATACCATTGTCTTTCAGAACTTATAGCAAAACTTGAAGATGTCTACGCTGAACCCCTGTAATGGAATGTAAATTGATTTCAGTAAACTAGAATATGTATTTTATAGGAGAGGTTAAGTGAGATCCACATTTTCCTTTTCATTTTCAATAGATATTTTCAAATATGTGAGCAATTGAGTGAAAAAGTATTTATATAAATGACATGTCTCTATAGGTTCTTGTATTATTATAAGACGTTTTGGATTTTGGATTTATGTTCTTAAAAAATCATAAAATTATCTTTTCAAGCAAAATCTAATTTTTAACTTCTAAATATTCTGTATTAAAAAGTTACCATAGAAAAATCCATATATGATATTGAATATTTATTTTAATACTCTTCTTGTGATTTTATGATATCACAAAAACTCAAAGATGATATTCTAAATTTGGAGGCTTCAAATACTATTATGAGGACAAAAATAGAGGAACTCTAAATGTTATGCTAATGAAAGAATTAAACATTTCAAGATTCTTATTAATTCATTTTAGTAAACACAATTTTATATAAAATGTATTCACGGATTACATCATCATCTTGGTATAAATTAGTAAGGAGGTATAACATTACATAGAAATTATTGTAAACAAGGTGCTTGTAAATACATTAAAAGACCTATAGGCAAAACCTCAAAAACCATGACTAATATTTGACATTTAACCTGTTTCTGCTGTATGCCATATAAACCTCCTTTGAGATTTACCTCATTTTAGTAGTCAACCAAAAGGCACTACAGGATAATGGAAAGTTGAATTGTCTTTCTTGGCCTAAAGTATTATTATCATTAATATTTGTAATATAATAATTATTTTAATCCACATTTATTTTCTATCCTCAAGTATTATTATTGAAGTGTATATTCTAAAGCATTTGCCTCAATTGTGCATTTAAGATTCATATTAAAAAGGGAAATTTATATTCATCATAATTTGTTCTTAATGAATTAATACTGACTCTAAGAACTCTGTACATTCTTTTCTAAAGGTACTCACAAATAATCACTTCAGTAGTTTACTCTCAGATTGGCCAGCCTTTTGCATAATTCGCTTTTCCCTAGTTTCAGAATCCTTTTTCCTTCTTTTAGGATTGATGAACAGTTTCACATTTTCAGTTTATACATATATATTTTTCTGTCTCTTTTTTCCTTTCTCCGAATAGTCTCTAGGATTAAGAATATTGACTTTCCAGTTATATCTTTAAATTCTTCCAGTAAATTTTGATTCATTGTATCTGAGTCTTAAGAATTGAAATTATTTTAAACTGCCAACTTTTTTTATGATCTCCCATACCTAAATATTGAATTTTCTCTTGAAGGTACTTATTTTATTTATTATTTGTAGTATTATTATTATCAGATAAGACATAAAACAGGAGTTTAATATATCTACAGTTCTCCTGTGATATCTCTTTTTAACCTATGCTCCTTTATACACTTTTAATAAATTATTATTTATTATTATTATCATTATTGAGATGAAGTCTCTCTCTTTTGCTTAGGCTGGAGTGAAGTGCCGTGATCTTGGCTCACTGTAACCTCTGCCCCCCAGGTTCAAGGGATTCTCCTGCCTCAGCCTCCTGAGTAGCTGGGATTACAGGGCCCACCACCAACCCCAGCTAAATTTTTTTTTTTTTTTTTTTTTTTTAGTAGAGATGGTGTTTTGCCATATTGGCCAGGCTGGTCTGGAACTCCTGACCTCAGGTGATCCACCTCCTTGGCTTCCCAAAGTGCTGGGATTACAGATGTGAGCCACCACACCCGGCCATAAATTATTTTCACCTTCTTTATGATTCTTCCTGTGGAATCACACATTCTTAGAAAAGCATTCTATTTATCTCAAGCATCTTCTTTATTAATTTTATTATAGATAACATTAATTATTGATTTTAGTTGCATTCATTTAAGGAACACAGTCTTGTGAATTGTGTACAGTCATAAAAACACAACCATAAACAAGATACAGAACATTTCCATTCTCTACAAAAGATTCTTCATGCTCCTTTTAAAGTGCAAAGCTCATCTGTGTCTGGACCCAGTCACTGATTTGCTCAAAGCCACTGTGAATTGTGTAACTTACATAAATCGAACAAAATAGCATGTACTCTTTTGTCTGGCTACTTTCACTTAGAGAAGTGATTTTTAGATTCACATAGTAGTATGTTTATTATATTATATTATGGAGAAATATTTCTTTGTATGGCTACACCACAGTTTGTTTATCCATTCCTTTGCTGATGAGCATTTGAGATGTATTCAGTTTAGGGCTATATTTTTAAAATTCTACAAATGTCTCTGTGAGGATATATATTCTCATTTCTTTTTGGTAATACTTAGGAATGGCACCACTAAGTCACATGGTAAATGAATACTCAACTTTTTAAGAATAGTTTCCCAAAGAGGTTGTATCATTTTACTTTGCCATTAACAGTATATGAGGTCCAGTTATTTTACATCTTGACCTTTCTTGCTAATGTTGGTCATTTAATTTGAATAATTTTAATGGATTGATAATGGTAACTCATTGGGTTTTAATGTGCATTTTCTTGATGGCTAACGATGTTGAACATCTTTCCCTGTGACTATTGGCCATTTATGTATCTTCTTTTGTAAAATACCTGTTTAAATCATTTGTCTATATTTTTGGATGTGGCATTTTTTCTTATTACCGTTAAATTGTTATGATTCCTTAAATGTTCTGGATGCATACAAATGTCATAAATACATACATAATATTTTCTTTATAGAATGTTCTCATTTTTATTATTTTAAGGATGTCTTTTAAGGAGAAAATATTTTAATTTTAAAAAGTCAAATTTATTATTTTTCATTAATCATTTATGGTTGTCGTTTTTTTTTTTTTTTTTTTTTTTTTTGAGACAGAATCTCACTGTGTCCCCCAGGCTATAGTGCAGTGGCGCCCTCTCGGCTCACTGCAAGCTCCACCTCCCAGGTTCACTCCATTCTCCTGCCTCAGCCTCCCAAGTCGCTGGGACTATAGGTGCCCGCCACCACGCCTGGCTAATTTTTTTGTATTTTTAGTAGAGACGGGGTTTCACCGTGTTAGCCAGGATGGTCTCGATCTCCTGACCTTGTGATCCACCTGCCTCGACCTCCCAAAGTGTTGGGATTGCAGGCGTGAGCCACCGCACCTGGCCTATGTTTTAATTGTATTTTTTAAGAAATTTTGTCTACTCCAAGGAAACCTAGACTTTTCTTTCTATATTTTCTTTTTCTTAACTTTTAAGTTTGGGGTACAAGCGCAGGTTTGTTACATAGGTAGCTTGTGTCATGGGAGTTTGTTGTACAGATTATTTTATCTCCTAGGTATTAAGCCTAATATCCATTAATTATTTTTCCTGATCCTCTCCCTCCTCCCACTGTTTAACTTCTGAAAGGCCCCAGTGTGCATCGTTCCTCTCTACATGTCCAGGTGTTCTCATCATTTCGCTCCCACTTATAAGTAAGAGAACGGGATATTTGGTTTTCAGTTTCTGTGTTAGTTTGCTAAGGATAATGGCCTCTAGCTCCATCCATGTCCCTGCATAGGACACGATCTCATTCTTTTTATGACTGTATAGTATTCCATAGTGTATATGCATGACATTTTCTTTATCCAGTCTATCATTAATGGGCATTTAGGTTGATTCCATGTTTTTTCTATTACGAATAATGCTGCAATGAACATACATGTTCATGTGTCTTTGTAATAGAGTGATTTATACTGCTTTAGGTATATAGCCAGTAATGGGATTGCTCTGTCAAATGATATTTCTGTCTTTAGGTCTTTGAGGAACCGCCACAACATCTTCCACAATGACTGAACTAATTTAAACTCCCACCGACACTGTATAAGTGTTCCCTTTTCTCTGTAACCTCTACAGCATCTGTTGTTTTTTGACGTTTTAATAATAGCCATTCTGACTGGTGTGAGATGGTATCTTACTGTGGTCTTGATTTGCATTTCTCTAATGATCAGTGATGTTTAGTTTTATTTCATATAACTGTTGACCAAATGCATGTCTTCTTTTGAGATATGTCTGTTCATGTTATTTGCCCACTTTTTAATGTGTTTGTTTTTTTTTTTTTCCTTGAAAATTCCTTTTTCTTGTAAACTTCCTTATAGATAGATGCTGGATATTAGACATTTGTCAGATGCATAGTTTGCAAAATTTTTCTCTCATTCTGTAGGTTAGCTATTATTCTGTTGTTGGTTTCTTTTGCTGTGCAGAAGCTCCTTAGTTTAATTTGATAGAATTTGTCAATGTTTGCTTCGGTTGCAATTGCTTTTGACATCTTCATAATTAAATCTTTGCCCGTGCCTATGTCCTTAGTGGTATTTCCTAGGTTGTCTTCCAGGTTTTTAACAGTTTTCGGTTTTATATTTAAGTCTTTAATCCATCTCGAGTTAATATTTGTATATAGTGTAAGGAAGGGGTCCAGTTTCAGTCTTCTGCATATGGCTAGCCAGTTTTAACAACACTAATAGTTGAATAGGGGATCCTTTCTACCTTGCTTGTTTTTGTCAGGTTTGTCAAAGATTAGATAGTTGTAGTTGTGCAGTCTTATTTCTGGGTCCTCTGTTCTGTTCTATTGGGCTGTGTGTCTCTTTTTGTACCCGTCCCATGTTGTTTAGTTACTGTAGCCTTGTAGTGTAGTTTGAAGTCAGGTAGCACGATGCCTCTAACTTTGTTCTCTTTACTTAGATTGCTTTGGCTATTCGGGTTCTCTTTTGGTTACATTTAATTGTAAAATAGTTTTCTGTGCTTCTGTGAAGAATGTCAGTGGTAGTTTAATAAAAATAGTATTGAATCTATACATTGCTTTGAGCAGTATGGCCATCTTAACGGTATTAATTCTTCCTATCCATGAGTATCAAATGTTTTTCCATTTGTTTGTATCATCTCTGATTTATTTGAGCATTGCTTTTTTTGTTCTCCTCGTATAGATATTTCACCTCTTTAGTGAACTGTGTCCCTAGGTATTTTATTCTTCTTATGACAGTTGTGAATGGGAGTTTCTTCCTGACTTGGCTCTCGGCTTGACTGCTGTTGGTGTATAAGAATGTTAGTGATTTTTGCACATGGATTTTGTATCCTGAGACTTTGCTGAAGTTGTTTATGAGCTTAAGAACTTTCTGTGCTGAGATTATGGGGTTTTCCAAATATAAGATCATGTCATCTGCAAACAAGGATAGTTGACTTTCCCACTTCCTATTTGGATGCTGTTTATTTCTTTCTCTTGCCTGAGGGCCCTGGTCAGAGCTTCCAATACTATGTTGAATAGGAGTGGTGAAGAGGGCATCCTTGTCTTTTGCCAGTTTTCCAGACTAATGCTTCTAGCTTTTACCCATTTAATATGATATTGGCTGTAGATTTCTCATAAATGGCTATTATTATTTTGAGGTATGTTTCTTCAATACCTAGTTTACTGAGAGTTTTTAAGAAGAAAAAGATGTTGAATTCCATCAAAGGCCTTTTCTGCATCTACTGAGATAATCAGGTGGTTTTTGTCTTTAGTTCTGTTTATGTGATGAATCACATTTATTGTTTTGCATATGTTGAATCAACCTGCATCCCAGGAATGCAGCCTACTTGATTGTGCTGAAAAAGCTTTCTGATGTGCTGTTGGATTTGGTTTATAAGTATTTTGCCGAGAATTTTTTCATCAGGGTTCATCAAGGATATTGGCCTGAAGTTTTCTTTTTTGTTGTATCTCTGCTAGGTCTTTAAAAAAATTATATCTTTAGTTTTCTGATATGGTTTTGCTCTGTGTCCCCACTCAAATCTCACCTTGAATTTTAATAACCCCCATGTGTCAAAGGCAGGACCAGGTAGAGATAATTGAATCATGGGTCAGTTATCACCATGCTGTTCTTGCGATAGTGAGTGACTTCTCACAAGATCTGATGGTTTCATAAGAGGATTTCCCCATTACTCAGTAATCATTCTATATCCTGCCACACTGTGAAAAGATGTCTTCTAACACAATTGTAAGTTTCCTGAGGCCTCCCCAGTCATGTGAAACTATGAGTCAACTAAACCTCTTTTCTTTATAAATTACGTAGTCTCATGTATCTCTTCATAACAGTGTGAGAACAAACTAATACAGTATATTGGTACCACAGAGATTGGGGTCCTGCTAAAAAGATACACAAAGATGTGGAAGCAACTTTGGAACTGGGTAACAGGCAGACATTGGAACAGTTTGGAGGGCTCAGAAGAAGACAGAAAAATGTGGGAAAGTTTGGAACTTTCTAGAGACTTTTTGAATGACTATGACCCAAATGCAGATAGTAATATAGACAATGAAGTCCAGGCTGTGGTTGTCTCAGATGGAGACGAGAAATTGATTAGGAACTGGAGTAAGGGTCACTCTTGCTATGCTTTAGCAAAGAGACTGGCAGTTTTTTGCCTCTGCCCTAGAGATCTGTGGAACTCTGAACTTGAAAGAGATGTTTTAAAGTATCTAGCAAAAGAAATTTCTAAGCAGCAAAGCATTTATGAGGTGACAGAGTATAAAAGTTTGGAAAATGTGCAGCCTCACCATGCGATAGAAAATAAAGATCCATTTTCTGTGGATCAGTTCAAACCAGCTACAGTAATTTGCATAAGTAACAAGGATCCAAGTGATTTTCACCAAGACAATGGGGAAAATGTCTCCAAGGTATGTCAGAGACCTTCACAGCAGCCTCCCCCACCACCATCACAGGCCCTGAGACCTACGAGGGAAAAATGGTTTTGTGGGCCAGGCCCAGGGGCCTTCTGCTCTATGCAGCCTCAGGACATGGTGGCCTATGTCCAGCTGCTTCAGCTCTAGCTGTAGCTAAAAGGGACCAAGGTACAGGTTGGGCCATTGCTTCAGAGTGTGCAAGCCCTGAGCCTTGGTGGCTTATACGTGGTGTTGGACCTGCAGGTGCACAGAAGTCAAGAATTCAGTTTTGGGAACCTCCACCTAGATGTTAGAGGATGTACAGAAACACCTGGATGTTCAGGCAGAAGTTTGTTGCAGGGGTGGAGCCCTCATGGAGAGCCTCTGCTAGGACAGTTAGGGAGGGAAACGGAGCCTCCACACAGTCTCCACTGGGGCACTGCCTAGTGGATCCATGAGAAGAGGGTCATTATTCTCCAGACCCCAGAATAGTAGATCCACCAACAGCTTGCCCTGTGTACCTGGAAAAGCCACAGATACTCAATGCTAGCTAGTGAAAGCAGCCAGAAAGAAGGCGGTATCCTTCAGAGCCACAGGAGTAGAGATGCACAAGCTATGGAAGCCCCATCTCTTGCATCAGCATTACCTTGATATGAGACATGGAGTCAAAGGAGATCATTTTGTAACCTTAAGGTTTAATGACTGCCCTATTGGATTCGGGACTTGCATGAGTCCTGTAGCTCCTTTGTTTTGGCCAATTTTTCCCATTTGGAATGGACATGTTTACCCAATACCTGTATCCCCATTGTATCTAGGAAGTAATTAACTCACTTTTGATTTTATGAGCTCATAGGTGGAAGGGACTTGCCTTGTCTCAAGTGAGACTTTGAACTTGGACTTTTGGGTTAATATTACAATGAGTTAAGAATTTAGGGGACTGTTGGAGGAGGATGATTGTGTTTTGAAATGTGAGGACAGGAGATTTGGGAGAGGCCAGTGGTGGAATGATATGGTTTGGCTCTATGTTCCCACCCAAATCTCACTTTGAATCCTCATATGTCTAGGGCAGTACAGGGTGGAGATAATTGAATCATGGGGGCAGTTTTCCTCATGCTGTTCTCGTGATAGCAAGTGAGTTCTCATGAGAGCTGATAATTATATAAGGGGCTTACCCTTTCATTTGGCACTCATTTTCTCTCCTGCTGCCTTCTTAATAGGTGCCTTCTACTATGATTGTATGTTTCCTGAGGTCTCCCCAGTCAAGCAGAACTGTGAGTCAATTCAACTCCTTTTCTTTATAAATTACCCAGTCTTGTGTATTTCTTAATAACACTGTGATAATGGACTAATACATTTTCCACTTAAGTTTATGGCCTGTATTTAGTTAATTTGTCTGTGTTGTGAGAGGTAAGAATTTAAATTTAGTTTTTCCCTTATGGATATTTTATTTTTAAGATTTCCTTTTCCTTGTTGACTTGTCTTAGCATCTTTTTTTAAAAAATCTGTTGATAATATGTATGTGGATCTTCTTCTGAATCTCCACACTCTTTTATTGATCTATGTGGCTCTTCTTTTTCTTATGGTACACCATTTTATTCATGTTCTTCATTTTAAAAAAATGTTTAAATTATTCTATATTCTATGGAATTTTATGATCAAGTTTTCAATTTCTACCAAAAAGATTGCTGAATATTTTATTGGGTTTGCAATGAACCTTTGGATCAATTAGGGGAGAATTGTTATCTTAAAAACACTAAGCCTTCCAATTTATGACCACAGTATATGTGTCTACATATTGATTATTTGATTCCTTTCACCAATGTTTCACAGATTTCAGAAAGAAATAAAGGCCTACACATATATTTTTAAGATTACCACTAGGTATTTCAAAAATTTTGGTGCTACTGTAAATAGTACTGTATCAACATTCCCCAAGATTATTCCCAGGTTTAATGATTGATGAGGAGGACTTACAGGACATGGCATATAGTTGTACCCAGGACTATGATTTATAACAGAAAAAAGAAGTTATAAAGCAAAAGGAGGCAAAGAAAAAGGCACATGGGAGAAAACCAGGCACAAGTTTCCAAGAGTCCGTTCCTAGGGGAATTACACAGAATATGCTTAATTCCTCCAACAATAAATTGTAACAACCATGGATAAAATATTGTGTATCAGTAAAGCTGATTAGATATCAAATACACAGGGTTTTTATTGGGAGCTGATCATGTAAACACCCTCTGCCTGGAATGTACCAATTCTAGACTCCCAGAAAGAAAGCAAATATTCAATATGAAACATACTGTTTTCAGAAGCAGTTTTGGCCTTGTGAATAATTCTTCTCAGGAAATGATGGGAACCCTCCTGAAATCCAATTTCTCTGGATTTAGACAGGCACTAACCTTGCAAATAGGCCTTTCTAAGGATAAGAGTCTCACACCCGCTGTGTTACCTCTTTTTTGAACAAATGCTTTTTAAAAATTTTCATGTTTCAATTTCTTTTAACTAGTATTTACAGATACTGTGACTTTTATGTAATATTGACTTGGCATCCTGCAACCAAGTATGACTCACTTATTAGTTCTAATAGGTAGTGTTTATAGATTCTTTGGAATTTTCTATGTCATATGTAGACTATGAGAATCATATTTCTTTTATTCAAATTTGCACATCATTTTATGATGCTATCTGTATAAGGCCCCAATATTTTCACCATTAGTGTTAATTGTAGAGTCTTTGTCAATGTGCTTCATAAGGTTGAGGAAGTTTCCTTCTATACCCAGTTTGCCCAGAATTTTAACCCAGAATGAAAGTTAGATTTTGTCAAATGGATTTTCCATATCTATTGAGATGATGATATATATTTTTCTTCTTGGATCAGTTGGTATGGTGAATTACATTGATTGATTTTTAAAAATTGAGCCAACCTTGCTTTCTCAAGATGACCCTATTTGGTCATAATATGTTATTTTTTAATATATTTCTGGATTAGATTTTCTAATATTCTGTTATGGATTTTAGCATCTATATTTATGAGGTTTATTGCCATATAATTAATCAGGACCAGAACAACAATTAATCTAGGGCTAATTATGTCACACTATAGAGTAAGAACTTTCTGGGTACCATCTTCACTGTTCACTGAATAATGAGGCTTTCTAGTCTAGGTGGTGGGAAGAGGGATTATTCTCAACACTTTCTGTGAGCACCAAGCACTAGTCTCTCTAACCTTTGTCAATGGTTCTTTCCCTAGCCTCTGGTATTTTTCTCATGTATGCACTAATTAGTACTCTCTTGTGCATGTAAGATAGATCCTCTGCAGATCTCTGGAGTTTTCTTTCTGCAAGTTTCTCCTCGAGTATTCTCTTTAGCAAACCCTAGCTCTCTTTGGTCTTCTGCAATCTCAGTTACATATTCCCTTTGGGCTCTCCTTGGCTTACTCCTTCTTGTACCCCTCCAAGAAATGCTATTAGAGTGCTCACCTCACTTGCTTCCAGTCTCTCATGGATTATTGTTCAATACCTCATTTTCAGCATCTTAAAAACCATTGTTTCACAATATTTTATATCATTTTTCTTTGTTGTTTCAGGCAGGAGGGTACATCCTGTCCCTGTTTCTACATCTGGGTCTGAAGCAGAAGACCCAATCTAGTTCTTAATGTTTATTGTAAGTGGATTCTAAATCATGTTCTTCTCACTTAATTTAACTTCTACAGTATTCCAATACAAATATCAAAAGTAGAAATAAAATATAGATATTACATACCTCTCACCTGGTTTCATTTTATGATTTAGTGGTAACCAGCCTTTAACTTTCCTAGTATGAACACAAATATTGAGCTTATTACTATCCAATTGCCAGTTTGGATTAAGTTTTAGGAAACTCTTTAGTTATATAATAGATATCTCAGCAAGTGAGCTCAACTATATCTTTGCTGAAGGCATCAATTTGTCTTTCCTATCACTCACTAGGATGTGACAATCTTTGTGAAATACTTAAAACAAATTAGAGAATGTTATTATCTACACTTCTAAGTCCTGTATCTTCTATTCATACATTTCACTTAATATGAATTTTTTTAGAATAAATATATTTGTATTATTAATAAAAGGTATTTTCTCTAGAGTTCTTCATAAAATAAAACCCAAAGACATTATGTATATGTTAAGTAAAGCAAAAAAAGCCAAGCGATAAGTTCGATTTAGTAGAAATAGTAATATTCCCTAGAGACACTTTTTAAAATAATAACAAAATCTAGGAAAACTCAAAGATTACATGTGGACAAGTAAACAAATAAATAAAAGAGACTTTTTGGATGCCCTGACAAAAATAGAATGTTAATTATAAAATAAAACTGTATAAAAATGGTTCCAAATAGTTTTTAGACCAATTTAGTAGCCCTGCCCAAATCCATGTTTTACTTTTGTAATTAAGCTGTCTTTCATTCACCATTTAAAAATAATATCATTTACTTCCAGTTGTGCTACTCATGTATCAATTTATATTTGTATTTCTGAGCAGAAATATGAATATCTAGACTTTCATTTCTAATCATATGAAAGACTAAATAACATAATATTTCTACCTCAGAAAACAATTTAAAATGCGGGATAAAATATTCTTCTTGCTTTGGATGTGCACCTCTGGCCCATAATGATAAATAGGGATTCTAAATGATATCATGTATTTACTTCACGTGGAAGAGGTTATTTAAATTACTAAAACTTTCCATTTTATACCCCAGAGAGTTATACTGCTTACATGACATTCTCCAGGGACCCATTCGCTATAGTTTCTGAATCTAATTAATATTTTAGCCAAGGATATCCTGCTAAAGGCATTCCAGAGATCAAGTCTCTATCCCAGTGAATATATCATTAGACCATTTATTTAAATATCTGATTGGCAGGATTAGCTAGATCATTTTCTTTCTTTCCATTTCCCAGTAGGCTCCTCTCAATTCTCATAAAAAGCATGAATGAATCATAAGCTAGCTGTTAATTTTTTACATTGTATTTATTTATTTTTTATTTCCTGAGACACAGTCTCACTCTGTCACCCAGGCTGGAATACAGTAGCATAATCTTGGCTTAATGCAACCTGTGCCTCCCAGGTTCAAGTGACTCTCATGCCTCAGCCTCCTGGGTAGCTGGGATTACAGGTGCGTACCACCTTGCTTGGCCATTTTTTTTCTTTAATTTTTAGTAGAGATGGGTTTCACCATATTGACTAGGCTGGTTTTGAACTCCTGGCCTCAGGGATCCACCTGCCTCAGCCTCCCAATAAGCTAGCTGTTTACTTCCTAAAACATATCAACTTGGCGGGGCACAGTGGCTCACGCCTGTAATCCCAGCACTTTGGGAGGCCAAAGCGGGCAGATCACAACGTCAGGAGATCAAGACCACAGTGAAACCCCGTCTCTAGTAAAAATACAAAAAAAAATTAGCCGGGCGCAGTGGCGGGCACCTGTAGTCCCAGCTACTTGGGAGCCTGAGGCGGTGAACCCAGGAGGCGGAGCTTGCAGTGAGCCGAGATCGCACCACTGCACTTCAGCCTGGGCAACAGAGCGAGACTCCATCTCAAAAAAAAAAAAAAGAAAAGAAAAAAAAAGAAAAATAAATAAATATCAACTCTGTAGGAACATATATCAGACATAGTTTTGTATGCAAAGTGGGTATGGTAGAGCATTTTAAAGTTGGCTTATATTCATAATTTTAATGAATAAATAGACCCAAACGTGTTCCTATCTAATGAACCCTCAGAAAAGGCTGATAGGGTCAGTCCAGTAAATGTTACCTTTACTTCTCTATGGCTCTACGCATTGCATCCTCACTGGACCTTGTGTCTTTCTGAAAATTGTGTCCTCATTGTTCCACAAAAGTACAAAAAGCTTTCTCAAATTCTCAAAACATTATAAAATATATATATCCTTCTACTAGTTATTTGTGTATGCAACAAGATCAGCACACCATAAATGCTTCCTTTCATACAACTCACAAATGAATACCATTTTTTAATCTTAGATCTCAGTTGAGTTCCCTGCCTCTCTCCTGAGAGGTGTATTTTCCAGTATCTGATTCTCATCTCATGTATGACTGATAATTATTGTTCAGATAATCTTCATATTCTCTGAAGTCTATTTTCCATGACACAATTCAATATATATTAATTAAGAAATTAGGTACATTGTACAGAAGAGAGGTGGAAATGCTTTCTAGGAGTAGAGGAAGAATCAAGATAAAAATGAGCAAAAAAATCTAGGTTTATGAGGATTTGCAGTTTCTAATTATAACCTAGAGATCAGGAAAGGCTTTGCAAAAAAGGAAAATGTAAGTACACTTTGCAGAATAAGGAGGATTTTAATGGAAAGAGGAATCAAAATTCCAGGCAGATTTAAATGTGTCTCTGAATGTATAAATAATGTAAGCACAGGATGTAATCTTGGAACAATAAATAGTATGGAGGGGTTGTGGTGGGAAATAAAGTGGTAAAGTGATAAGATGGCGGAGAATCATAAATGTCAGTCTAAAGAGTTTTGGCTTTATTTTGAAGTTATGTATATTTACCAAACTATCCTGAATAAGATGAGCCTTCAACAGTTAAACGTTAGAATTCTCATTTAAGGAAAACAAATCAAAATAACATTTGTTGAGTGCCAATCAATGTCCCTGGCACTTACATTTATTCTAACACATTTAATCCTGGCCCTAATTCTATGTTGGAAGTGTGATATATAATTTACATTCTTAGAAAAAGCGCTCATAAAAGGTTTATCACTTACTCCAAGTCACATAAGCAGTAAGTGGATAAAATTAAAGTTGCAACCTATAGAGCTGTAAAAACTTTAAGGAGGCTTTAACAGCAATTCAGGTGAGAGATAATATGAGCCATAACCAGGCGCATTGTGGGAAAGTTAAGGAGGTGATAGCTTTCAAGATATTCCAGGAATTTCATTAATGATGCTTAGAGGATGAGGAACAGTTAGAAAGCACGAAAATGTCTCTTATGTCCTTATTATTGTTGTCCTGGGGAATGCAGTTGAAATCCTGGCTTGTCCTGAAAAGCGAGCTTTGGCAAACCCCACTGCTGTTGACCAAGCTCTTTACCCACTTTGGACATATCTCCAGTAGTTGTTGTAAGGATAGGAAAATATTCATAGTTTGGAGTACTGTGTGCCTAACAGGTGACACTGAATAAGGCAAACAATTACCATTATGAAAGGGCTGCTTAGTTGTTCATCCATTCTCCAATCATCAAACCTGGAAGAAGAGAAACATTAGAGTAATGTAACCACAACCTAGTTGCCCACCCATATTTACTCCATGACAACTATTTCTCAAAACTGTAGATGATATATTATGCATTTTTCTAGTTTTTAATTACTAGACTTGCAGTGTGGATAGTTTGCAAAAGCAAATAGATTTATTACGTAGGGATAGGACAGGAGACCTGATCCGCTTTCCCCCTTTAGGTTTTAAACTATAAAAATTATACAAAGTAAATTGATGATCAAATGAAAATCATGGGACATGTTAGTGATGGGACAATGAGATGACCATAAATCTAAAATTAAGGTCTAATAAAGTCAGATCGGGGAAACTGGATGGGATCTGAGGCTAAAATGGGAGTCCCCTACTCCCTGCCTAAATAAACATTTGTTCATGAGATATCACCTCACACCCATAAGAATAGCTTTTAGCAAAGGACAAAGGATAACAAATGTTGGTGGGGATGTGGAAAAAAGGGAATCCTTGCACAAAGTTGGTAGAAATGTAAATTAGTCCAGGTGTGGTGGCTTTTGCCTGTAATCCCCACACTTTGGAAGGCTGAGGCAGGCAAATCACTTGAGGCCAGGAGTTCAACTCCAGCTTGGGCAACATGACAAAACCCTGTCTCTGCTAAAAATACAAAAAATAACCACATAGTTGGAGCTCACTTGTAGTCCCTGCTACTCGGGACGTTAAGGCATGAGAATTGCTTGAACCCAGGAGGTGGAGGTTGCAGTGAGCTGAGATTGCATCACCACACTCCAGCCTGGCCAACAGAGGGAGACTCTGTCCTCCCACCAAAAAAAAAAAAAAAAAAGAGAGAAAAATAATTTTAGATTAGCACAGCCATTATGGAAAATATAGATGTTTCTCAAAAAAATTAAAAATAAGAAACTCCCATATGATTATACATTCAACAGTCCTACTACTAGGTATATATGTAAATACAATAAAATCAGTGTATCAAGGGGGTATCTGCACCCCCATGTTCACTGTAGCATTAATTCACAATAGCCGAAATATAGAATAAACCAACGCGTCCATGAACAATTGAATGGATAAAGAAAACGTGGTATATGTACACAATGGAATACTATTAAGCCTTAAAAGAGGAAGATCCTATCATTTGTAACAACATGGATGAATCTGGAGGATATAATGCTATATGAAATAAGCAAGGCACAGAAAGACAGGTAGGTAATTTTACTTATATGCAGAATATAAAAAAGTTGAACTTATAGAAATAGACAGTAAAATGGTGGTTAAGAGGAGTTCAGGGAGGGTGGCAGGGATATGGGTGGATGTTGACCACACAGTACAAAGTTTCAGTTAGACAGGAGAAATAAGTTCTGGAGCTCTAATGTACAGCCTGGTGACTAGAGTTAATAATGTATTATATACTTAAAAATTGCCTAGATAGTAAGCTAAATGTTCTCAGCACAAAAAAATGAGAAGTACGTGATGTGATGGATACGCAAATTAACTTGATTTAATCATTCCATAATGTATTTATATATCCACATCACTTCATACTCCATTAATATGTACAATTTTCATTTGTCAACTAAAATAGATATTTTTTTGAGAGAGGGCCTCCTCTGTTACCCAGGCTTACCACAGCCTCAATTTCCTGGGCTCAAGTGATCCTCCCACCTCAGTCTCCTGAGTATCTGGGACCACAGTTGTGCATCATCACATCCAGCTAATTTTAAAAATTTTTTTGTAGAGACAGAGCCTCACTTCATTGCTCAGGCAGGTCTTGAACTCCTGGCCTCAAGTAAATCTCCTATCTCAGCCTCCCAAAGTGCTTGGATTACAACTGTTAGCACTAAAAATAGATACTTTAAAAAAAAAAAAAAAAACTACATTTGTGCACCCACATGTGTGAACAGTTGGGTGCATGGCACAGATCTTGATTTACCAAGTTCATTCTATCACACATTGATTCTCTAGAAAGGAGAGACAAAGAGAGAAAGAGAGACAGAAGAAATTGTCAGTTTCCCTTCTCACTTATGAGACTTTGCTCATGTGATCCTCCCGCAAGGAAGAAGGAGACAGAATAGAGGCAGCTATGTTTGACCACAGGCAAGTTAAGTGAAAAACACAGCATGATACATACAAGTAATATTTTGCTGTGATCCACACACTCATATATCCCTTAGAAACCTAGATCTCTTAATGCTATAGATAATATAGTTAACACCAGCCAACTTATCTTGGCTTAAGTAATAAGGAGTTTTAGATGCTCATGCAACTATAAAGACTAGCAGTCAGATGGATTTAGAGTTGGTATTATTCCATAGGTCTATGTTGTCACTAAGAATATAGCTTATTTTCTTACTTCCACTCAGCTTTTCGTGGGTTCAGTTATTCCATTGCCATCTTGTTTTATGGTTCCAAGATGGCCACCAACAGTTTTGGAAACTGCTTGATTTCTCGTCCATATGCAGAGAGAATTGAAGGAAGAGAGAGAGATGGCAGAGAAAGAACAAGATGAAGATGAAGAGGGCACATAACTGCACATATGTCACACAGTCATTTTACCCTTGCAGAACAGTTTCATACCCATTACTAAATTAGTTCTTATGATTAGGAGAAAGCCATTGCTTAGATGTTATTATCAGCTTGACCCCAAACCTGAAAAAGAATGTAAAAAACATGCTGATTGGTTTAAGCCAGAAATGTTCCAACCTTGGAACCGGGTGATCTCTCCCATCTGAACATCAAGACTGGAAAATGCAGGATCTTTCTGAAAGGAGGAAGTGGAATGGGTGCCAGGAATATTAACTACAATGTGCACTGCAGCTAATTAACTTGGATTCATGATGACTCACTTCTCTTGTGAGGGGAACCGAGAGACCCAAAATGTCCTCTCAAAAACTCTCCCCTTGTAAAGAGGAAAATGGAAACTCTAAGGGGACATGAGATTTCCTTCCCTATCCAATAACTAAATGTATTTCATCTTAAGATGTAAACAAACATGATGTGCTACATTTTTATGTAGGAAAATAGTTTTGTAGCAGTTATATAGTAATGGTAGATAGCAGTATGCATGCGTTATCTTTAGATTGAAAGTTAAAGAATAAAAATTTAAAAATTAAGAAATACATAACTATATGCACTACATTGGTCAAGGATCATAGATAATTTTTTTTATTATTCAAAATAATGTAAGTTTGTTAATCTTTGAAGCAATTCTACATGTCTTCATTAAATTTTCATTGCAATGTACGTAACATTTATGTTTCATAAATGTCAGAAAAAGGTCTTGCTTCAATTTGTGCTTGAACTTTCTACAGCAAACAATTTTCTCTACCAACACCTACTAGAAATAACTTCACCCCTAAATATAACAAGCTTTTCCCTTTGGTTTGTATTTTGTTTTATGACCCAATTAACTTTAAATTAAGTAGGTTTCATGATGAAAGAACACCATCAAATTGGCACATAAATAATGCTATAAATAGACTCCCAAAGGATGAACAATGAAATCTGTTACTGCAACCCATTTTTAAAAACCAGCTCTTATGAGCATGATATAAATGGTTTTGTTACCAGTTGGAGATTGCATTCCATTTGCAACAGTCCAAAGTGTGATGGACAATTAATTTTACTTTTTTTTACTCAAAAACAGGAATTTTTCATGATGTGTCGTGAATATGGACCAAATCTAACTCAGACCTTTGGGGATTGTGGTATGAACAATTTCATGAGTCTTCAGTTTTATTTATACTGTGTATTTTACACCAGGAGCAACTATACTTGTAGCACTTGTTTTGGAAGAAATGTCTCTACCTTTAGAAAGAAAACTTTTCAATACATAGTTTTCTAAGTAAAATTTACATATATATACTTACGTATTTATAAATTTTTTTGAGACAAAGTCTCCTTCTGACAACCAAGCTAGAGTGCAGTAGCACAATCTTGGCTCACTGAAACCTCTGCCTCCTGGGGCTCAAGCAATTCTCATGTCTCAGCCTCCCAAGTAGCTAGGAATACAGGTGTGCACCACCACACCTAGCTAATTTTTGTATTTTTTTTAGTAGAGAGAGGGTTTCACCATGTTGGCCAGGCTGGCCTGTAACTCCTGGCCTCAAGTGATCCGCCTGCTACCAAAGTGCTAGGATTACAGCCATGAGTCACCATGCCCGCCCTAAACTTTTTATTTTACAAGAATTTTAGATTTACAGAAAAAATGTTAAGATGGAGCAGAGAGTTCTTATATAGCTTACACCAAGCTTGTCCAACCCGTAACCTATGGTCCTCATGCGGCCCAGGACAGCTTTGAATGTAGCCCAAGACAAATTCATAAACTTTCTAAAAACTTTGTAGGTTTTTTGTGATTTTTTTTTCTTTCTTTTTATTTTTTTTTTCCAGCTCATCAGCTATCATTAGTGTTAGTGTAATTTATGTGTGGCCCAAGGCAATTCTTCTTCTAGTGTGGCTCAGGGAAGCCAAAAGATTGGACACCCCCAGCCTACCCCATTTCTCCAGTTATTATATCTTACTTTATTGTGGTATATTTGTCACAATTAATGAACCAATATTGATACATTACTATGAATGTGAGTCTATAATTTACTTAGTTTTTACCTAATATCCTTTATCTCTTTCTGATTCTCATCCCAAATACCACACACATTACATGTAGTAATTGTGATATCTCAGGCTCCTCTAGGCTCCAACAGTTTCCTCAGCCTTTCCTTGTCATTAATGGCCTTAATATTTTTGAGGCACAGGGTATTTTGTAGGCTGTCTCTATATTGGAATTTGTCTGATAATTTCCTCATGACTAGAGCAAGGTTAGAGATTTTGCAGAGGAAAGCCACAAAGTTATACATGATATTTTTATCATATTAAATTAAGGGTACATATTTTCTATATAAGTTTTGAGTTTACATTGACGTCAATCACATGGCCGAAATAGTGTTTTTCATGTTCTTGTTTTGGTAGAGTTATTCCTTCATTTCTCTTTTCATCTTGTACTTTTTGGGAGGAAGTCACTATGCGCACAGAATGAAAGTTTTATTTCTGCTTTTCCAATTTATGTGTATACATTTTTTAGAAAAAGAAAATTGGCCTTATTTTACCTGCTATAATCTCAAACAAACAGAAGAAGTAAGTGTGGGCAACTTGTGTTGTTCAGAACCTCAGGTAGAAAGTTTTTAATATTTCATCCTTAAGTATCATGCTTTCTTTTTGGATATACTTTCTTATTTTTATTTATTATTTGTTACTATAATTTATAATGTATTATGCTGATATACTTTATTATTCAATGCTATGTATTATTTATTGTTATTTTTCATATACTTTATTATTTGTTATATATTTATTATTTACTATTTTTATATACTTTATTAAATTAAGATAATTTTTTCAGATACACTTATACATAAGCTTCTTAATTTAACTTCCTGATGGTGTCAGGAAGTTTTAAGTTATAAACAGATATTTAACTGACATAAAATTTTTGTTCTATATCTATGGATATATACATATTAATTTTTTCTTTATTCTATATATGTGATAATTTACACTGATTAATTTTTCAATTATCAAAACCATTCAATTTTTAACATAATTTTAATTCAGTTTAACATATAAACTTTTTGAATTTTATTTTCTAAAAATTCAATTACTAGTTTACTTAGAATTTTCTTCTATGTTCATGAGAATAATTGGCCTAAAATTTTCATTTGATAGTAAGTTGGGGCAGTCTTATAAAGAAAGGTCAGTAGTATTTCCTCCTTTTTTAATTCTTTGGACAAGTTTGTAATATCATTTTATACATTCCATAAATATTTGGAAGATTTGCTACTACAACCGTCATCCATCCTAGAGATATTACTAGGGGATAGTTTTCAATTATGAATTCAATGTGTTTAATAGTTTAAAAAATTACTTTTTTTTCTTTGTGAGTCCATTTAAGTAAGTTTTGCACTTCTTGGGACTTGCCCATTTTATCTAAATTGTCAAATTTATAGCATAAGATAACATAATATATGCTTTTGTGTCTTTAAAATTTATGGTGATGTCTCCTTTATCATTTGCAATTTGGTATTAGTTGGTCAATTTCCTTCTTTATTATCAGGTGTTCAAGGAGTTTGTCAATTTTTATTAGCCATGAATGTGAGCCAATAGTTTAGTTGATTGCCTTTATTTTACACATATTTTCTATTTCAAAGATTTATGCTCTTACATTTTTTTCCTCCTTGTACTTTCATCATTTTAATTTTAAAAACTAATTTTTTCAGATGTGCTTATATATTCTTGTCCTTTCTTCTTTCCTAACACATGCATTCATGACTACAAAGTGCTCCCAAGCATTGCTTTTGTTGCCTTTTTTCATTTTGACATATAATATTTTATTACCATTTGCTTTAAAAATTCTAAAAATCCATTGCAATTTCTGTTTTGGCCTATAGCTTATATAAAACTGTGCTGATTTCAAAATGTTTTGGAATGTTTACTAGAGATAGGGAGCAGAAAAATAAAGCTCTGTGTCCCAGGGACACAGATAAGAGAAGAAACCATCCTGGGACACACCATTAGTTTTCCTTCAACTGAAGGAAGGACGGAGTCTCTAAGAAAGCCTCATTCCTGAGTCCCAGAGACCCAATTCCTCCTTAAGACGGAGGCTTAAACAGAACAACAGAATACACGTCACGACTACCACTGGGTTTACAGATGTTGTGTAATGGTAATGCTTGTCGACTCATGGGACAACATAAAGAGTGTGAGGAGACTTTTTCTGAGGCCCAGGTGCAGTGAGAAGACCTAAAGCTAAGGGTGGAGCTCAGATGGACAAAAATCATCTGACAAATGAGCCCCATTATCAACACAAGATAAAAGTGGATATAGTTGAACCCTGTGATAAACTGAGGGTAACAAAAACAGAAACAAAATCAAAATGTAGCTGAATTTTTGCTTAGATTGACTCAGCTCCCACTTAAAGACCTAGCAAAAGTAGAGGAATGCCCAATTACATGTAGTAAATGGGTTGAAATGTATTAATGTAAATTATGTAATGATTTAACAAAACAAAGGTGGAAATAAAGACATTTTCAGCTAGATATTAACTGAAAACAATTACCATTACATCTACAACACAAGTTAAAACGTTTAAGATGAAAGGAATATAATAGCAGATAGAAAACTGAATATGGAGATGGATCAAATAACATCAGAAAGGACAGAAGAAATCTAAAAGGAGAAAGGGAATGCTCTCTGGTGAGAAGAAAGCAATCACTCCCCAGGACCTCTGACAAGTGGAGGGTATGAAGGGAGACAAGAACACAGCCCTTAGTTTTTATTTGCTCGGCATTGGGAATCTGTGCTTTTTATGTTTGATGAGCCACTTAGCATGTTTCTTCCATTTTCAATAAGGGTCCTGCTTTAAATTATGCTTAAAAAGATATTAAACAGAGCTCATCAAAAAATGTGCACAGAGGCTGAACTCATTTTAGAACCATGGATTCATTTTCTGCTTTACCCTAACTCTTTATTATTCATTCTTGCTGAGAACCACAGCATCATGAAGTTTTTGTACTAATTGTTTTCTTCTTTAGGCTTTTAAAAAACAAGTCATTATTTAAATGAGTCTAAAATATCCTTCTTATGAAGAGATCCATGCCAGAGTTTTCTTTTTGGTCCCTTTCCTTTTTTTGAGATGGAGTCTTACTCCCTCACCCAGGCTGGAGTGCAGTGGCGCGATCTCAGCTCGCTGCAAACTCTGAATCCCGGGTTCAAGCAATTATCTGCTCAACCTCCTGAATAGCTGGGCTTACAGGCATCCACCAGCACTCCTAGCTCTCTCTCTCTCTCTCTCTCTCTCTCTATATATATATATATATATATACATATGTAGAAACTGTGTTTCACCATCTTGTCCAGGCTGGTTTTGAACTCCTGACCTCGAGATCTACCCGCCTCAGCCTCCCAAAGTGCTGGGATTACAGGAGTGAGCCACCGCACCCAGTCTGGTCCCTCTTCTTAAACACAGTTTTACTAAGTGTTGTCTGCATCTATGATTCCCAAACTGTACCTGCTTTCCTTACACAGCTTTTAGTACATTTCAACTTTCTTGGCTCTGTTGATCTTAACTCTGTTGAGTTTGTCCTTTTTATGTCAAAAGATCCTTATCAATTATTAGGTGAAAATTGTACATGACTCTAAATTAGTTTGAAATGACTTATTTTGACATAAAACGCTGAAAGTAATATGTAAGCATTATCTTTTTAATCATTATTATCCATAAGTGAATATATGTAAGTTCTTTCAGAGCACACATGAGCCCTGCTGTGTTAAGTACACTGACATCATCCTTTTAAAAATTGGATGTCTTTATTTTTGCTGATGTATAATCTTCTTCCTTAAAATCTGAAACCCAATTAGTTTAAGATCTTTTTCCCCTCACGGTTCTTCCCTCTTCAGATCTTCAAACAACTTGTTTACTTTAAAATTTATTGACTAGAAATCACTACAAAAACAAACACAGAAAAGAACTTCTAGAAGGTAACTAACTCTATGTTTTGTAACTGTTGGTGAGCATGCATGAGTTAGAAGAATTTTATTATTTATTGGTTAAATATTAAATGACTTTTTTTTTTTCTATATTGATTTGGCGAGTGAAATAAGGTAGACACTTGCATGTAGGGTCAGGTCATAACACTTTATTCCACTCTTTTTGAATATAGATTTAAAAATACACTCATGTTGTAGATTTAAAAGTAGGAATTCTTTTTTTTTTTTTCAGGAAAGTTTGTACAAAAGATAGCTTAACCTGAAAAACCCCATTTTCCACTTCATTTGGGAAGAAGGGTAGAGCGCAATAATATTTCTCCAACCTATGCTGAACGCACAGCTGAAGTCACTTTGATTTGTTAATAAAATATTCTGTAGCTTTCAAGTAGCAAGAGCTCTTTCCTGACCCCAGAATTTTTAACATTTTCCTATTATGTAGATTGACTGTTTTGATAGACCGAAGTGACTGATGATGGCTGGGTCTCACAGGGTGGGAACAAATTTGATTGTCTGTGAATTGGGAGAGAAATGAATACTCAGAGCAATTGCCGGTTACGTTTTTGGCATCACATTAGCTCCAAATCCAATAAAGCTTTGAAGCCTCTAATAATTTTCAAATGGTCATTGAATGACAGTTTTAAGTAAATTGAAACGGTAGAAAGACAAAAATGAAAGTGATAGGAAAATCAAAAGTCTTGGATATTATTTCTGATCCTCTTCACTTTTATTGTCTAGCTCTGCACTAGAATGTAATGAAACATTTCCATACGCAGAAAGGGTTTTCCTACAAAGGTACTGAGATATTTTCCACAATGTCTTCTCCAAAGGACTTAAATATAGTAGAGAAAATATGTGAATAGTAGATAGTAGAGTTAATAGTTTCTGAAACATACCTGTGCATGCATGTATACTCATGCATTGATAAAAGTATAAATTGCCTAGTTTTTAAAGAAATCTTTTAATAAGAGAGATGTAAAATATTAGGAAGAATTAAGTCATAAAATATGACATGGTATGGGAGAGGGTAACAAGAAAAATTACTTCTTTCCAAACTCTCCCAGGAATGAGAACTTGGCTAGTCACCAAAATGTCACAACAAAGTCACATCAGTTTTGGTGGTCCTTTCTAACTCTCTGATCACTTTTGCGTTTACTGAGCAACCTTCAGCTTACAATTTGTCTTCAAACGTAAATTGGTACACAAAGTGTTCTCAGGCCACTAAACATGAAAAATCTGGTCCATTTGGTAACTACAATTCTTACTAGAAATTTATTCCTTACTATCTTAATTTAGACAGTAGTCTCTGCTGTATTTGGAATCCATTGAAGAGTTTTCCTTGAGATACGGATGCAACTGAATTTCTGGACATGGAAAGTAACAATCATATCTTAGATTGTTGTGATTCCAACAAGGTACTGTAACACTATAAGGCCGTGCCTAAGCAAACATTTGGCATCCTTTGATTTTTATCAGGATATTATTATCGCAAAATTCTTATTTCAAAATTCTCTGAAAATCTACACATAAATTAAGGTTACTCTAGCCTCTTAAATCTTTCAAAAATATTTCCCCATATTCTCACATAAATTCCCAAAAAAAATGATTTTAAAGCATTCTAATGTATGTGTGTGAGAATCTGCATTTTATCAATTTTATGAATAACTAAGACAGTACGAGTATACATGAATGCATATGTATGTTTCAGAAGGTGAAACATAAGAAAGAGAGAGACAGAGAAACTATGATTTGAGCAACCTTGAATATCTATGCCTCCAATTGTCATACATACCCACCACTACAGTACCAAGTAGGACACAGAAAAACAAGATATATGGGCTCAAAGGAACACTGATAAATAGTAAACAAAAATACAAATAAAATAACTCCTTATTAACAAAAGAAGAAGCAGGGTGAAGTGAGCCATCGAGTCAGGTAGTTCCATCAAGTGGTGAGAGTACAGTGTAGCAGAGTGGTTAAGAGCACAGGCTTAAGACTGAGATTGTCTGACTTGCACCCCAGCTCCAACCTTGGAAGACTTATCAGAGCTCTTTTTGACTCAGCTTCTCATCTCTGTGATAGGGATGACAATAGTGCTTCCATGATGCTGTGGAGATAAAAGGAGTTTGTATAGTGAGAGCTCCTGGCAAGTAGTAAACATTTAATTACAGTTAGTTGTTATTATGGCAATAGCACATCCTAGTAGTTTACAACTCTTAAAGGCACCAGGTTACAAATGACAGATTTAGGTTATTATGGAAGTTGCTGCTTTCCTGGAATAATTTGGAGTCATCTTTGTTTAAAACAAATAAACAAAAACCATAATAGTTGATAGTAATAGTGACGATAGCAAAGGCAGGTATTTCTCTACCTCAAGATCCTATATGACAGCATGGAAATCTATATATAATTGCTTATATGACTAGGAGATTCTTAACAAGAATCTCCCTTTCACCACCAAACTGTGAATGTCACCAGTAAAAAACACTATATTTCCCTTAATTAAAGGCTCTGTATGTATCTGATAGAACATACATTAACTTAGGTTTTCGTGCTTGTCAATAAAATAAAATATTGGTATTCTAAGGTCTTTTCTTACAGTAAACTTTAGATATAAAAATATTGCCTTAGCAGATATTATGATATTCATTTGATATTTGTGACATTTTATTGTAGATTACAAGATTCTCCCAATACAAGGAACAGTAGATATATTAATGCAGTCCATTTTCTTTCCACAAGCAATCTATCATCCAAAGTAAAATAAATGGCTTTCAATGAGAGATTTAATCATAAACTAAAGAGAAATGGAAGCTTTAAGGATAAGATTTAAAGAAAAAAAAAAAAGGACTCCATAGCTGGAGAGAATAGGATATGCACAAGTGTATCCTGCCCAATTTTGTGACCCTAGATTTTCCACGTAGAGACGTGGTGACCAAGGAATTGACCACTATTTGCTACTCACCATCTTTAATTTATTAAATTCAAATTATTTGCAGCATAATTCCCCATGCTTCCCTGGAAGCTGATGTATCCATGGCAGGGACAGAGTAACATTTTTTGAATATCAATAGGCTAAACACTAAATCCTTATGAATGAAAGAAGGAACGATCCATGGATCGTGAAGGGAAATAAAGAGATGAGAAATCCTAAGATATTCCACCATCAATCACACCAGAAACACCCAGATAAAAAGTCAAGTGCATCAGGGGTCCCCAGCCACTGGGCCATGGGCTGCTAAGAACCAATGCACAGCAGGAAGTGAGTGGCAGGCGAGCAAGCATTAGTGCCTGAGCTCCACCTCCTGTCAGATCAGTGGCGGCATGAGATTCTCATGTGAACTGTGCATGTGAGGGATCTAGGTTGCACGCTCCTTATGAGAATCTAATGATGAGTGTAATGTGCTTAAATCATCCCCAACCCCTCCTCCACCGCCAACACACACACACACACCCCTGCACACGCATGCACACACATCTGCGGGAAAAAAAATGTATTCCATGAAACCGGTCTCTGGTGCCAAAAACGTTAGAGACAGCCAAGGTACATACTTACCCAAGCATGGCTATATTTTCACCTCCTCTGCCCCTGGAAGAGCCATGACAACGCCAGGAACTTACAATTTCTTTTAATATTCCTATTGAACTCTTTTCTGAGGATTTCCTATGTTAGGTTACATTTTTTTTTTTTTTAAAGGACTGAAGAACTTACAGCTCTTTACAAATAACCAATAAAAGTCTAATAATCATGTCTGTATGCTTTCTTATATACTGTGTAACTGCTCATTTTAATTAAAATTTTTGGACAAACATTTAGATGTTGTATTTGCAGCATAATCATGGGGTTTTAATTTCTATCATCCCTATGCCCTGCTTTCCCACACTGGTATTATTAACACCAGTCCAATACATGCCAGCAAAGAAGAAAATAATCTCATTATAGGATTCACCTCCCAAAATTATCCTAGTTGCTGGCTCCTGCCCAGACTCTCTTCCGTAAAACAATTGATTGTCAAATATTTATTATTTTGTTTCAAAATCTCCCCTTTGCCAAAGTATAAAGTTTTTTTTTTTTTTTAACACAAAAGGCCTGTATTTTTTTTTTCAGAAGAACCTTTAGAATTTGATTGTTCATTAAATTATTTTTCTGTTTTGAAAAGTTGTTGCTAAAATTGCAACCCCATATCGAAAGGTGAAAGGCCACTTAAAATTTTTACTGTGCCAATTAAGTTAATGAATGGAAAGAGAAACCTGCCCCTTATGAAATATGGTTAAAATCTGATATAATTAGTTTTTCCTAAAGATGTATGAATTTTAACAAGCTACTGAGCTTCACCTTAGGTCTTCTTCCTTTTCTTTAACCATAAAAAGTTTCTTTTCTTCTATCTTTTTCTCAGCCAATTGACTGGTATTGAACCAAATAATGTGTGTTTCAAGTACTATGTGTAAATTAATAGGGAAAATTCCCAGGTTAAACTGTTTGCATGTGTTGTTTTAAAAGAAATTTATATTGTACATAATAATTTTTATTAGAAAAAAATGGTATAGAACCAGTTAGCATAACTTCTGAATAGGGAGCAATGTATGCCTCAAGAATATGCTATTTAGCCATAATAATGGCAATAAATTACCATGTGCTAGAGTATATATTACATTATACCTTTTATCTCACACATATTTGTATATTTCAAGTCCCTAAACTTGCATAATACAGAAAAACTGACATTCAAAGCGATCTTTATGAACAGTTTTTCTGTTTCATAGCTTCCAGATAATAGCTTCCGTCAGCTGCAGAAAAGTCTCTGTCAACAGAATCCACTTGATCAAAGAGTTTTTGTCAGTTATTAAAAGAGGAAAAATCCACAAATTTGTGACTGTATGTTATCTCTTCCATTTTCTGTTTGCAGCTTATACACTTTTTATGCTTTCAAATTGTAACAATAGTTTAACATCGTAAATACATTTTTTGGCATATCGTTGAAGGAGCATTGGGTACATTTGCATTTTTTCTGTTCTTTAGGGGTTCATTGATGATTTTCATCACCCCTTGATTCACCTAAAAAAAAGTATAGCCATACTTTAGCCTCTACAGTTGTTTATCATTTCTAGAAATTTAAGTTACCTACCTTAGAATGATTTACTCAGTCGAGTTAAATAACTGCCTGTCTAGTTCTTTTCACCATGTACAAAAATGCTACTGCATTTAGGTAACAATCAGTTTGCTTAAGAAGATCCCAAGACATTTACAAAATGGAAATAAATTCCCTTTTCTGTGGGTGAACTTAAAATAGTAGTGTGATATGGGAGAAAGATCTGAAAGCTTTTTCTGGCTACTTTTCTTTAAAGTAACTGGAATAAAATAATGTGCTATGTAAGGAAAGTAAAAATAATCACTTAAGAAAAAAATTCCTCAATTTTTTCTTTAAAAAACTAGCATGTTCTTTCTATTTTGATTCTGACAGCATTGTGGTAAAATCTGATGACTTTGATACAAAGTTTTCCACATGACTTTAAAATAAATCCTAATAAACTGATTTGCAATTTATTTCAAACATCTCATTTTCTAATCATTGTCATGTATTATAATTATTAGAGAAAACTTAGCATCAGAAGAGTAAACTGTCTTCTGTTGTATTTGTATGGCTACTGTGTGATTGAATCTGCTCTAAGTAAAAACTGGCCTTTTCACAAGTCTTCAGTATTTCCCTATCACTTGAACAATTCAATCCAAGCTGCTGAACATGGATCATGACACCACGATCTGTCCTGCATGTTCGGTCTATACACTAGTCATATCTCTACTCTATCCTCTGGCCTGTCCAAGCTATTTTGGTTCTTAAAACTCAGTGTGTGCATCACCTCACATCATTTTCACACATGGTTCCTCTGCCAAGTAAGTTCTTGGCAAATTGTACCTATCACTGTTGTTATTTTAATTTAAAGTTTTGTTCCCAGCAAAGCAACACCTTTTTTTAAATTATTTTTTAAAAAGTGAGATTATATGGAAAACAAAAGATCCCCATTTGCCTACCTTGCACACACCCTCAACTCTTGATTCTCGGCGTAAGGCCAGCTACACAACTGGTAGGAGCCTGAGCAAAATGAAAATATGGGCCTCTTTTTCTAAAAGAAGGAAAAAACGGCTGTTAAGGGTACTCAGATAGAAGCTGCTGTTCTTTCTTCTGTGGTCTCTCAACTTCTGGTATTTTATTTTGGTTATTTAATGCCATTTTATAGAAAGAAAAATTAAAAATGTAAATTTTTAGCATGAACTTCACCATTCATCTTTGTATATTATGCATTGGCCGTATTAAATGCATGTACATAGTCACTTACATTGTCCCAATGTAATTACATAATACTTTTGTTAAACTAATAATGTTCCATTTTAGGACATTAAATCTTACTTGCTGCTGAGCAAGGTAGTATGTTACAGTCACATAATAATTTCTTGTATAACTATCTGGTTTCATTGGAGTTAGTAACTACCTTACTTAAATGCCTTTTTCTCCTAATTTAACTCCAGAATCTCCAATACAATTTTTTATTGACTTGGAAGGTAATTATCAGTATATTTTTTAAAAACTTGGAGCCTGAATTTGTAGCTGTCTAGATTTGTACACATTCTCTAGCACTTTCTACTAACATTTTATTGGGATTCTCTCTTTTCCTCCTGTGTTGAATCCTCTGTTTGCTGATCCATTTTTTTTCCTTTTATCAGCTTATAGTACAGTAAATGCACCAGTGAGTTCCTGAAAACAACATGGGAAGTAATGTTCTGAGATCTTGTACGCTGAAAATATATTTTTTTCCCAAAATTGATTGATAGTTTTGGTAAAGAACTTAAGATTAGAAATCATTTTCTGTCTGAACATTGAGGACAACAATCCATTGCCTGCTAACATCACATGTTACAGTTAGAAATACAATGCCTTTCTTAATACCAGCTGTTGTAATAATTATTTTTCTCTCTGAGGACTTTCAGGATGATAGGGCTTTTTTTTTTTTTTTTTTTGGTCTTTTGGAATTTTAAAGATGTCTTTCTACTATTTTCCTGCCTTCATTGATTTTGACAGTAAATCTGCTGCCATCATTATATTTGTTTCTTTGTATATAGCTTGTCTTTTACTGTAGTTGTTTTTAAAATCTTCTCTGTATTACTGGTATTGAGAATTTTGATTATGATTTGACTCAGTCTAGTTTCCCTTTTCTTCCCCCATATTTCTAGGGCTTAGGATTCATTGAGTTTTGTGGATCTGTGGTTTTTAACTTTTCACCAAATACAGAAATTTTACAGCCATTATTCTTCAAATATTTTCTCCCCTAATCCTTTCATAAATTCCAATTACATATATCTTAGGCTACTTGAAATTGTCTTATATCTCACTAATGCACTGTTAATTTTTAAAAATTTTTTCTGTATGATTATTTTGGGTAGGTTCTATTGCTATATTATCAAGTTTGTTATCTTTCTTCTGCAATGTGTAATCTTTTGCTAATCTCATTGAGTGTATTTTTATATCAGCTTTTTCAGTTTTTACTTTTATGAGTTTTTTCCTGTGTCTCCTTAACTTTCCAAACATGTAGAATACAGTTTTAGTAGGTATTTGTGTGTGTGCATGTGTGTGTGTGTGTGTGTGTGTTTTGTTGTTTTTCTTTTTAGAGTTTGGGTCTCACTCTATCATCCAGGCTGGAGTCCCATGGCACAAACATAGCTTACTGTAGCCTTGAACTCCTGGGCTGAAGCAATCCTCCTGTCTCTGTTTCCCAATTAGCTGAGACTACAGGCTTGCACTACTATGCCTGACTATTTAAAAAAATGTATAGATGGAGTCCTGCTATGTTGTCCAGGCTGGTCTCCAACTCCTGGCTTTAAGCAATCCTCCCACCTCAGCCTCCCAATTAGCTGGGATTACAGGTGAAAGCCAACACGTCTGGCTAAAATTGTTGTTTTAATGTTCGTATCTGCTAATTCTAAAATCCGTGTCAGTTCTGGGTCAGTTTTGATTGATTTTTCTCCACATTATTCTCCACGTCCTGTTCCCTAATTTTTATGCCTTTTGTCAGTTGCGTCACCATGGGAATTTTACCTTGCTTAAATCCTGGATATGTTTGTAATGATATAAATATTCTTCGTCTTTTTTTTCTGAGATATGGCTTAGTTACTTAGAAACAATTTAATGATTTTTCTTCTTATTTTTAGGGTTTGTTAAGTGAGTTTAAAGCAGAGCTCAATCCAGGGCGAGTTACTCCTCATTACTAAGTCAAGATACTTCTACATACATTATTCAGTTTGCCACACATCTTGAGGTTTTTCAGTCTGGGTGGTGAAAACAGGCATTATTCCCAGTCACATGTGATCTTTGGACATGTCACATCTAATGCTTTCAAGTGATGTTTTCTGGACTTCAGATCGCTTCCTTGCACATATGCACTAACCAGTACTCAGCTGGTCATATGAGGGTGACCCTCTGTGAATTCCCAGCATTCCCTCTCTTTTTCTGCACTCTGCCCTCAAACTCTATCTGGATTGTTTTCCCAAGATCCTCAGTGCCTTTTGTCCAGTCAGGAAGTTTGCTGGGAGCTCTACCTGAGTTTCTTCTCCTGTGCCAGAGCCTGGAAACCCCTCATGACAATAGCTAGGCTTATTATAGAGTTCATTTCATCTGTTTCTCAATTTGGGGATTGTTGTTCTTTGTTGCCTGATATATATTGTCTTGTCATGCATTATTGCATATATTTTGCTCATCATGTGATGGTTTGAAGCAGGAGCGTAAATCTGTTCCTTGTTACTTAATCTTTACCAGAATCAGAAGTCCCACATATGAGCTTTCATGTTCTTCATTCTAGAGAATTTATTTAGTTATTTGGGCATTTTCTATACTTTCTCTCTCTTTTCATTTTCATGGAATCAATGTCTTATTTCTCAGAGAATTAGTTTTCCTCTATTTCCTATCTTGTTTCTATTTCTTCCAAGTTGCTTATGTTCCTTTTTATTTCTCTGTGTATTTTTCTTTGATTTGGATGAAATTTTACAGAAATTTTACAGCCATTATTCTTCAAATATTTTATCTTCTCCCCTAATCCTTTCATAAATTCCAATTACATATATCTTAGGCCACTTGAAGTTGTCTTATATCTCACTAATGCGCTGTTAATTTTTTAAAAAATTTTTCTGTATGATTATTTTGGGTAGGTTCTATTGTTATATTATCAAGTTTGTTGATCTTTCTTCTGCAGTGTGTAATCTTTTGCTAATCTCGTTGAGTGTATTTTGTGTGTGTGCATGTGTGTGTGTGTGTGTGTGTGTGTGTGTATTTTGTTGTTTCTTCTCCTTTTAGAGTTTGGGTCTCACTCTATCATCCAGGCTGGAGTTCCATGGCACAAACATAGCTTACTGTAGCCTTGAACTCCTGGGCTGAAGCAAGATAAATAATAGGTGAAGTACAATGACTCCTGGGTGGTTCCTATGAAATATACACTCTAAACAATGTGTTTAAAAAGCATTGGCTTTAAAAAGGAATATATATATATATATATTTTTATATATACACATATTTAGAGTATATGAATATACATACATACACATTCATTGTATGAGTTATTTGG